>NC_141474.1:35731172-36177909 GCF_009769465.1 Tauraco erythrolophus | reverse complement strand
CTGACCAAAGGGGTATCACGCACCATATGACGCAGCAATACAAGCTGCAGAGGAGGAGGAGAAAGGAGGGATCTTCAGAGTTATGGTACTTGTCTTCCCAAGTGACTGTCACATGTGATGGAGCTCTGCTTTCCAGGAAATGGCTGAACACCTGCCTGCTGATGGGAAGTGGTGAATGAATTCCTTGGTTTGCTTTGCTTGCGAGCGCGGCTTTTGCTTTACCTGTTAAACTGTCTTATCTCAGCCCATGAGTTTTTGCACTTTTACCCTTCTGATTTTCTCCCCTGGACGGAGTGGAGTGGGAGAGTGAGCGAGCAGCTGGGTGGTGTTTAGCTGCCTACTGGGGTTAAATCACAACCACTGGTAAACAGAAGCGCAGTTTATGTCAGCGTTTTTTTTCTATTCACCAGTTATGAAAAATATGATATTTAGGTAAGAAATCTCTATAAAACTGAAGTTAAATTATGAGAAAATACTATATTTACTTTCAGTATGACAAAATAACTATAAGGTTTACATTTTTTTAAAACAGGATTACCTTTAAATTCAACAGATATTCACAGGCAGCATAACAAATGCCAATACCTTCTTCAGCACTGGTACCTCTGCCAAGTTCGTCAATTATGATGAGTGATTTGTCGTTAGCATTTTGTATGATGTATGTTATCTAGGAAAGTATTTAATGTGTTACCATTCCTATACATGCATTTTAAAAAAAACCTAATAGGAATACTGCTGCTAATCAGAATACTTTTTGTTAGTCAGATGAAACTTAATGCAGAAATTAAACCAAAAAAAATCTTATCAGATCCACATATTTTACCTTTTCACAGCTTTCAAATAGCTGTCAGTTCTAATCAAGCAAAGACTCATACCACAGCACTCTTCCTCTTTTCCACTGAACATATTGCTTTCCCTCAAAGTCCTATCCGTTTAGGAGAGGAAATTGAGAGGGCTTAGGCTTCAACAAATAATCACTTAAGGTCTAAGAAATAATGAAACATTGAAACTACTGTCCAACAGAGCACTGATTTTCACTCATATTGAGGTATCTTTTTATTTAAGATATGCCTGGTTTTCTGTGGTTCATTAAGCTAACAGACGAAAGCTGATTTTTTTGACTACTTTTCAAAGTACACTCTTTCAGTGGAAATATAACAGTACAATTTCTATCAGCTTAACAGTAAAAATGGGCCTGGGACCCTGGATTAGCTATGTTTAATACCTCTTTCATTTCCTTCATGAATGTTGATGCATTTGTTTCTATATCATCATCCATACCTATTCTGGTAAAAATTTGCTCTGCGATTCGAAAAGAACAATACTCTGCTGGGACATAAGAACCTAGAAACAAGTAAAACACAAGTTTTTTCCTATCAATGTGACAAGACCTTACAGTCTCCTTCATTCATACTAAACTCATGCTTTAAAGTGAGAGCAATTCCTGAAGAATTTGCACTTGTTGGGGACTGCACTCACAAACACATGGTGTACAAATTTTATTCTCCACTGCTAAGTAGTTTCATTCTAGTGGAGTTAGGGTCAGCCTATTAAGGTCTTTCTCCTGTGCTACCAGCTTTACCTTTATCGTTAAGGTAAAAATCATGAGGAATTCCTGAGTATTGGCATGAGTCTCAGTTAGACTTTACAAATACTTGTTTTACTTTCTAAGTTTAGTGACAAAACCTTGCAGTATTTATTACTACTTTTATTTAAAGTAGTTGATTATTTGTCTATTAATTCTACTTGGCTGCAAGCATGTTTCTCTGCATAACTGAGGTACGCTCAAGTTCATCTTTTCTTTTTGGATGACTAACACACACGCAGCCTGACATACAATTCAAGGGCACTCGCTATCAATCTAGCATAAAACGCTAGATTGCGTTAAGGTGCTCCAAAGAATTGCAGCATATAACTGTGCTTCTCCTACAGACTGGGGAGGCTTCCAGATCCACAGATGGGGCCCCGTTAGTTTCCAATGGCAGTCCCAAGACCTTGCAGTGGCCTCTCTCAGCAACACAAGAGCTGGCAGGAGCAAACGGACTAAAAACTACCTGTTACTATTTAGATAGAATCTTACTCTAGAAGCCAAATCATTCAACTTCATAAATATTTTGAACTAGAAAACAATAAATGTGCTGCAGAAGATTACTAATCCAGTTGACTTTTACTCACCAATCTGTGCCATAATTTGACAGAGAGCAATCTGTTTTAGGTATGTTGATTTTCCACTCATATTTGGTCCTGTAATAATGACAAAATTGTTACCCTCTGTCAGATACGTGTTGTTAGACACAGGTTTTTCCATAGCTATCTTTTCAAGAATAGGATGCCATCCCTGCTTGATCGCTAAAGTATCCGTAAATTCTGGGCGAACTGAATCAGAAAAAGGATATAAAACATTCCAGAGTTAGTATGGAAACCTTTACATTATTAAACGACTGCATTTTGAAATAAAGTAATTTTTGCAGAACAGAAGTCAAACTCTGTGGTCTCTATTTCTCAATTTTTACTTTCCTGTAGCAAACAAGACTAATATGCAGCACTTAGGAAGAATTGCCAGCCACTTTGAGGTATAGATTCTGATTGTCATGCAAGTCTTCATGATTTATTACTACAAAACTAACACTCCATTTCTAAATTAACATTCTGTTTGTGTTCTGTAGTAAGTAGGGTTGGACTCCAGTAATAAAATACAAAAAGCGAAACTTGAGAAGTAATTAAAACAGAAAATCTGAAAGCCAGTTTCATAGGCAATATATTTCTAATAATTTATTTTTATACTGCCAGGAGCATAGAAAGTGCCAGGGTCATGACTGTTACTAACTACATAACTCTGTTACTACTACATATGTACCTTATTATATAAGCATGGGAAACAAGGAAGTGGCATTTCTTCTATTTTTGTTATATTTTATCATATTGATTCTTTGAATGTATACTATGCCTGCATAGATCCATTTGATACTAGGACTATCTGTATGTATTTCTGTCAGAATACAGTTCTTTTCTGAACCTATTCCGTATGCCTCCTCTTTGTCTACCTCAATGGCAGGACCTCAGGCTAACAAAGAAGCATTGTTAAATTTGGTGGTCTGTTTAAACGGAGCAGCCTTCCAGAAAGAAATGCCAAAACAGTTTTTCAGGTTTAAACACTGGAGAACTCTAACTACCTGGTGTAGGTTTTAGTCATTTAACGATTTAGGTGAGAGAGTCAAGTGGCAAAGGAGACTGAAAGCTACAAATGACAGTCCATTTCGTGGATACACGTTCATGCCTGGCAGTGCAAACTGCAGGTGTAGATTTATGGAAGAAGCCAAGTGGCTTTGGTCTTATTATTACTGCTGAAGAAAACTTGTGCCCCGATTCATTTGGTAGGAAAAAGTTGTGACGCTTCAAGCGTATCTGTTACTCTTCCGTTACCTATCAACTCGTGTGCTATGACTGGAATCATCAGAGCATGAAGATTCACAGTTCATACTGCAAACTAAACTGATCCTGCTCACAAACGGGAAGTTACGCAGCAGCATCAGCAGTAATGCCTGAGACGGCTTCCTGACCCAATTTAGTAACTATGCTGCACTGTACTGCACATACATATCTCAGGTCAGCATTAACTGAAGACAATGTGCTCATCTGTACATTGCAGAACCAGGCTAGGAAAGGAGAACGAACAATATGCAGGTATGATTCTGGCTTCCTTAGAAGACGCTACTTCCAAAAATGTCTAAAAGTGCTACAGAAATTGAAGCAGATAAACAAAGGTAGCCACATCTTTTGCTTTCAGTATATACTTAACGTTGATCTGCTTGTATTATTATCTTGTGCCCTTTCAGAACAGAAGTGTAAACTCAGAATGCTCACAGACTTCATGCTTTCGAAGAACATGCTTAAACTGGCTATCTTGAAAAGACTGTCTGTGGAGACTTACAGCAGCTAAATGGCAGAATGTAATCTCAATGAATGGAAACAGGAAGAGTTATCAGCACAAAATTGGCAAGGATAGACCAGAGACAGTCACCTAAAGCCTACTGAGACCCAGAAAAATAAATGACATGGGCTTAGCAATTAGAAAACCAGACAAAACAGCCTGGATATTCTCCAACAGGAGAGTCTGTATCTGGCCCATGATAGAATCAAAGAAACTTACCATAATCAGAAAGAGTGCAGGCATGGGCAAATGAAAGCAGCATGTCCAGCATCGACACAACATCAGATAGCTTGTATAGGCAATGAATGTGTTCATAGATCTCATTCAGTAGTTTACACACTATTCTGAAATAAGACACTCATTTAGTGTTTGCACAGTATATACTGTCACTTCATACAACCTAGAGAAATGAAAGCAAGTTAATAATTTTCATACTGCATACACTAGAATGGAAGATTACCCATAACATGCAATCTGCTGCCAGATGCAACCAAACGTATACATTTCTTTGAAGCAAATTAAGATCTTACACCATCATCTCAGATCAAATTCTGCTACTGAACACAAGACACATAGCTCAAATACCAAGAGCTCATAGGAAAGCTTCACAAAGAGAAGGAACTGAAAATATACCTATGGCATCAAGTATGGTTTATTATCAAATATGCCTCTAATTCCCTTTGGCCTTCATGTTAATAAAAATCTCACATGGTTTCTAGAAAGAATTTCCATAAAATTGACATGCAACATTACACTTAGTAAGTCTTCTGAAATGGATGGCAGAGCAACATGACATGCAGCAAGGACAAAATATAGAAATAGACAGTTCTACTGTAAATGCAAGGAACTGATTAAAAGCAACAATTCTGCATTACAAAACTTATACATTCATTGTGTCATGTTGAGTAGATAATTCACCCATAAAAAAATAAATATGACAGCCATCCTTATTAATAAATGCCTAGATATTTGTAACCACATTTAATACAATACACACTTTGTGTTGGGTTTTTTTTTGTCTCAGGAAGTACACTTGATCAGTGTCGCTTTGAATTATTTCTGAAAGCAGCCAAAACTTAACAGAAAGATAGCTTTAATTGGGCAAAATAAATGTAGTTAGCAAATAGTAAATAGTTTTAAATGGTCTTACAAGTAGGTCATGTGATATATTTCTCTCAAGGACTCCTGACATCTTTCATTCATTTTTATTAAATCTGCTGAAGTGAAGCTATATGTGTTTTTCATTTTAGTGATCTACAAGGAAAGCAAACCAACAATACAAACTTGCCATATCATCAGAAACAAAACATTTCTAAAAATTAAACTGGGAACAATATGGGGGGGAAAAAGGCAGAAAAAAACCAATGCCTAGCTTAATTTCTCCCATAAAAATTTTAATGAAAAATCCACAAAAGGGAATGCAGTTATCAGCAAGATATACAACTTTACATTTACACACAACATAATTGCATGTCATTGCACATTTCTGACTACATGAAGTATAAATAAAAATAGGGCAGTTATAAAAACATACCGATTATACCTTAATTTACTTCTAGGTATCTTCACTGAAATTATTTTAATTGTTGCTTAAATTACTGTAAAATGTGTATTTTATTAATGTATTATGCATTTTAGATACATTAAGTATACAAAGGTATTATTCAAAAAAGAAAAAAAAAAGAGATACCTTTGTAAATTCTGAAGGAAGTTGGCCATTGGGTAATGTTGAACAATCAGCATTCATCTGGATAAAAAATCCACGAGCAGAGCTAAAACTTGTTTTCATTGGTAAGTTGTACTTTTCTGCAAGTTGTGTTATCATACCTACACACCAAAAATAAAGATTTGACCCAAATTACATACATTTTATGCATACACACATACACGTTTGTGTTAGTACAAAGATGCATACTGTTAATGTGATTTATAGGTGCTGAATGCGTCCGGTAAGTAACATGACAAAAAGCCTTAGAAGTGGGTCTTCAGGGAGTTATGTAAGTAACATATTAATGTAACAGATCTGGCTGCATAAAGCTCCTGGGAAAAAACCCCAGTGCAGAATCAGATAAATCCATGACCAACTCCCAGGTGGGCCTAGCTATGGGAAGCAAAGGCTGCTCAAGCACTTGGCATCAGTGTCTAATCAACAGACAGCACATGAACGGTACACTAGGGACCCTCAGGTTTTAAGCAGTTCATGATTCTAAGTGATCTTTCTCCAAACCAAGGATAATGCTTCACATTTGTAACCTCCCCTTAAAACCACCTTGTTGCTAGCTGAGAAGATACTGTGTGTAGGAAACTGTTAGTTGACAGAAGAATATGTACTGTTAAATCATGGGAATTCTGAACACCGCAAATATCTTCTGCCAGATATTTTAATTCAAGAAGCTAAACCAAAGATTTTCATGTTTTAGTTGGAATAATTCTGTTATGTTATTTTTTTTGTACTTTTAGAGGATAAAGAGCAACAGAGTTTTAAATACAGGAATCAATATAATGGTTCAACTTCATTAAAATAAAACGGGTTTTATCTACAAAAGGAGAATCTCAACAAGTATCTCAAGTACTTCAGTTACTTATCAATGACAATCAGTTTATACTAGTACTAAATACTTTTTACATATGAGGAGGTTATAATATATACGATTACATGGCTTCTATACGCTAGGTGTAATGTACTTTGAAATCCAAATAAATAAAAATCTTGGTTTAGAAATACCTGCTATGTCATCAACAATTTCTGTGTATGTTCTACGAGCTATGTCAAGGAATTCATTGATGTTAGGCTTGACAGCATAGCATTTCTGGGTCCTCATACTCAGACATCCCTTTGTGTACCTTGTATCATCATTAATTACAGTTGTAATCTTTTCAAGTATAATTCCAAATCTGTAATATTAGTTGTATCACTAATTAGCTACATAATACTTTATGATTTTTATTTGCAGTATCATCCCAAAATTGTAAGTAAGAGTATTACAAATAACAGAAGCAAATTATCTACCACTAAAACCAAACACTAAATTTCATGTCTATTTTCACCTCAAAATGCAGCATGACTATACCCAAGTCTGATAAAAGATATCATTCAAAAATACTGGCAACAGTTGACTTTTGCATTATTATGGGGACTGTAGGAAACCACTACTTGTGTCTTTTCAGAATTATTTCTAACAGAGTTCATCAGCAATTGCTATCTTAGCTAACTTGCTGGTTTGCCTTTTTCTCTGTTTGTTAGATGAAAATCAAAATTTTTGACAATTAACATCAGCTTTTAGGCAAAAGAATTGAGCTACACCTGTAACTACAGACAAGCAAAGATGCAACGTCTTTAATGTCACAGATATTCTTAAGAAAGATGAGAGTTTCTAACATACTAGCTGAAGTATGATGATACATACCTTGTATCTTCCAGAGAATTGTAATAAGCCTTTAGCAGTGGTGTGCTGCAGCTTCTTAAAGCAGCCTGTTGAAGATTAAAAGAGGGACATGAATAGTTACTTCTTTTTGTAGCTCTTTTGAAGGACTGAAAGTTCTTAGATTCACTGAGGCTGATTAGTGGTTGCATAAGCAGTGTACGGAATCTGAGCACGAGTTTCAATTTAATTGATTTTATAACAAACATTTTTCAGGTAACTGTAGAAATCCAGTTCTTAAAGAGTATTAGACTCAAATGTGTATTTTCGATTGGCTTAAGAGTTAACAGACCATGATGGCAGTATTGTGTACTGCAAGATATAAAGTAGGGGTTTTTTTGACTCAATGATCCTTATCGGTCCCTTCCAATCCGAGATATTCTATTCTATGAAATACAACAAACTGCACTGTATAAAGACAAAAAAATACGGTCTGTACTTTATAAAAAAAAATAGAAAAATGACAGAGCTTACTTTTAGAGGCTCCACAAGTTCTAGAGTATGCTTCAGGTAGATTAAATTAGTTATTTTTGATTCAGCAGTTTTAACCTGTTAAAAAAATTTTACAAGTATTAGAAATGTTTGTATGTCTGCCTGTTTAAAAAAGTACTAAAGAACTATCAGAACTCACACTGTTAACTGTAACAGGTTTATACTTTAAATGAAAATTGCTAAATACCTTATAAGCTCCCTTTGACAATTCAATGTATAACTACATCGAAAAAATGTTTACCTAAATTTTACACTGCCTACTGTGATAGTTTGCCCATCAGTAGCTAATATTTTTGTATGTCAGCACTGATGATGGACTCTGAGAGCACTCTGCTAACCCAAGATGTGAAAGCTTCTTTTAATCTTCTACGTACACGCAGCTCCATGCAAGCTATACACAGACTTTTTCCATGCAAGTTCATTATGCATCATAATTAAGAAGCATAGCTCTTTTCATAAATGCTGTGAAACACAACATAACCCAATTTGGTTGATTTATCTGTGGTTGATATAAATATATCTTTAAACATCCTCCCATATAAAGAAAAAAAAAAATCCAGTAAACATTTAAAAATTTTGCTTACAATAATGACTGCTCTTCAAAATGTTTGTCCACATACACATTCCACCTTGTTTTGTATGCCCCATTAACATTTATGATAGAAGAATTTTGCTGCTGCTATTAGGGCATAGCATTTGTACTGCCTAAGTTAGGATGTGTGAGAGAATTTTAAGAAACCAACATAGATAACCATTGTTTGATTCTGAAGAAAATCCAGCATCAGTTTTCAACATGAACACAGGAGTATGACCCTGTGTGAAATCTTTTCTCGTTCGTATATAGTAAGTCTTTACTTTTGTGGTAGAGTGCATGTCTTGCCTTATCTTACCTTCTATATCAAGTTGTTTTCTGTGAAAAATAGAGGACTAAACAATTCTAAATGTATGAACAGAAGAATCATAATGTGCAAACAAACATAAGGTCTAAGTCCCATGATGGAACTGAACATCAAAAGGATAGATATGGTCATAAGAGTTGGTATTTCTTAATGGAAAGTACCTTTGCTAAAATAGTTCTTACAGGAACTTTTAACCGAACTGATGTTAAAAGTGGATCTTTGTACATACTGCGCTTTAGGGTCAAAGGGAGAAAATGAAGGAATACAACCATAGTCGATTTAACTCTTCCGTACAATGTTACTTCTTTATGATTCATTAATGACTTTATGATTTCATTAATGAAATCCCTGGATTTCAGGAGAGCTGACTTTGTCCTTTTCAGGGATCTGCTTGGCAGTGTACAATGGGATAAAGCCCAGGAGGGAAGAAGGGCCCAAGAAAGCTGGCTAATATTCAAGGATCACCGCCTCCAAGCTCAAGAGTGGTGCATTCCAACAAAGAGGAAGTCAGGCAAAAACCCCAGGAGGCCTGCATGGACAAACAAGGAGCTCCTGGACCAACTCAGACACATAAAGGAAGCCTACTGAGAGTGGAAGCAAGGACAGGGAGCCTGGGAAGAATACAGAGAAATCGTCCGAGCAGCAAGAGGTCAGGTTAGGAAAGCTGAAGCCCTGATAGAGTTAAATCTGGCCAGGGACATCAAGGGCAACAAGAAAAGCTTCTTTAAGTATGTCAGTGATAAAAGGAGGACTAGGGAA
The DNA here is from genome assembly GCF_009769465.1 of Tauraco erythrolophus. Taxonomy (NCBI): domain Eukaryota; kingdom Metazoa; phylum Chordata; class Aves; order Musophagiformes; family Musophagidae; genus Tauraco; species Tauraco erythrolophus. The sequence goes on along the minus strand of NC_141474.1, from coordinate 36,168,406 downwards.
AATGTAGGCTCTCTGTGGAAGGAAACGGGAGACCTGGCTACCCAGGATATAGAGTAGGCTGAGGTACTCAAAGACTTTTTGCCTCAGTCTTCACTGGCAAGTGCTCTAGCCACACCACCCAAGTCACAGAAGGCAAAGGGAGAATGAAAAACTGCACACTGTAGGAGAAGATCAGCTTCGAAACCATCTAAAGAACCTGAAGGTGCACAAGTCCATGGGACCCTATGAGATTTATCTGTGGGTCCTGAGGAAACTGGCAGATGAGGCTGCTAAACCATTATCCATCATATTTGCGCAGTCATGGCAGTCCAGTGAAGTTCCCACTGACTGGAAAAACGGAAACATAGCCTCATTTTTAAAAAGGGAAAAAAAGACGACGCAGGGAACTACAGGCCAGTCAGTCTCACCTCTGTGCCTGGCAAGATCATGGAGCAGATCCTCCTAGCAACTATGCTAAGGCACATGGAAAATAAGGAGGTCATTGGTGACAGCCAACGTGGCTTCACTAAGGGCAAACTGTGCATGACTAATTTGGTGGCCTTCTATGATGGGGTTACAATGTTGTTGGATAAGGGAAGAACAACTTACATCATCTATCCGGACTTGTGCAAATCATTTGACACTGTCCCACACGACATTGCTGTCTCTAAATTAGAGAGACATAGATTTGACGGGACAGACCACTTGGTGGATACAGAATTGGCTGGATGGTAACACTCAAAAGAGTTGTGGTAAACAGCTCAATGTCGAAGTGCAGGCCAGTGACGAGTGGTGTTCCTCAGGGGTCAGTACTGGGGCTGGTGCTGTTTAACATCCTTGTTTGCGACATGGACATTGGGACTGAGTGCACTTTCAGCAAGTTTGCTGATGACACCAAGCTGTGTGGTGCGGTTGACACGTTGGAAGGAAGGGATGCCATCCACACAGACCTTGATAGGCTTGAGAGGTGGGCCAGTACGAACCTCATGAAGTTCTACAAGGCCAAGTACAAGGTCCTGCTTATGGGTTGGGGCAATCCCAAGCACAAGTACAAGCTGGGCAGAGAATAGATTGAGAGGAGCCCTAAGGAGAAGGACTTGGGGCTGTTGGTTAATAAGAAGCTCACCATGAGCCGGCAACGTGCACTTGCAGCCCAGAAAGCCAACCATGTCCTGGGCTGCATCCAAAGAAGCATGACTAGCAGGTCGAGCGAAATCATTCTACCCTCCGGCCCCAGTACCAACCTGGTGTAGTGGAGGGTGTCCCTGCCCATGGCAGGAGGGTTGGAACTAGATGATCTCTGAGGTCCCTTCCAACCCAAACCATTCTATGATTCTATATTTATAGATACCACATTTACATATTGCATGTTATAGCCAGGTAACTGATCGTGTAAGGTGTACTTCAAAACATACTGTATCCTGCTTTGGAATTTGTACCAAAACTGAAAGCAGTTGTTCTGTGTCCAGGAATTTTGAGATAACTGTAAAACAGAAGTAAATAGATCAGAAACTGAACCAAAATTGTAATAAAATATTTTATTTTTTAAATGCACATAATTACTTAGTGATACTGCTGCTGATATTTTTCTTTCAATCTTTACAAATCACTTACCAGAGGAAAAAAAAACAGGTTAAAAATAGCTGGTATCTAAATTATTCTGTCATAACTATACTTACAAGATCTAAGCATGTAGTGATTATTTACAGGTGCACATGTATCAATTCAGCAATATTATTTTTGTTAGATTGAATCGTATTTCTCTTGTGATAAAGATTAAGGTTACATGATCCAAATTGAGGTGGACAAACTCACACCCTGGTATTGCATGTTTTTTTACATCTGTCTGGACCACTATGTTTTATGAAGCAATGGAAAAATAATATGCATACACAATTATTACATCAGTAACGTCTTTATTTGTTCTTAATGTATATATAATGTATACTCATATACTTCCAACATAGTGTGTATCTAGCCACAGAGGTAAAGGGACAAACTAAAATTCTTCAAAAAAGCTACTGGCTCACTGACTTCTATCCACTTTATCAGAGAAATTCACTTTTCTTAGCAAAATAGTTGAGAAAAATATCACTATCAATATAAAGATTACTTCAAAACATTGAATGTCCACTATATGTGTCACCTGACAAATGATTAAAAAGTGCTTTTCAAACATACTGAGTCATGCTGCATGCTTTCACAGGTTAGAAAAAATGTTTAAAAAGAAATATAACACTATGCATTAAAAAATAAACTACCTGCTTGAAGACCAAAAAAGAGCTCCTCATCCTGGAGTAACTCTTGAACACAGTCCAGTCTTGTGTTAATTGTTTCGGCATCAACTAGTGGCTCCAGGATATTGGATCTAAGTCTTCGACATCCACCTGGAGTTTTAGTGTAATTTAGGACACCAAAAAGTGTGTGACCATTCCTTTGAAAAAAAAACAAAACACATGTGAAGAATACACTCACAAACATAAAGATGGTATATGTCAAGTGACATTTTCAGGTTAAGAGTATCCTACAAATTTGAGGCATGCTTTTGGGATGCTTAGCACCTCCATATTTGCCATATATATTACATGGACCACAGTCGTTTAAGAAGTCAGGTAATCTAATGTAATTTAATGTAATATTAGCCCTCATTATATCATTTTCTAAAATACAAAAATACATTTGTGCTCAGTATTTTTTGTAGTAGTATTCCATTCTTACTGCAGTGGTGCAGTTCACATTTTTCTTCTCAACTGAACTAATTAAAAAAAAACTAAGCCTACAAAAGGAGACAAATTATAATCTGAGATCAAATACTAATCAGAACATTTTCATTAAAATACATTTCTGAAAAGGATTTAAAATACTTCAAAGTCCAAGACAGAAATAAGCTTTCGTTTCATATTTTTAGAGAACTGACTTATAGTCAATATAGGAGGCCAAATAACATGCTTATACTTTATAAACATTATTTTCATGTTCATGGCTTTTACATATTGCACATCCCAGGGTCTCACACTTAAGAGCTGACTGTATCTGTTTAAAATAAACAGTCTAGAATATCTATATCTAGTACATACCTGAACAGTTTTACAAACCTGAAACCTTCGATGCTATTGGCTTGAAAGGCCAATGAAAAGACTGGGACTATATGAACACATTGATTGAAAACAGAACTTGAATAAGAAGACTTTTTTTTGATACAAGTATCCAAAACAAACAGCATAAAGATATATACATAGTACAGAAACTCCTGAAATACCATAGTATAAAAGAACAAAGCAACAGTCAAGAGAATTAAAAAAGGGGGAAATTCAAAACCAGTTTTAAGGACATATTTACTGTAAGATGACATCTCATGATAACACATAGGGGAGCTCTACGTTTGGGATAGTATCCACGCTGCCTATCTTTAGGTAACTGAGGGCACATTGCCCTACACAGTGAATGGAGACAAGCCCCTCCAGGATTAATCCAGGATTAATTAAGCAACTGTTACACATGGTGGAGTCTTGTTTTCTTGGAGATGGCTGAACAGGTGTCTGCTGATGGGAAGTGGTGAATGAATTCCTTGTTTGGCTTTGCTTGCATCTGTGGCTTTGGCTTGACCTATTAAACTCTCTTTGCCTCAACTCACGACTTTTCTCACTTTTACTGTTCTGATTCTCTCCCCCATCCCAGCTCGGGGAAGTGACAAAGCAGCTGTGTGGTGCTTAGTTGCTGCCTGGGGTTAAACCATGACATCAGGCTTTAGGGGTAAGACCTACATAATGGAAATAGCGGTGTGTGGCCTGATTCAAACTTGCCACTGGATCAGCAAAAATTCTGCAGCAATAATATTAAAAAAAGAGGAATCTTAAAGCAGTTTACTGTTGTTCAGTTTCTCCTCTGACCTCCTTCCTCTCAAAATCACCTGTGGAATTAGGAGCAGCTTTCTGAGAAATACTGCTCTGAGAGTACCAATCTTAAGAGTGCCGGCTCCTGCAGTTAAGTATGAAGCTCCGGAGCAAACAAGAAGGAACTGGGGGCAGAGCATGACAGATAAACAGAAAGAAATTATAGTTACCTCCCACTTCTGAAGAACAGATCTAACTATGTACTCTGCAATCCCCACAAAAATTTGAAAATTAAGAAATTAAAAGAAAAAAAAAAAAAGAGAGCAGTGGCAGAAAGGTAAAGACGACTAATCTACTCAAAGATGTCCCTGCCCACAGCAGAGGGGTTGGAACTAGATGATCTTTAGAGCTCCCTTCCAATCCAAGTCATCCTACGATTCTATGAGATCTCTCCAAGTGGAAACCTCTTATGAGTAGTACTTGGACAGTGAGGGATCTCCAGGCTTCCCTTTTTACCTAAGTGTGATGAGTGGACTTCTCAACAGAGCTGGCTCCCAGAACTTGGCAGGCAGCAAGCTCAAGTTCCAAGTCTTTCCCTTTCTAATCGGAAGCTAACAGTCAAGAAGGTAAGCCTTGCGGCTTCTTCTGCCTAGAAGGCAAGTAACTTCTAGTAAAGGAAGCGCTCCAAGCATTGTTCTTTTCACTGTGGAGCACTACAATGAAATCAAGTACCACATTGCACATGATCATCATTATAGAATTACTTTGTCACTATTCCTTAGAGCTAAAGGAAAACAAAACAACCTTTCAAGCCTGGGGTGTTTATCTTCTGTAAAATGAATAAAACCTAGGCATTTTAATCCAACATAAGCAATTTCTTGCAGAAATGCTGCCTCTTTCATCTCACAATCTGTGAAGTGAAATTTTTCATCATTTATAAGTTTGAATAAAATACACATATCAATGTAAAGATGACAACGTATCATCTCTTCCTGCAATTCATTTTTAAGATTTCCTAAGCTAGAAATTTTGTGCTGAATTGTAATGCACTTCTCTGTTCAAATATTTTTTTTTAAAGCTCTGAATGGTATGCAAGTTCTATCATACAGGAATATCTATAATGGTCAGCTCTTCGACACAAACCTCAAGGAAATTTCATAAAACACAACTTTACAGAAGTGTAATTTGTAAACTTAGATATTCTTACCGAGAATCTCTGTTATTAATTACTAGTTCAAGATTTTGCGCTGATGATGAATCTATCATAGCTGTTTTCTCACTTCCCTGGAAACGGACCTTGAGTGATTTCGGAGCATAAACTGAATTTTGAATAAATTCAACGTATTTTAGCAAAGCTGCAGCAGCTGCAAGACAGTAGTACCTTGGAAAGAAACAATCTTTAATGAATGTTGAATAGTGTTATTTAAATACCACAAAATCAAGCGGGGCACTACAGAAATCACATTCACACTGCTGGCTGACAACTACTGGGATTGATAGCACTGAAAAAGCAGTATGTTTTAAGTATGCACTAGCCCATGTACAGAGCACACATATGCATGTAAATCAAATATTCATGAATGTTTGAGTCTCTGTACACTCAACACTCCACACTATATAGCTGGTATTGTGAATATACCTATTTCAGTAGTTACACGTGACTTGAAACGAAGACCCAGGTCATCAAGTATCACTACTTAAAATTGTTTGTATGTGGAAAACATTTACTGAGGCCAGAAAGAAAGGCAATCACAGGTGTTAAGTTGTATCTTTAAGGAAATAATGTCAAGTCGAAAGTGGAAAGCTATGAAAACTCAAAAAAAACCCAGGCTTTCTACTGAAGTTTTTATATCTATCTATCTCAGAAACCCTGGTGGGCAAAATAAAAGAACAGCTCCGTTACGATTTTCTAACTTTTGCAACAAGCCACAGACTTGTGTACTAAGTATGTAAAAAGCTGTTAAAAACTTATCTGGGCACAGTATACTTTTTCCTTATTTAAACCTACTTGGACTGAACCTCCATTAAAATGGTGCTGAATTCAGAGGCACACAATTGTTCTATGTATTCCAAACCCTTTGTCTCATTGAAGTACTTTCTCTGGACAGTTGTAAAAGTCACATTCTGTGAAGATCAGGGGAGGAAAGCAAACAGTTCAAAAAGTTATAGAGAATTTTTCGTCAGGCAGACTTCTCTTCTTTTCTAGTGGTATGTGTTTCCAAGAAAATCTATACACTGATTCAGCAATCTGTCTCTGTAGAAGTATTCGTTCCAGCTTATTAGCACAAGCAAGCCACACTACGGTCACCCGTCCTTCCTCCTCTCCGGTAGTGAGTGCATATAATAAGGCTCATACCACTGTTTTGAGCAAATTAACATGGGCTTTTTCTTGGGTATTGCTTTTCTTCTCAGGAACTAGCTACCCCAAATTTTGAATTTAACCTGGATTTCATTAAACTTAATGACTTTTTGGGAAGGGTTATTTGCATGCTAACAATGATGCTCAAATTCAAAGTGTAGTTTTCCCTTACCAAGGTTTAAGCCCAAGGGATCATTACGAAGCCTTCAATGGTAAATAGGGAATAAAGATATGCAGATCACTGCATATCTGTAACTGAATGTGTGCAATGTGTGAGCGATTTACGCAAGAAAAAGAGGAGAGAGGTTACGAAGTAGAAGAGGATTCGTGAAGAAGCCACCAACAGTGTAGATATGGAAGCAATTCAAGTAATAATTAACAGTTTGTTAAAAGTTTTGAGGCTCATAAATCACATATACTAGTTCATCTCACACTCTTTTACCCTGCCAGTGCTTTTTTTCCTATTCTGCGATACATTAGTCCCATCTATTCATCATGTTGAGAGAACAAAGAAGGAACAAAGGAAAATACTCGACTTTTTTCATCTCTGAATCTTTCCTAGGTTCAGTATTGCTCAAATTACTTCAGTGCCACAAATTCAACACTTTTGGCTTTAATCAGTAACATACTTATCTCTCTAATTGTCAGAATTAGAACTAGCAGCGTTGGAGCTGCATTTAGATTATTCTTTACCTTGGTAAAATTAGACCTGAAAGTCAGAAAACAAAATCTGATTGCATTTAAGGTTTCAGAAGTTGTGGAAAATCCCCTAATCAACAATCATATAAAAGCAACCAACAAGAACTCTAAAATATGGAATGAAATTTAAGACCTTACCTTGAAATGTTCTGTTATCAGACTGAACAATTTTGTTGTGTTCCCTGCGTCACAAGCAGTGTTTGACATTATTATTTCTAGTGGTGTCAAAATCTTGAGCTTAGTAATAATCTGAACAAAAAATAATCAAAATAATTCACTACAAATCCATATATAATCTAAAATATTTTACACAATGAACCAGCAATAATTACAGAATCCTTATATTTCAAAATCACAGTTCCAGTCTTGTAAATAAAGACCAAATTTTCTGCTATCTTCTATTCTAATAAGTCAAATTTATCTGTATCTATAGGTACAGATATATAAATATACGTGAAACAAAATTAAAAAAAAAAAACCACCATCAAAGTATCTATCCCTTATTATTTAAACACAGAAACACGCTTGTCATCAAAGCAAGAGATAATGTCCAAAACTATATGGCTATGATGGGGGTAGGACTTATTTTCAACAGATGGCAGCTTTCTGGGCTCGCAGCTAAAAAGTTAATGGTGCTCTGGAAGATAAAGAAATGCAACAGGTCTGAATATTAATAATCTTTTGATTGAGATTTGGTTTAGAGTTCTAACCTCCTGTTATAACATTTATCTCAGTCTTACCTTTTTCAATATGGCTCAAAATGTGCATATTTAAACCAGTTTTGCTTTGATTATGTGATACACACATGCTGTAGGGACTTCAAGTACACTATATGCTTTTCTATTTGTTTACTGTATAAGAAAGGACAAACATCACACATTTATATTCACTTATATCATAATTCACAAATTCTCAAGGGAGAAACATGAAAAAGCAGACTGTATTTTAAGTTCTTAGAAGTTAAGATGTGAAAGAAGGGACATATAACAATGGAAAGGTGAACAAGCATAAAAAAAATACACAAAATAAATCATCTAAGGCTATCGGAGTGTGGGAGGGAGAGCTGTCACTGCCCATCATATCTGATAATCATTAGGAAGCTTTTCAGAGGCATTGCAGTTAAAGCAAACCTTGAGGAACTTGAATACAAGAAAACTTTACTGAATTATTTTACAGAATATTCGAAAAATAAAAGGGTGCACAAGAAAAAGAAAACACAATAAGCTTGATTTCAATCACTAACAAAATACATAATGACACTGTAAGAAACCAGCGGATTAGAAGACAGACAGTATTATTAAAAACATTAGAGATTATGGTAAGAAACTAGGCCAAAGTAGTTGTATACTAGCAGCTCTCCTTTTTTCTTTTTTTTTTTTTCTTTTTTTTTTTCTTTTTTTTTTTCTTTTTTTTTTTTTCTTTTTTTTTTTTTCTTTTTTTTTTTTTCTTTTTTTTTTACTGGATAGTCAATACAGTATCAGGTATGTCCACAGAACAGAGAACTCAGTAATCTAAATGGAAAATTGGGAAGATATGTGTAAAAATAAAAATGCCATCTTTCAGAATGGTAAGGAAGGAAAATACTGAACAACCTGGCCCTGGCCTGACAGGTGGTTACAGAAGATGTAAACTTACCAAGTTAAAAGCCCGAGTAACAGAGAAGAGAGTCATGTTATCAGAACTTAAAGACAAAGTATGAAAGGCCTGAGAAAAGTAATTATATTTTATCATTAAAATCAAGACAAAACTAAAAGTAAAGGGGTGTGGGAGTAGTCCGGGCAGCTAAAATACTTCTCAGTTTGAGAGGATAAATTTCATGGGACAATATTTAAATGAGTTCTTAACCCTGAGAGTAGAACAGGAAAGACTCCAGACTATAAACACAGCGACTGCTTGCTAAAAAGAAAGCCTTTTACTCTTAGAAGTAACTGCAATCTTTATGAAACCATTAAAATTAGTAAACAATTTCCATAAAAATAACCTGAAGTTTCCTTGAAGAATTCTAGTCTTACCATTCTTTTGATTCATGGGACTTCTTTTTTTTTTCCTAGGTACAAGCAAATTAATTTTTCACTTTCAAACCTTCAAGTGAATTATTATTTAAGTTGCCACATCATCATTTGAATGTCTACGTTTTCTCGTGCACCCACGTTTTCAAGATGCACATTTCATTTTGATTTTTAGTACTGGGTATTACAATAGTACTTCTGCAGCTGTCAGTTTCAATATGTACTTATGTGTGTTAAGACCAAGATAAGCTTTAAAAGCATTAACGTTCAAAAAAAGGAAAAAAGAGACACTATATGACATATTTTAGTAAATAGCTTTGATAGTTGTACTCTTAATATTTCTTTGAATAGTGTAAAGATGCTACAAGTAACATTATTTACTAATACTTGTGTTGCATCAACCAGAGAGATTACTCGCCAAATTAGCGCAGAGTATGCGGTGCCGATAGGCAGAACACTTGGCTGTGAAGTGAGTTAATTTCATTTCCAGCTAACTGAGAAGGAATATTTACACAAAGCCAGCCCCTACAGTTACCCCAGCTCCCCCATTTATGCAGTTTTGCTCTCAGAGTTGTTTTTGCCTGATGAAAAATATTTGCGAGTTCTATTACTGTGCATTGCCCAACGCTCCTCAAAACAAGGCATCTCACTCTCATTTAGTTCAAACACACTATTTTTTGCAGAAAGGCTATTTTTCTTTTGCAGAACACTTTCCTCTCTACCTAAAATCTGAGGCACAGTGAGGAAATTAGCAGTCCTTTCAACGTTGCACAATTTCTAGAACTTTATCCTACAAACTAAAAAATATAATTTCCCATTAGTCACAAGCTTTTTTTAAGAAAGTCACAATAATTAGCCTGTAAGTGGTACAGCAATTAAGTATGCAACACTACCTTGGCATAAGTTGTATTGTCTGCAAACTGTGATAAGATCACCTCAGGATTTTTTAAGTCAATACTCGCCATTCCTACTTCACCTCTGGCAAGGCCTCTTCCTTCTACTACAGCTACAATAACCGATGCAACAGCATGAGCAGAGGCTGCGGATGAGGATGTAACTGTAAAACAGTTGCATATATTCAGTTACGAGCCACTACTTTACATTCACAGAATCATACTTCAACATTCCAAGTGAAATACATGTTTACATTCCCATATCCATGGAAAGCCTTTTCAACATACCAAGCTTACTTAAAAATCAAAAATCCTGGTTGTTGAACAACTTACTCTCCATACCATAAAGACAAAGCACACTTTCCAAAGTATGAACATCATATTCTTACAGTAAAAGACTGAATGTATCCACTTAAGATTGTCAGAACTAATCACGTTTCTGCAGCAAGTGAAAACACAGTTTCTGAGTCACTACCTCTGTACTAAACAAAAAAGATGTTTAGTACATGCCAAAAGACATGGCTATTACTAAACATCTCTCATTTTGAATTCAAAATTATGTATAGCTGTTATTGCTGGTTAAATCAAGTGTATTACTTGCAGAGAGACACTGTAGTATTCCACTAAAAGTACACACAGAATCACAGAATGGTTTGGGTTGGAAGGGACCTCAAAGATCATCTAGTTCCAACCCCCCTGCCATGGGCAGGGACACCCTCCACTACACCAGGTTGCCCAAAGCCTCATCCAACCTGGCCTTGGACACTTCCAGGGATGGGGCAGCCACAGCTTCTCTGGACAACGTGTGCCAGTGCCTCACCACCCTCAACATAAAAAATTTCTTCCTTAGATCTAATTGAAATCTCCCCTCTTTCAGTTTAAAGCCATTGCCCCTTGTCAAAAGTCCCTCTCCAGCTTTCTGGTAGCCCCTTTAAATACTGGAAGGCTGCAATAACATCACCCCGGAGCCTTCTCTTCTCCAGGCTGAACAGCCCCAACTCTCTCAGCCTGTCTCCATAGCAGAGGTGCTCCAGCCCTTGGATCATCTTCGTGGCCTCCTCTGGACTCCCTCCAGCAGCTCCATGCCCTTCAGCTGAATATACGCTAAACTTACTAAACTATTCTAACATATATATCTCTACAGTACACTTGAGACCTAATAACTTGATTTTCATTTTAGTTAGTTTTTTAAAAGACATTTTAGTATCTTAAAATTGGTTTGACTTAATTTTCCCAAATATCATCACAAACTCAACTAACCTTATCTCCTTCTTCAAAGATTCCGCTATCTCTCAGAGACACCTCTTACAAAGATTAAGTGTAAAAATTAAGATTACAGCTCCTTAACACCTAACGTCTTCCTTTCTGAAGACCTTAAATCTCGCCTCCTTACCTAGTCTCTTCCTTTTCCCATGTAGATAAAAGCACTGATCCAGCTGCTGTAGCAATTTGCCCAACATAACAAAGCAAACTTACTTTGGGATTGTACTATAGACCTACAACAAACCTGATGTTTACACCTAAACTGAACTCTATAGACCTACGATTCTTAATCTCATGCCATTCAGATCCAAATAGCTAATTTCAAAAACGGGCCTATTTTGTGTTCAACTAGGGTTTACTGCAGTATAGTTGACTGGAGACAAATTTTGATGCATTCTTTCATCTCACTCCTCCCACACCCCTTCATATAGTACTGAATTTTAAAGAGCACCGAGTTAAAAACTAACCATGTTCGAGCACTACTGTTTTGGTGCTTAAAACCTAAGCTGTGAGCCAATAAGAAGGATAGTCTCAGGGATGCGGTATCATCTACAATTAGACCTGAGAGGGGGATAAGAAGGTGGACAAAATGAGCTGACCCTCTGACTTCTCCCCAACTTCCCTCTGGGTGCCTGCCATCACAGATCTGTGCAACAGTACGTCTTAACCAATAGTAATACAATTGGTTATGTCCCAATACACCATATTATGTTCCACTAATTAACTCAGCAGTGCTTCTTAAGTCCTAAATACGACATTAAACTAATGGGTTTGCCAAATTAATTCGGTGTACTGAACTTCTTTTCATCTATGAAAGACCAAAAATACGTAGGCAGTGCTTCTTTTAGTACCTCAGCTAACTTCTGTTTCGTGTTTGCAAAATGGTATTAAATTCTTCCAAATTCTACTGGAGATGCTAATAATGATGTTTTGTTTGGAAATCTGTGACCAAAGATTGTGAGACTGTGCTACTCAGATGAGCAAACATGCAACTTGCCAAGCCATAATGAAGTAATTACCACACAATGAAAAGCAGCTGCCACAAACTTTCATATAACATCTCAGACAAACCGGAAAAACCCTTCATGACCTCATCCTTCTTAAGTTTCAGCTGGAAATGAAACTAATGAACATTCTTCACTTAATCCTTCTTGAATTCACTTAATGTTCAGAAGAGATGCCATTATTAAATAATCATAAAGTCTAAAGTATCCAAAATAAGACAAATACTTGCATATACAAGGCATGTCACATTTACACTTTCAAAAACATCTAAACAGCACTGGATTTTGATAGCATAGACATATTTATTGATCTGAAACACCAACAAACTCTACCTGCTTTGTAGTAATTATTTACATTTTTTTCCACCATCACCTTCCCTTCCTCTTCACAGAATTTGTTCTCAAAAAGGAATGAAAAAAGAGTATTCTCAAAGCAGAATGATCCTGCTCAGAAAGCATAATACATTTTCTTCAGAGTAAACTCAATTTGTACCCCAAGAATCAAAACTAATCTTACCAGGAATCTGGAAGGGCAAGATCAGAATCAGAAAAATCTATCTAAGAACTTAAGATTAAAAGGCTGTTTGAACTGCAACTGGCTGCCACCTGAGCAAAATCTTTGATGCTGCACACAAGTGAGTCTGAACCTTCATTTATTCTTCCCATGTTCTGTAGGCCACAAGATGTCAGCAACAGTATTCACATAAAATTTCACCTGAGGCCTGCTGAAAACGTAATTGTTGTTCTGAATCTTCTACTCAAAACCCATTGTCATGGTTTAGCCTGGCCAGCAACTAAACACCATACAGCTCCTTGCTCACCCTACCTCACCCCCCCCAGGGATGGGAAGAGAATTAAAGCAGAAAAGGGAAGGAGACTTGTCAGCTGAGATAAGAACAATCTAATAATGATAATATATGAATATACATATGTGTGTATAATGATAATAATGTATACAAACAAGTGATGTACAGTGTAATTGCTCACTACCCGGTGACCAATGCCTGTCCCGTCCTGGCAAACGATCCTGAAACAGGTAAGTCCCAACACCGGAATCCCGGACAAGCAGCAGGCTCAAAAAGAGAGTGAGAGAGAGCGAGCACACACTCCGAGAGTCCAAGAGTGAGAGCTCCCAGAAGAGCAGAAGTCCTTCTTTCTGGTCAACCCTCATCTATATACTGCTCATGATGTTGCATAATATGGAATACTCCACTGCCCAATTTAGACCTCAATCCTAAGTCTAAACTCAAATCATAAGGGGAGTGTGCTCCCTCCTCAGCCTGCCATGCTCCTGCACACTGGCAAAACATGAGAAGTCCTTGAGGTCTCAGTGCCAAACATAAACATCAGTGCACTGTCAGCATTCTTCTCAGAACAAGTCCCAAACTAAAACCAAAACACAGAGCTCTTCCAGCTGCTAAAAAGAACTAACTTTGTCCCAGCCAAAACCAGGACAGCCATCATCGGCAACTGATCACAATATTAACTCTTCTCTTAAAAGCAACTAAAAGGTGAAGATAATAATAAGTGTATTAGATTAGGTACGGTAATTACACAACTTGATTTGGAAGATGGTTAGTTTTTCAGTTTGTCACACTGAAAAAAAAAATGCATTGACCAGTTATCTTTCATTGGCAGGCATCCTCTATAGTACAAAACACATTTGTTTTGTGTTTTGAATATATTTCAATATCTTACTATATCACACTAAAAAATAAAGTATGTTTAATATAATAACGTTAAAAATCTAAGTAGGACTATTTTCTTTAAAAGCTGTTAATCTTACCTGAATATCCCATAAGAGGGGTATGACTTCTGCCAACAGATCTACTAGAAGAGAGAGGTGTTTTTCTGACACATGTGCTATTCAGGCCTCGCACAGAAGAAGAACTCGTGTGGTTCAATGTGCTAGTATTTTCTACACAAGAACTTTTGTCCCCAAAATATGACTCTGAGAAGGGGAAAAAAAAAATAACTTTATCAAACAAGACACTTTAAATTGTATATAATTTAACTTAAAAAAAAAAAATCTAATCCTTTTTTATTCAAAAAGAAATATATAAATATACAACTTAGAAAACTTTATTTTTCTTACCAGAAATAGAGATATCGAAGCAATAACTTTTAACGTCATTCTACAAAAGCTCTCCAAAGTAGTACAAGTATAAAATAAAATAAAGATCAGTCTGTTTTGAAAACAGGCTTATATCAATGCGGTTATTTTCCACAATGACATTACCTGCAGCACCAATAAAAATCTTTGTTTACATTGTTGGACTGAAATAATGCAACAGAAGTCACTTTATAATGCATAATTTAATATTCTAATGAATTCCAGATTTATGAAATAATGCTGTAAGTCAGCTCTATCTTGCATTTGCCCATGAGTTTTAAAATCCGTATTTGAAAATGCACATTTATGATTTTTTTTTAAGCTGAGCATTGTTTTTTAAAAAGTGACAATAAAAGAAAACAAAGAACCATGCTCAAAATCTCCTCCGTTTGAGCATGATCTCATCTCCCTTTAGATTTAGGGGGTTCAACTCTCAGAAATCATACAATAATCTGGGATGTATTTGTTATCTGCAGTTTCTTTTACATACTTTTTTAAAAGATTTATCTACATTTTTAAGTACTGCAAAATCTTTATTTCTCAGATCATTCTTTAGTTTCAATAAATTACCTGAAGTATTTTATTTATTTTCAGTTCTCTTGAGATTACTAAAACCAGCATCACATCCTTAATCTAGCTTGGATAATTGCTTTTTAAGATAAAAAATGAATTAAAATATATACAGAGTTTTTCCATTTAAAACTTATAAAATTCCAGGTATTGAGAGATATGCAAAGTCACATGTTTGTGTTCCTTCTATTACATTAAAAATTCATCAACACAACAAAACACTTCAGTATTGCTCTCAGATCACCCATTAACTGCACGGCATTTTCTCACAGTTGGAACAAAAATATTTATAGTACTGGGTTGGGGTTTTTTTAGTTTTTTTTTTTCTTTGTTTACATCTTACAAAACTGTAACAACTAAAAAACAAACCATTATTAATTCACACTAATTTTCTTTTAAAGAGCGGACAAATCAGCATTGCATAGAGTTGGTTTTCAAAAACAGCATTCACTTAGATTTTTGTATAAATTAACACGGAAGTTTGGCAGAAGAGACTTTGCTATTACCTTAGAATGTACTGACTCTGGCATAACATGGGGAAAAAAGTAGTTTTAAAGACCAGGTGAACCAAATCATCTAGAGATACTTTCTAAAACCAATATTTAACAAATAAATTATGTCCTACTCAAATCAGCATTCTAAGTTTTGGTTGGTTTTCGGGTTTTTTCAGGATTCATGACTGATCATGTACGTTACCCAAAACCATTTTACCTTCTTCCCAATTTATGCATAGTGGAGATGGTATGTACTTTAGAATGCATTTCAGCAAGTATTAAAATAATTTCCAAATCTTTTTATAGTTTTTCTACTGAAAAAAAATACAATTTGAATCATTTTTTTTCTGCCTGCTAAGACAGAGATTTTGACAGCAGGACCGAGTCTTACGAACTAGTTGATGCACACGTGCAGTGCGCAGGAGCCGTTCAGGTTCTCATCCTCTGGCGGAGCCAGGAGACTGGTGGCAACAGCAGCTCTACGCAAACGATGGCAAACAGCAGTGCTGCAGTGTAGGACCACAACGTTCTTACTATAGAATCACAGAATGGTTTGGGTTGGAAGGGACCTCAAAGACCATCCAGTTCCAACCCCCCCTGCCATGGGCAGGGACACCCTCCACTACACCAGGTTGCCCAAAGCCTCATCCAACCCAGCCTTGAACACTTGCTGTTATCCTCAATACATCAAGGATAACAGCACTTAAAACTATTTCAATGGCCAGGCCTCCCCCCCCCCCAAAAAAAAAAAAACCAAACAAACACCACCACGCACCACAAAATCAACCAAACAACAAAGCAACCAACCACAAAACCAAAACCCACAGCCATCTGAATGTGGTTCAGGTCTCTAGAGAGGCAAATATTGTGCTGCAATTCAAACCAGTTTATTGACCCCAGGAGGGAACTCAGATATTGCCACCTAAAGCTTACGTAAAGAAAACAACCACCGTTTATTTAAAGAAGTGTGAGGAACGACTACCATTGTTCTGACGGGCTGAAGGAAAAAAAGAGGCCAGTCAGACGCAGAGATGCTGCTGCCCCTTCCCAGTACAAGCACCGCCTCCAAGAGGCCTTTCGAAGCCCGACCCGCGCGGAGGGCACAATAAAAGAGAGGGATAAGGACTGGGACAGAGACGGCACCGTCGCACCCCACCTCCTCTTCCGGGAGCCGACGGCTTCACCCTGCTAGCACCGGCAGCCCGGCTGGGAGCGGGGCCTTCCCCGCTAGAGCTCCCCGGCCTCGCTCCGCCGCTGGAACAGTCGCCGGTGCTGCCCGCCGTGCTGCGCGGCGTCTGCAGCAGTCCGAGCGTGTAACGGGGCGTCTGCTCCCCCCGCCTGCCCGACCCCGCCGTAGAAGAGCCACGGCCCGCACGGGACTCTGAGGCGTCCGTCCTACTGCTTTCTGTCAGCATGGCCGCCGCGCCCGCCACGGGCAGCACCTCAGAGCGACGGGCTACACGCGCCGCCACCGCAGCCTGCCCGCAAAATGGCGGCGGCAGCGGCCGCCAGGCGCATGCGCACAACTCCCGCCCTCGCACTGCGACTGCTCGGCACCGACCCCCGGCGCCACCTCGTGACGCACCGGCAGCGTCCGGCCCGGTACCGGCAGCGTTCTGCCGCCGGCAGCGCAGTACAGCAGCCGCCGCCGGCAGCGTTGTGCCGCCGGAAGCACAGCACGGCCGCCGCTGCCGGTACCGCGGTGAATGACACAACAGCACGCGCAGCTGCTGGGCATGCAACAAGCTTCATTATAAATATGCAGTTACAGACAACAAAAGGGGTGACACAGAAATTCAGAGAAAGGGTCTGCTATGCTCTTTAGAATAGAAGTAAAGCATTGAAACATCATTTGTCCCACATTCTTTCTTCAACGTCCAGAGACTGTTTTAGCAGGAGCTTCACAGTCTTCACCCTGCTCAGGAGTTCAGATATCAAAAGATCCCAGTAAAAACCATAAAGCTTCTTTACATCTAGAATGGTCCTGATGCTTTGTATATTAGCACGTGACATACACTACTAAAATGGTTTCCATTAACATTTTGACTAGACATTTTGTCTCTGGAACTTACTACACCTGCATTAAAACCCACCCCAGCTGAAGCCAGCCTTCACTCGGCCGTGGCTCTTCGATGACTCCTCGGCTTCGTAACAGGCACAGCTCCTCAGCTGAAGGCACTGACCCCAGCCTCCCAGCTCAGAGCAGCCACGTGCTCCCTCAGCACTGAGCATCATCGCTCAGCTTCAAAAACCTGAGCATCAGAAACTTCCGTTTCACTGCAGAGGAAAGGATGGAAGACAGCAGGTGAAAATTCCAGCTACCACTACTGTCCTGAATTTCAAGTCCTACACTGAACATACCATACGCGTTCAGAGTCCTGTAGCTGGTGTTAAACCTTCTCCTCTGACAGAAATCCAAGCGTAAGGCAAGAAAAGCAGAAACAAAAGCAATGTCCATCTTCCACCTTCTTTCCTTTCTCATGGCCAAAAATCATAAGGCTGAATTCACTTAACCAAGCTGTCTCAACAAAACTGAAAAGAAGCATCTTTGGAATAAAGCACACACCTCTAGACTTGACCATGTTCTTAGAAGATAATATAATGGCTGTTGATTTCCACACGCACACACAGATTTTCTTGTAATAAACATTGTGATGACTCTCTTTCTACAAATGTAGTATTTTAAAAACCCGATGTAAAGAATGGAAGAATATTCTTTAAAAGTTTTTTAGTTTGTGGACATACTCACCCCTTTTTTAACCTTTAATCTTTAAAGATCTTTAAAAATCACAGCTGACTTAGGAAATGAAGTTGACCAGACTTTCTTCAGAGCAGAACTCCAATATCAACAGGATTTCAACCTACAGTGAAATGTTCTACATTGTCATGCAGTACCACCCACATACTAATTCCCAGGGTGTCTCAGTCTACATTAGACTAGAAATTCTGAAGACTATTTTGTCTACACAGCATAGAAAAAATGGCAAATTCCTATGTAATGAACAGTGTTTCCTTAGATGAAAAGAAGTGGCACTTGCAAAGGTAACCCAGAATGAGAAAATGGTACTTTATAATTTTCTGTTAAACTTCACAGTTAGATAAAACCTGAACAGTGCTCTCATTCCCTTGCACTCAACACAAAGCCTACTGTTAACTTTTTTTCCAAGCTTTGAAAAATAAACTAATTCCAGGCTTTGACCAAAGAAGAGTAGGGTTTTTGTCTTATCTAAAAGCCTGCAGAGAAGGCTTAAAAAATGCATTAGAAATACTTGAGAGTTCAAATACACATTCTCTCTTGGAAATTCTCTATAAGTAAAGGTCTACCAAGAGTTACTTTGTCCAGTTCTATCTCACTCTCTACTAACACGAATAGACTGGATAAAACTAACCAGTTGGCTTTTAAAACCATGTTTGAAACACCTTCAGACC
The DNA here is from genome assembly GCF_009769465.1 of Tauraco erythrolophus. Taxonomy (NCBI): domain Eukaryota; kingdom Metazoa; phylum Chordata; class Aves; order Musophagiformes; family Musophagidae; genus Tauraco; species Tauraco erythrolophus. The sequence continues at coordinate 36,149,761 of NC_141474.1, read as the reverse complement.
TTCCTTAAGTGTAAGTACAGAGATTATCTAAGACTTCCTCCCCTTCACGATTACGTTTTACCATATAGTTCAACTGAAATAACATTCAGTATCAGCCAGAGTGTGTGGAACGTATACTAAGAAGCAATTATAGGGCTTCTGTGAAGACAGAGGACTTCATCCTTCAGAAAACAAGTATTTTCCATGGCTAGTTTTATTCTCAATTATACCATAACCAAGTGTTGGCAATTATTGTCTTAAAAGCTAAGAAAGCAGGATTTCAATCCAGCAACAAATTTAGGATCAACTCTATATTCAGTTACAAGTCACTGTCCTACAGAGACCTTCTCCAGAATGCTTAACGTTAGCAAGTTTCACTATACATAGTCAAAGTATGCTCTATGTCAAATATCAGCAAAATTTTGTCTAAGGGACTCATCAATAAATGAAGACTTTATATACTTAATGGAACCATAATTTTTGTTTTCACTGGTACCAATTACTGTCAGAAGAAAAAGATTGTTTCTCAGTATGTAAAACTGATGACAAATAAGAATAGAAAGAATTAAATACACAAGTGTGTGGCACTAAGTGCATGGCTTAAGTAGGGGTTTGGATTTTGTGGGGGTTTTTTTCCATATTCTTTTAAAGTGCTTTGTGTGATCCACCATCAAAACACGTTTGTGTAAAGACAGATGCTAGTATAGTTGACATCACAGGAATACAAAAATTAAGCATTCACACTATTGCTTTGACTTGAATATTAAAAAAAAAAAAAGCAAAGGCCCATATATTTAGATACAGATTAGAAATGTTTCTACATTTCCTATATACAACCAAAGAACACGTTACACTCAGATTATTAGAAACAGGCTCTTCTGATACAGTTCACAAAGTGACAAAGCTCACAGTAAAGTTAATGCTTTACTTCCATAATGTAAACACATCTCAAAGAATAAGCTAACAGTATCAGAGATGAGATGACTTAGATCAGTAAAATCAAAGCAACTGGATACATGAACCTTTGTCTCTATAAGGCTTAGCTCACAAGCTCAGGCTGTACATTTATTCTTCGAAGGACATCTTCTGGCATGCAAAAGACAGGATTGACGGCCTTAATTTGTTCTTCTCCTAATAAAGATAGTCCAGCAATTCCAAATAAGGTGTGAAATGGATCCACCTGGGAGAAGACAGAAAGTTTGTGACCATTTTCAAAAGTCAATCAGCTTTTCATTTGTATGGAATGAAGCTTTTGTTTGCTAGCAAGAAAACTGCAGATCTCCATGGTTGGAGAAGACAATGCAACTGAACAAACTTTCATTTGTACTCACAGGTGTTGACAGGCAAGATAACTTCCAAAGCATGCATTTACAACACTAAAATTTACTCAGAGATACTTGTTGATTGTCTGCTGCTGTTAAAATGACTGTCAACTCTGATTTTGGCAGGAAGCAGTCACATGTGTCCATTAGCAAGCAATGTCATAGGGTAGCAGAAGCAAAGATAATAAATACTATAAAAGTAAATTCAATCATTTACAAATATCACTTCCATAAATTCCCCCTTTCGCTCTTCAGCAACATTATAATGCTCTTCAATGGTCTCTGAATACAGAGCTGTGCTGTAAAATTTTGAGAGAGGAGCAGTAACCTACTATGCTAGAAATGTGAAGTAAATATAAGGAAGGAAAAAAAAAAAACAGAAGAGACAGGACCAGTTATTTCGTATCCAAGTATTCCTTCACTGTATGAACCTTGTCTAAAAGCATATATCACCACATAAGTGCAACAGTCTATGAAGTCTCATAACATAAGCATCCCGTCAGCAGTTAATCAGCCATTCTACAAAATCCTATCCAAAAGTACCTGTGCTGTCTGGTGCAGCATATATCCTGTTTGCATTAACAGAACTCCTGAATCTTACCACAGAGGTTCTATGCTGCAGTAAACTAAGCTGAATTACCATGTTATAGCCATATACAGGACCTCCAACCATTGATCACAGCCTAGAAGGTTCAAACTACATTAGCAAAGCGAGTCTTGCCCCTTAGTGGTTTGGCGACCTGTCCTGGTTTCCCGGTTCCTGGTCTAAACCACAACACAACCACATTACAGATGTGGTCAAAGCTCAGACGCACGCTTACTTGCTCCTTCCCAGAATGAGTAGATGGCCATTAGAGGAAGGGTAAAACAAATAAGTATGTAGCAAAATAATAATAATAAACAGTACACTTTAGGAATGACAAGACAATTTCCTTGTACAGATGGACAGGCCCATAACAGGAGAGTGTCCCCAACGGGAAGTGTGCAAATGAAGTTACAGATTCAACCTCTTAATGAACAGTATGTACGTTCAGGGAAAGCCAGATTCCTAGATTTATCTACTGCTATGTTGTCTGCTCCTTTCTGCAATTTTCTATAAAGCAAATAAAAAAGGAAAAACCTGCCGAATTACAACTAAGACCTAACTTGCACAGCTACTAAGTTAAGTTATCAAGAATTAGCTGCTTGGAAGTTGAAAAAAGATGACAGAGCTGTCTTATTGTCAATTGGTTCAAAACCTGAAATACAATCACAATGTCAAGACTAGAACCTAAAACTAATTAAAAAAAAAAAATCAAAAACCCCACCCCTCAAAAACCAAACCAAAAAAACCAATCCCAAAACCACAAAACAAACAAACTCAATAAACAACAAAAAAAACCCACCAAAAAACCCCACAAAAACAACAGGATCTGTCAACACTTCTATGGCAGTGTCCACTTCAACAACGGACGACAGGTAAAAATAACATGAAACAACCACTAACATAATACGCAAAAACTCTCCCAAAAGAGCCGGCATTAGATATAGAGGAAAGGCTCTCCAAAGCTGCTCTTCTAGCAAGACAAAAATAGCTCAAGTTTACTCTTGAAGCCAGAAAAGCATTAAGACTTTAAGTGCTGGGCTTTTCTTGGAGAATTCTGAAAAGGTAAAAATTATTTCTGTGAGTTCCCATTTTAAGAACACCAAAACATTTTCCAAGTAACAGACCACAGTAAAGAGATTTCTCCCTCTCCTCCAAGTAGGAATAATGCATCAGCTTGCAAAGAAATAGAAAGCTACTTCAGTTTGTAATGTGTCTGTGGAGAAAGAAGACATGGTCAGCTGCAACAAAACCAGCTAAGACTTCCCTGACCATTGACAAATAAGCAGCTAAGCATTCTATACCAATTGCACTGAGGTCTCGCAATACTTTTACCTGTCCAGCACCCTTGAAAGATATAAACTTTGCCATTTTACCTGGACAATCTCTGTTTCTGCTTGAAACCAGAGAGAACAGCTAAAACGTAACTACTGTCTCAACCAAGCAGAAAATCCATACCACCAGCCTCTTCATAATGTTGCCACCAAAGCTTCTTCCTCCCTCATCTAGATAAATACCAGTCAGAGGATTTATTCAGTGGCTGAGCTGACACAGAACATAAGTTAGCATATAAGGCTTCTTAATAAAAACTTACGACTCATTTAGATCAGGCAAAGCCACCAAGAGAGCTGAAGGCTACTTAACCTGCTCTGGACCCTAGCTTGTGTATCATTTTACAAACCAAACCTCTAAAAAACCTATGCATCCCAAACACAGCCCCCCCCCCCCAGTATTTTTACAGAGATCTTCCAAGAGGTCCCATGAGAAACGATTTGTGTTGTATGTGTTACGGGAACCAAACCAGAATTTGTAAGGAATGGCAACTGACTTCACTGGGGGACACTACAGTGCAAATGCAATATAAAATGTGCGCTCCCCGAGTCAGCTTTCAGAAGCAACTCTATCCTATTCTTTCCTTCAAAATAAACTGCAGGCTCTGCAAAACGCTTACACCTGGTTCACGAGTTGAGTTACACTCAAACAAGAAAACTTACTTTCTCAGTTGAAATCTTTGATTAACTATATTTTATTTAGTAAAGAATTACTTACCATATCTCCTGGTCTGTCAGCAAATCCTCCAGTCTCCTCATCCTGGCAAGCCAAAATAAAGCAGCGCAGTTTCTCTCTGTCAATCCAATGTAACCTACCAATCATCTTCAAAGATGCTAGCACCCACCACGAGTAACACACATCAGGTAACTGGCAAGCAGAGAAGCAGATTATTATTTGAATTGTTTTAAACATGACGTTGCAAATTTTATTGGTGATTCTGCAAATTACTAGGTGTGCTGTCACAATACTGTTGCAGAGAATTAAAGAGTTTATTTGGAGAAAAAGAGAAGAAAGTTCCTGGATGCAATCTCTGATGTCAGAGGACTTCCCTTTTCCAGGAAGGGAAAGTATCTTTTTCAAACCTCTTCCCTTCTTCAAGAAAAAAGCCACAAGAATGGGATACTGAAACAGCTTTCACCTTCTGTGGGAGAGGCTAAAAATCCACAACGCCTTTTTCAGAAGTAAGTACAAAGAACTTCATATCAACTAGTTTCATTTAAAAAAAAAAAAAAAAAATCTGTTGGATGGGTATCTATCTGCCAGTGGAGACTATTCTAGATTACACAATTCCCTAGTATGATGTGGAACGCTATTACACCCAGGATTTACATCCAGTAAAACAGTAATTTTTGTACAAACCTACAGAAGAGATCATTCCCAATGTCGAAAAGTATTCAAGCCCTGATTTAACAGGATACTGGTTCAAGTGGTCAGCAACAGATAATTCAGTATGTGTACTTTCCTGAACGGAGGACTCAAACTAAGCACTAGCTAAGGACTGTATGACAACTGTTAGTGACAAAACAAAGAATCAAAATGAAGGCTTGGCTTCTCTGAAAAGTTTACTAAATATTTCATAGAAGTCATGACATTTTCCAGAAGTACTTCAGCTTCAGAAAAAATAATCACTATTGAGGCTTGAACAAACAAAAGAAGCTACCTAATACCTTCTCTGGTCGTCCGTTGAGACCTCCAGAAGGTAACTGACGTTCACAAAGCCACCAACCCAGCAGGTCAACGTTTATTTGATGCAATTGGTCTGTTATAGCCAGAAATCCTGTGCAACAATAGATCTAAAATTACAGACATAAATTTTTTGTGTATTTGAAACCTAAGTATCATTTAGCAGACTAAATGCAGGAAGATCTCAAAGCAGAAATACAGTCATGCAAACACAATATAAAACAAGCACACATTTCTACTTTTAGTTCCAAATTAGTTTTACTTTACTCTTCTCCATTAGAAAAGTATGTTATCATTCTTTTTGTATAAAAGTACCAGTTACACAATGTAATTATATAACGGTAAGATTTCACTAATATAAGACACCAATGCAAGGTTTGGAAAAAGATCCTAAAAGACCAGGCAGAGCCCTACGGTTTTATTTTAAAAACACAAACTCTCAAGCCAGAGTACTCCCAACTGATTTCTGCAGGCTGGATATGGCCTTTATGACAATTTTACATCCTGCCTATGGTTTGTTCCTGTATGTGCCTCTTACCCTAAGGCTTGTGGAGAGCAAACTAGAGACTAAATGAATTCTCTAGCAGAAACAGGTTAACCCTGACCATTAAATATCCTGACAATCCCACATACATGTAGTCATGACAGGCTTACTTTCAATGTGCCACGTAACATAAGTGCGTTGATTGATCCCTGCTTATTTTTTCCTGAGAAATAATATTTACAGTGCAACAGCATATTCTGGTCACATTTCATGTGGTCGCTGAGAAAGCTGCCAACCACAAACTGAAAGAAACCACATTATCAACTGCAGCCTGCTCATACTTGCCTTTTCCTAACAAAACACACCTCCAAAAAGACAACAAAAACCACAACAAAAGCCAGCAAAAGCACAAATCAACAGGGATGTGCCTATAGTAGAACACTGCAAAATAAAGGTGATGTTCCCAGAAAACTTTTAAACTACTGTGCAGGCAAAGGGGTTTTCCTTTACAACATTTTAAGAAACATGTGAATATGCACAACAGATCTAATCCTCCCAGGAAACACCAGCTGCAAACAGAGCGGCTTCAGCTACTTAATCTGACTTCCTTGAACACCAGAACATGGTCCAGTTAGACCATATGGGCAATGCTACTGTAGGTAAAACTCATAAGATAAGGTATATGTACCAGATTTTTTTTTTCTGATTTATAAAAAGAAAGGGGAGGTGGGGACAAAAAAACCCAACTGTTTTTCTCAGCAAAATACCTCTAGTATTTTCATGTGATGAGGCAAATCCTGGCTATGGCACTGCTTACCATAATCATGCAAAACAAACAGGAGATTGCAACAGCATTAAAATATTTTATTAAAAGTTGATTTCTATTAATAAACTCAGGTTAAGTGCGATAATCCCTTCAATGAAAAAAATAAAAATAGGAAAGGTAGTTTTTATGTACATTTGCTGCTGGAAGAAGTCATTGAGATTCTCTTCCTTGAGAGACGCCTGAATTTGTTCCAATTATACTACTGCATTCTCTTAACTAGGTTTTACTGAGCATTTTTCAGAATTCACTGTCATGAGTAAAACATTCTTTAGTGCCTACAACAAAACATGATAAATGTTTCCATGCCCGAGTTAGGCATCTCATCTTAAAAGTGACTTTCCTGAAAAAATTAAGCAAGCTTCCCCTTGAGAAGCTTCACATCTCATATTTGAGTTCATTGGCTGCTAAGTATCAAACATACAATACAGTTAACCTTTACGTTTCATTATGATCTGTAGCACAGTGATAGATCTCGTCCAATGTCTCCATTAATATCCATTTCAAATTCTCTAAAAATCCTTATGCTAACTCTTCCAACATCACTATATGAAGACTGAAGTACAGTCCTAAAAGTTATTCCCTTATGATCTTTGTTTTTTCTGCCCAGCCTATAACCGCCCGAGTCTCTACTCATCTTCTCAGATTTATCTACGTATTGGTTAATTTAACTATGGTACTAGAATCAGGCATTCGGGGAACCAGAAAGGTACGTGAATTGATATCACTGATAGATGTTGTAAAGAAACATTTATAGGCAGGATGCGATGCTTGCTAATTTAAAACATTTTCATGTAAATAAAAACTCACCTGTCCTGCATGTGATTCAGAACCCGGTCTACAACCAAATCCTCCATCCAAGTTCATACAGGACAAAACGAATTCTACTGCTTTCCCCACATCAATAGCATCCAGCCTTCCCTGCAAGTCCGAAAAGCAACAAATGTACTCTACCTTCTACCAAGCTCATTAACTACAGACACTGCAGCATACCAAAGAGAAGATTCTGTACTCATGTAAGTAATGACTTAGGACTTACCAGAAGTGCAAGAGTTGCTGCAGCACAGAAAGAGAACCTTGTATCTATTTCTCCTAGAATGTAGGGGGTAGGGAATGAAATAAGAGTATTTTTATTAACAACAAAAATACACATGTATCACCACTGAAAACATGGAACAAAAAAAACCACCAGGTTTTATACTGAACATCAAAAATCAGCCAAAAACTGCCCCTGTACCATTTCCTTTTCCAGCTCACGTATTATTTCTTCAGTAATTTAGAAAGTGTGCATTACAGCTCAATTGACTGGTATGTTTACTGCACATAAAAGCAAACAACTCATTTTGAGCTAGTGTATACTCAGACATATATCCAAATAAATTCAACTAGTGGTAATTTACAAATAACTGTATAATTTTAGAGTTTATCTGTAGTGCTCTACTAGATAATTGCAGAGCAGTGGACTCAAAAATACTCACACACAACTCTTGATCTGCCTTAAATTCAGGCAAAAGTAGGAGTCATTTTTGTTTTTAGAGGAAGACTGATGAAAGTTACAAGTTTTCTTTTGCATACTTATACCTGGAATCTAAACCCAAAACGCTACACCTATAGCAGAACGATTGCTCGGCAAGTCCATACCAATATAACTCTCCTAGCACAAACTCCCAGCCATTAATACTTGAAGTCAGAATTTGAAACTGAACACAGCCGCAAACATTCAATTTTTGGTCAAACTGATGCAAATTGTGCATTTCTTCTTAAGAAATCCACAAGCTGAAACATATAAACATGTGCTGTTCTGTGCTACATCAGGTATCACACTCCTTCAGTTGCGCTGTAACTGCCTTTCAGAAGCAACTGAAATCCATTGTGCCTTCAGTGTGTTTGTTTCAATACTTCAACAAAAACGATGCAGCAAACTATGAACCATTTAAACACACAGCACAACAGCCACCTTTACAGCAGCATACATACACTGCCATGATCTCCATTGCTTAAATTTTAATAAAATCTATTGTATATCACTCATGTTCTTGTTCTGTTAAAATTCAGCATTCTGCAGGGCTAAGTATTTATGCTACGGCTCAAAAATACTGTATTTGTTCATAAAGAATTTACGTGCAGAAAAAAAAATCAGTATTAAAGAAGTTCAAGAGTACAAAACCAGTTTTTCTCAGTCCCATATAGCAAAAGATCCTTTCACAGCCAACAAGGATGAAGATTGTAACCGACTGCCATTAAATAGCAAGCATAAAACATTATTGATGGAATGGTATATCAAAGTACTGTCAAGTTACAAATGCCCAAATGTTTCCTTCTGCAAGACCTGGACAATTTATTTTTAATAAAAGAACGGAACTGAAGTTTAGAACATTTATGAAAGGAATGAAACACAACTCTGTCCTTCACAAAACCTCCTTTTCATAACTCAGAAAATAGAAGTGTTGACATACAATACATTAACAAAAAGAACATCCAAGAAAACTTAAGTTCACAGATTTACAAATGTCAACCTAGACATTAAAGATCTAAAAATTACCCCATTTGTCTCCAGCAAATGATCCATCTTCTTTCTGCAAGTTCTGTATATAGTCAACAATTTTATTTACATCAACAACATGGAGACTATCATATAAGATAAGAATCTGGGGGGAAAAAAAGACACAGTAACAATCAAAGAGAGGCAAAAATTTAAAAAATTTATTTAGTAAAAAAAATATCCCAGATTTATAAAAGATTTTATTTAATTGACTGTGAATACCACCTGGTAAGGTTTATTAAAATAAAATTTCATTCACTGCAGTTCACCTATCTCTGTCTAAAAACTTTAAGAAATTCTCAAATGAAAATACACACAATTCAAGCTAAACTTTTTCATGCTTTGCTGCCTTCCAACTTCCAGCTCTCCTTTCAAAAGCATAATCAGGTTTATTCGGTTTTATGTTAGCATTATGTAGAACAGACATTTGACTATGGTTAATTCTGTAATGGGATAATGACATCCCAGACTTACCAATTTGTAGTTCGTGCACTGCTGCTACTTGGATACGTGCAAGTGTAAGTTAAGCAGCTAGTTACTGGTGACAGGTCCAAGCCTGTCAGCAACGACTCATTTTGAACTATAAGATTTGTATTTACATTCAAATTTTAAATATAATGAATGGAACCAAATTGCGATTAATTTCAGAAAAAGTATGAAAAATATGATTAGACACAAACTATGCAGTCAATATAGTCTGGAAGAAAAATAAAGGTCATAGGAGGGGATACAGTTTTCTGAGCTAGCACTGATTTGAACCAGTTAATCCATATGACACAACGTCACATGAAAACAACAATACTGTTTCTGAGCCCCAGCTGGCTTCAAGTTTTACCATAACTTGTATAATCTGTAAAGAGATTAATTAGGAATTTATTATAAATAGCATAATAGAAAGAACGGTTGAAACGAAGCAATATTATAGTGCCAATCCTGGAAAATATCAACAACTATGACTTTGAACACCTAGAGTTAGCTGGGATCTCTCAATTGTAAGATAAAATTTAAGTCTTACAGAAATGCAAAACAGAATGCACAACTCCAACAGAAAATACATAATCATAGCATGCACTTTAAAAAGTGAATCTGAAAAAATGACTATTAATTCTGATCAAAGGAAGATGTGACATGACCCTTTAAAGATTCTGGATATGTAGATAGGACTAAACAGTGTTTGTTCACGAAGAACATGCACACTCATAAAGACATACTGGTTAAGTTTACTACAAAAATTTTACATCAATTTTCAACTTTGCACATCTACTGGTGCATTCAGTTAATGTGAACGTATTTCCTGGTAACATCAAGTATTTATTTAAAACCTAACATCCCTAACTTGTAGAAGTAAGCAACCTCAATTTGTAACCCCTCATCCTTATATTGGATTAGAATCTGTGAAAGGAGTTTGATTGGACAGTTTGGAAAAGCTCAAACATCATAGTCTAAAGAAACTTTAGTTTCCTGGTTCTCAGAGTACTCAAGACTAATTCTAGAGGTAAAGTAATGATAAATACCAGCTTTAGAGCAGGTAATACATCCCAACACTCATCACAGACCCAAGAAAACAGCATTCCACTGTCCTACCTAAAAGTTTGAAATCCAACACCTTAAATCCAACACACTTTCCTCCTAAAACAGGATGCTATCTTATTTATTTGTAACACTATTTGAATATTTCTTCCCTAAGATCAGACTAGAGACACATTATGGAAGCAATCAAGCAATCGTTCAGAAGCATTTGACCCTTTTGGTGTTTTCTTCAAAGACAGTTTGCGTGAGAAGGAGAACACACCCCATCCCCCACTCCCCCCCAAAAAAGATGCAAGAGATAGCTAGAAATTAAAATCTATCATTGAGATAGTTATGGCGAATAAATAAGATTGAGAATTATTTTTTTCTGAGGGGAAGAGTACACACCAATTAAATAAAAGAAATGCTCAACAGACTGGTATGACTTTTAAGTTATACACAACAAAAGCAGATTTCAGGAACACGAGAACTGGCTACTACTACTTTTGAACAGTAGGAAAGTCTAAACACATTACACATTTTTATGTATTCAATAAATATATAGTTTATATAAATATTACATAACTATTTATTGTCATATATATAGCAATCATAATATATAGTAATATATAGATTAGAAAATAAAATCCAAAACTTCACTCTTATTCTGGTCATACATATCTTTCACCTTAATGTACACTAAGAAGAATTTATAAAATCCAAACTTACCTACAAAAAACTCCAGCATAACCTCTAGCTTAGAAGTACTTCAAGACTGTTAGAAAATTTATCAAGAATGCAGTCACCATTAAGCGATCACTAAACGCATAATATTCCCAACTCTAACAATTTTTTAGAAAATGATACAGCTAAATCCTAAAGTTTTGTCCATTAGATTTTTTTTTTTAAATAAAGTACTGAAATAGTTTCTGTCGTTGGCATCCAACAGTAAAATCTGCAATCATCAAAATAATTAATTACAAATGTTTGTTTGTTTGTTTGTAATTACTCTGTGACATTTACCTGGACAGCACTGAGAGTATACAGAAGATGAGGATCATGACCTATGCTGGCACTGATTCCACCACATTCATGTTGACATGATTTGATGAATGCCAGAATTTCTTCTTTGTTCATTCGGTGCAGCTGCCCCATGAGATCCATTGCTGTCAGCCCCCAGTAAACACCACTCATCCTCAAATACTCCGACATACAGTATTCCTAAGTAGTGCATTATTTTAGTTCTTAATCAGATAAGCACATAATCAGCACAGAACAATGAAAATACACTACTACTTAACATTTACAAACAGTGTCAACCATCTTCCATCCTAGCAACAACTTCCTATGCATCAGTCACTCACAAATATTCTGTACATCATGCATGCGTGCGTATATACACATGCATACATACAGGCACATGTACCTACCTACATATACTACGTTCCCTTCCTCCCTTGTATTTTCTAGCTCAAAGTATCAAGCACAATGTCAAATCAAACACATTCAAGTAGTTAGACAACAATTCACTTCAGACCATCAGTTATTATCTTGGCATCCAAATTACCACTCAAATCACCACCCCAACTTGTCTCAAAAATAACAAGTATAGCATTTAATGAAATTTACTTCCAAGTGCCAAAACTGTCACAATCTAAAGTTTCACTTGGAAGTGAAATCTCATATTGAATTCTCTTGCATTGATTGCATCACCTACACGACCCATAAACATTGTTATCTAAACACAGTGCTTTTAAAGCACAAGAACAACAATCATAAGCAATAGTGTTTAAAATTCTTCTATAGACAGTAAAGATAACTGCAACTTTTCTTCAATATAAGCAGTTACTGACATTTTTGCACCTGCTGGAACGGGAACCCTATTATTGTGGGCTACATCTGATAACCTATGACTATAAAATTGACACTAGAATGTGTTTATCAAACAAAGTAAGCATGAAGCAGTGCTGCAGTGAGATTCAGCATGTCATCCCACCAAAAGAGCAACGTGCAGCTACACTCCTTTTGCATTCTAGCGGATGAAGCGGCAAAAAGTAGTACATTTTCCAGGTCTCTGAGTAATTTTAGAGCTAAACTGATAATCTTCAAATTTATACTCGAGATAATACATGCCAGGACTCACCACGGACCTGGGGAAATTGAGAAAGACATCTTTCTTTTATACTTTGTATGGCAAGGCAAGAACCTGAGCAAGTAAATAAGGATTATTACTACTGTTAATAAAACAACAGCTGAACTGAAACAAATCGGTACCTACATAATCATCTTTCTTTGCTCCATACGAAGCTATGTAGTCCGCGTGTTTCTCTGAAAGTAACGTGTTTGGGGCATCAGGTTTTATTACAACATCCTTTTGCGGTGTCCCCTGTAAGAAAGCACCAACCGAACATCAGCTGCATCGTCATTCCAAGAGATTTCGGCACCCAGGTGTCATTTAGCCAGCAGCACGCGCAGCGACTGCTCGGAAACAGACACCTCTATGTCGGGCACGGGACAGACCCCGCATCTCGCGCCCCCAGTGTTCCGTCCGGCTGAGCCCCGCCCCGGGAACGGGGAAATCTTTCAGCGAAGCCGCCAAAAAACACCAACTCGCCAGAACCGAACCGACGCGAACCGCCAGAAGAAGGAGCCCGCCCCCGCTGGCGCGGAGGACGCCGCGCCCCGCCCCGCGGAGGCCCCGGCCGGGAGCGGGCCCCGCGGCCCCGGAGTCTCGAGCTGCCGCCCGGCGCCGCCTCGCCGCGCGCTCGCTCCCACGATCGCCGGGCTCGGCCCGCGCGGGCGGGCGGCAGGCGCGCTCCCGGGCCCGCCCTGGCGAGCGCCACCAGCGTCGCCACTAAAGCCGCCGCACCGCAGTCACCGCCCGCGCCGGCCTCCCGGCCCGCTGAGCAAAGCGGCGCGGCTGCAAACCTACGCGTCGCCGCGCCGGGCGAGCCCCTGCCCCGCCGAGGCGAGCGATACCCACCATGTTCGCCGCCCGCGCCGGAAGCAGCGCCGCGCGCGCCGCGGGGCGGGGCGGGGCGGGGCGGGGCGCCGCGCGCGGCAGGGCCCCGCTATAGCTGCCCGCCCGCCGCCCGCCCGCGCCGTCTGCGATGCCGGGGCGAACGGCCGGGGCCGCGCGGGGCCGGGGAGCCCGCAGCGGGCCCGCGGGCACGGCCCCCTCGAGCCCTGCGCACCCGCGCAGCCGTTGGGGCTTGCCGCGGCTGAAGGTTGTCTTAGAGCAGGCGAGGGGGAACGTTTAAAGTGTGCCAGTCGTGTCGTGTCGTGTCCCCGCCGTGTGCTTCACTGCATCCCGGCAAACAGGGCACCTTCCGTTTCCTTCTGTTGCTTGAGTTCTATGGAAAAGCAAATCCAGGAATTCAAGTCACAGAGAAGGTATGGATAACCGTCTCTTTGTTCAAAAAAACCCCTCCTGCCTACGATGTTTGTGTTACTGGTTGCCAACAATTGATGCTGGCGGATGGCCCCTACAGAATCGTACCGGGCAGGAACATCGTGTTGATTCTATACAAGGAACATTATGTACAATGCTCGCTTGCATAGAACAGAAAAAATGAGGTCTATTTTTTGTGTATGTCAAATACTTACGAAGGATGTTGCATTGTTGGTCGTCCTGCAGGTAAATAAGTTGGTGATTTATAATGATGAAACACTTATTTAAAGAACTAATTTCCTGGGTGGCCTGCCTGAGAAATAAGCGTTGCAAAACTGATACCTGATGATGGTAGTTGTACCATCCAGCACTAAATTCAGATGATGGATGAAAGACACCACGGTGGGTTTGGTGAGAAATTGTAAAAGAATTCACAGAATTGTTGAGGTTTGAAGGGACCTCTTGAGATCAAGTGCAACCCACCTGTCTAAGCAGGGTTAGCTAGAGCAGGTTGTCCAGGACCATGTCCAGTTGAGTTTTTAATATTTCCACAGATGAAGACTCCACAACCTCTGCCAGTGTATGACATTCCTCACAATAAAAACAGTATTTTCTTGTGTTCCACTGCAATTTCATGTGTTTTAATTTGTGCCCATTGCCTCTTGTCCTGTCAGTGAGCACCACTGAGGAGAGGCTGGCTCCCTCTTCATTGTATCCCATTAAGTATTTATGCACATACATAAGATTACCCCTGAGCCTTCTCTTGTCCAGGCTAAAGAGTCTCAGCATCTCCTCACATGACAGATGCTCCAGTCTCTTAATCATCCTCGTGACCCTCTGCTGGACTCCCTCCAGTTAAGTCCATATCTTTCTTGTACTGGAGCCTAGAACTGGATGCAGTACTGCAGGTACGGCTTCACCAGTGCCAAGTAATTTGTTCAAGAAGTGCAGGCAATGTCGATTCTGCTAGCACTGGCAAGAAGGGTTTATCCAAGCTTTTAAAAAAAAAAAGTCTCACAATTCCCTCTTCTCAGCCATTAGTCTCACAATTCCTTCTTCTCAGCCATTATTGCTGCAAACATAGTTAAGTATATAAACTGATGGAAAGCAATAACAGGTTTAGATATACTGGATTTGAAATAAACACAATCTCCTAAGTCATTCTTAAGGAAAAGCTACACACTTTCATAGAATCATAGAATGGCATAGGCTGGAAGGGACCTCAGAGATCATCTAATCCAACTTTCACTTGAAGTTAACCATCCTAATTGAACATTTATTGCTTAAGTGAGCATAACATTGCAAAAGGCCACATTTTCTCAAGCCAATATTGTCACTATTGGATAATATCTAAATCCCACAACAGACATACATGCAGACAACAGCAACGCAGGCCTGCGTACTGCTGAGCTGGAAAGCCTGTTCAGCTGCTGTAGGCAGTTGTGTAGTAGGAACTGAAGTACAGCTATTAACATAGCTCAGACACTGGGCAACTCACCCAAAATACAGTTTAAGTGTTGTGACAAGCAAAATGAAAAAAAACCAACCACACTTCTCTTAAAAACAAAAAAGAATGCAGCAATGACTGTCAGAAATAACATTCTGATGTCTGATTTTACAGTGAGAAAACATGGCATTGTGAGGTTCTTATTTCTTACCCATTTTCTATTTGACAACCATTCACTTTGGAATTCAGAACGTTTAGAAAATACCGGCTTTGTAAGTCAGGAATGAAGTGAGGGACTGTACACGGAGAACAGAAATAGTGCTTAATAACGTACAGAACAAAAAGATTTTGAAGGAAAGAGTTTTTTGCCTCCATGCCTGTTTAATTCTATTGAGAAATGCACTAAAGTCCTCTTCCAGAATACAGCAGCGCCAGACACTTTATACATTACTTTAAGTTTTAAATTTGCCAACACGTTCACGAGCTATGATTATCCTTTGAATCTGCGCAGTTCCCTCATAAATCTGAAAAGAATTACAATAACGTTAGCTGATGATTTTTTACAAGGTTTTAACAGATCTACACTTTTAGCCTTCACAGCACTAATCCAGTGTGGATTAGGATGTGCAGAAAGACAGAGAAAACTGAGAAAATTCCAGAGTGTCAGAGTAACTACAGTGGGCTACATGGAATAAATCACACAAAAGATACTGAGAGACAGTCTTATTCTCTTGTGCTCCTATCTAAACTCAATAAGGTTCTCATGAAAATAAACAGACATGGTAGGTGAAGAAGGATGAGGAAAATTTCTTATCTGAGGAAGAAAATAAATACGTAATTTAGGTTTTACAAAGTAGGATTTAACACAATAGGTGGTGGGCAGGAGATGACTTGTGCTGAAGGTGTGTTTTCTTTGACTAGCCTTTCAAGGTCATACCAAATGTTCTCTTTGATCCATTTATTTCCATTGCTTCTTGTTAACTAGTACTCTCTCCCATACAGTTTTATTTGGTTTTTTATTTTGTTTTGGTTTCATAATCATGTATTCTTGCATTTTCTTCTAGAAACTTCTAGTCTGCATCATCCCTCTGTTCTATTTGTTGGCAGCAAAGTCAAAGATAGGCAACAAAGCATACACGAAGCTCTAATGCCAAAGGAGGCCATATGCTCCACAGGTACACTGCAATGTAATGTAAAGGCTGAGGCAACATAGTTTAGGGGTTTAAGTGTTTCGAGTCCCAATTCTGCCAGAACTTGGTTTGGCAAATTGCTCAAATTCATGCAAATTCACTTTCTCATTCACTTACAGAAACAATCTTCCCAAGAACCTTACAAAGCTTTTTGAAAATAAAGACACTATGACTTGTGTTCACCTGAGTTTTTTGGTTCAGAAGAAATTGTTCACTCCCAAAGTGAATTCTCTGACTGCTGCTACTTACCCAATGTTGATCCAGTTCATAAAGCAGATTGTGTTTTGTGAATACGAGGCCAAATATGGCCAAAAGCATATACCATCTGGAATTAGGCAGCAATACTGTGAAGCACAGTGGAGTGCAAGGTATAATGAAGAGACACGGATGAAATAATTGTAAAGGCAAAAGTCTTTCCTGGATTCTTTTGTAGATTAAATGGAACAGAAAAACACCAAAAATTTAATACTATATCCGATTAATCTGAATAATTAAAAAAAAATTAGCCATGTATTTGTGATGAAATCAGTGTAATGGAAAATCTAAATAACTGGGATCCTGCAAAATGAATCTCAGCTTTCAATTAAGTTCTAACCCTTACACCGTTTTTCTCTAGAAAAGCATGCAACCTGACAGGAAAAAAGCTCAATCATAATAAAGTTCAATTAATCATTCATTTCCTCACTCACAGGAGTGCAATTAGTTCTAAGACACTTGAGATTCCAAGATAGTGTTTGTCTTTCCTTAAACTGAAAAAAAATAAATACTTAGCTAGTAAGAATACTAAGTTCTCATTCGGAAGTCAGCTGTAAGAGAAATACTAACTACGTAGAACCTTAAGAATGACAGCTGTTACAGCTAACTCGCATTACAGGTCATGGTCAGCATGCATTTCTTGGTAAAATCTATTTTGATGTTTTGTCTAGTCACTACTGATGTCATTATGTCATAACATCAATACAGATTACTGGTGTTGCTGAACACAATTGAAATGTTCTTGCTGAATAAAGAATTGCAGCATAGTACATACTACTAGAAGAATTATGACATGACACGGAATAATTTCTTGGCAGTAACACTACAGAAGAAATCCTGGAAATTAAAGCTGACTACGAGCTAAACGTGAGTAAATATGAGCAGATTTTGTTGTTAAAAAAAGGGCTAATCGCTCCGGGTTGTGTCACACTACTGCTAATACAACACACACAAGATAATCACATAGTCATAGAATGGTTTGGGTTGGAAGGGACCTCAAAGATCATCCAGTTCCAACCCCCCTGCCATGGGCAGGGACACCCTCCACTACACCAGGTTGCTCAAAGCCCCATCCAGCCTGGCCTTGAACGCCTCCAGGGATGGGGCAGCCACAGCTTCTCTGGGCAACTTTTTCCAGTGTCTCACCACCCTCAGAGGGAAGAATTTCTTCCTTATATCCAATCGAAATCTGCCCTCTTTCAGTTTAAAGCCATTGCCCCATGTCCTGTCACTACATGCCCTTGTAAAAAGCCCCTTTCCAGCTTTCCTGTAGCCCCTTTAGGCACTGGAAGGCTGCTCAAAGGTCTACGTGGAGCCTTCTCTTCTCCACGCTGAACAGCCCCAACTCCATAGCAGAGGTGTTCCAGCCCTCGGATCATCTTCATGGCCTTCTCTGGACCCACTCCAACAGCTCCATGTCCTTCTTATGTTGGGGACCCCAGAGCTGAATGTAGCACTGCAGGGGGGTTCTCCCAAAAGCAGAGCAGAGGGTCAGAATCCCCTCCCTCGACCTGCTGGCCATGCTCCTTTGGATGCAGCCCAGGACACGGTTGGCTTTCTGGGCTGCCAGTGCACATTGCCAGCTCATGTTGAGCTTCTCATCAACCAGCACTACCAAGTTCTTCTCCTCAGGGCTGCTCTCAATCCATCCAATCTCCACCCAGCCTGTACTTGTGCTTGGGATTGCCCCGACCCACGTGCAGGACCTTACACTTGGCCTTGTTGAACTTCATGAGGTTCACACAGACCCACCTCTAAAGCCTGCCAAAGTCCCTCTGGATGACATCCCTTCCCTCCAGCATGTCCATCACACCCCACAGCTTGGTGTTGTTGGCAAACATGCCAAGGGTGCACTCGATCCCACTGTCCATGTCACCAACAAAGATGTTAAACAGCGCCAGGCCCAATACCGACCCCTGCAGAACGCCACTTGTTGCTGGTCTCCACTTGGACATCAAGCCATTGACCACAACTCTTTCAGTGTGACCATCCAGCCAATTCCTAATCCACCAAGTGGTTCATCCATCAAAACTATGTCTCCCCAATTTAGAGACAAGGATGTCGTGCCAGACAGCGTCAAAGGCTTTGCACAGGCCCACGTAGATGATGTCAGTTGCTCTTCCCTTATCCACCAAGGCTGTAACCCCGTCGTAGACGGCTACCAAATCTGTCGGGCACAATTTGCCCTTAGTGAAGCCATGTTGGCTGCCACCAATCACCTCCTTTTTCTCCATGTGCCTTAGCATAGTTTCCAGGAGCATCTCTTCCATGGTCTTGCCACACACAGAGGTAGGACTGACTGGCCTGTAGTTCCCCAGATCTTCCTTTTTAAAAATGGGGATTATGTTTGCCCTTTTCCAGTTGGTGGGAACTTCACTGGACTGCCACAACTTCTCAAATATGGTGGATAGAGGCTTAGCAATCTCATCCGCCAGTTCCCTCAGGACTCGTGGATTCGTCTCATCAGGTCCCATGGATTTGCACACCTTCAGATTCCTCACATGGTCTCGAACCTGATCTTCTCCTACAGTGGGTGGTTCTTCATTCTCCCTTTGCCTTCTGTGACTTGGGTGGTGCGGCTACAGCACTTGCCAGTGAAGGCAAAAAAGTCATTGAGTACCTCAGCCTGCTCCATACCCCAGTTAGTCAGTCTCCCGTTTCCTTCCGGAGAGGCCCACATTTCTTCTAGTACTCCTTTTATCACTGACTTAGCTACAGAGGCTTTTTTTTTTCGCCCTCAATGTCTCATGATGATTTACTCCTTTCAGGGCTTTAGCATTCCTAATCTCTTCCCTAGGTGCTCAATTTCTCTGTATTCCTCCTTGGCTACCTGTCCTTGCTTCCACCCTCCGTAGGCTTCCTTTTTGTGTTTGAGTTGGTCCTTGTTCATCCATGCAGGCCTCCTGGAATTGACTGATGAGGAAATATTTGCTTCAGGTCTGATAAAAGGTCCTGTGAAATGGGATACCAAGAAAAAGTGGGAAGCCATAAACAAAATATGGACACACAGACTTCACAGGCAAACCTAACAGTGGCAAAAACAAGAAAAAAAAGAGCTCTCAATAAGCTGCAGGTAAACTAGTACTTTGCAGCTGATAAGGATGCAAACCTAAGGGTCCAGAATGTTGGAAAGGGATCCGTGGAGCTATGCAAGGTAATGAAGGAATGTGCAGGGGAAGGGCATCTGGAGGAACATGGGAGGAATGGGCAGAATGGTGTGTAACACAGACCAGCCACGTAAGAGATGGCAGTCAGGACACTTGTCTGACCGAGCCCAGCACCTCATCACCACAGCCGCCTTATTAAATCCTATCTTCTTATTAAATCTCTTCTTAACTATCGCTCTTTGTAATCTCACTATCTTTCCCATGTGTATGTGTGTTGTCAGGATGAAGTGCCAGCGACTGAGGGTCCTGTGTGAGTGGAGTACCAGCAAATGGAGTCAGACTGGGAACGTGGGTGCCCTTGGCCTGTGGTACCAGCTACTGGAGCTGGTGGGGTCTGTGTCAGCTGCTGGAGTGGGTGGAGGTCTCAGCTGCCAGCTGCTGAGGCAGGAACAGCATTTGCCCTGAAAACCTGCTACTGGAGGGAGCGGTGTGGGTGAAGTGAGCGAGGGGCTCAGCACCAGCTGCTGCAGCGGGACTGCCGGTCACAGCTCACACGCCTGATGCTGGCAGCTGAGGGTGGCAAGTGCCAGTATCTTCCCCAAAGTGGATGAGCATGCTCATTCTCCGGCAGACTTCAAGATGGACTCATGCATGAGTAGGAGACACTGGGTCCAGGCAGGGGTATCAGGCAGGCGTGGATCCATGCCATTATCCAGGGTGACTGGTAAGCGTGCGTGCCTGTGAGATGAGCTTGAGTGCTGCGCGTTTGCAGCAAGCACCGAGCTGGAGCAGCCCGTGAGCAGGCAGCTCCTGAGGCAGTACGAGGGCCGGGATCCAGGCAGGGGTACGAGGCAGACAGAGGGGCCACCAATGTGCACGTGCGTGTGCATCTGGAGAGTCTCGTGCGTGCCTGTGCTAGGGACCTCTTTTGTCTCTGCCAGCCCAAGAGGAGGACGGGACGTGGATGCCTGTGCTTATGGTAAATGTGGGTCCTGTGTGTAAGTACTGGTGAAGGCAGCGCCTCATCTGCGGCGGTGCGTGTGGCCGGCCAAGCCAGCGTTGTGTGCGAGTCCGTGTGTGTCTCTGGGACACACGCGCAGCTTTGCTACTGGCAAGGTGGCAGCCACGTCCCCCCGCCTGGGCAGCGGCCCTGGGTCCCAGCGGCTGCGCAGAAGGGGTCCTGGGTGACAACCACTCCTAACATCCTTAACATTTTTTGGCCATAGAAAGACTTTATCTTTTCCCTCTATGGTGGCTTAATTAATTGAAGGCTTTTTGATGAGGAACCTTGTGGCATGTTTTCAGAAACCCGAATAACCTGAAGATCAGCTGTACTACTTCATCTTCATGCCTGTTGACTGCTTAGAAGGCCTTCAGTAGTTCTGTGAGCCCTGACTTCTCTTTACAAAAATCATACTTCCTGATATATCACGTATTCCAAACCTCTCTGCATTATTGTAGTTTCTACTATTTATAATGCGCAGAGGCAAGGTTTATCAGTCTGCAGTTTTCTGGATCTTCATCAGAAGTTTCTTCTAAAGTTTCCAAAATATTTGTCACCTTCAAGTCTACACATGCATAGGAGGCTTAAGGCAAATATCCTATTGGCCCTGCGTATTGTCTTCCTGCTCTTGGCCTTTTAAAAAAGGATAATTTCTAGTGCCACACTTTTTGCAAATTAATGCTCAAACCCTTTTTTTGTGCTTTCACATTTAACCTGTCAAATTTTGTGATCCTTTATAATTTACTCATTTGAACACAATTTTAACTTATCAAAAGATCCCTGCTTGTTTGTAGCAACTGCCTTTTCATTCTGTCTAGACATGCTGGCTTCCTTTTTTCCGCTTCTCAGGCCCTTCTGAGAAACATTTATATATAAATATGATGTATTGTGTCTCAAAATGGTGTTCTTACATAGTCTTCTACCTCCCTGAAAAACGCTAACTCATGTAGTTTTCAGCACTATTCTAACCTTTTTAATTCTTTTTAGCAAGTTTTCTCTTTTTTCAGTGTATTCTAAAGTTATTGCTTGGTTCTGATAGTCAGAACCAAGTCAAAAGTTACTTCTGGAGGATTCAACACTAACTTCTTAATATTATATATTACTTTATTCTTTATAAAAAAATGTAAGAATCCTAATTTTATATTGGTCTATAACCCCTAATGAAAAGAAAGAAAAGAACTTTGCTAGAGTGCATGTGAGGTGGTTTTTTTTTTGCCAGAATTTGGAAGTGCTGTGTAAGTAAAAGCTTATTTCTGGTTGTTAGCCATAGCCCAACATATATATATGTATATGTATGTATGTTCTGTTATATATAACACCTATAACATACGCCATATGTTATAATACAGCATATATGTTAAATACAACATATGTTAAATACAATACATAATACAAATACTATATTATATAGTATGTATAATGTTATATATGCGCAATATATACACACACCATATATAATAATTGTGTATCTTCATATTTTTTTACGCTATATATAATATATGATACGTATATTATATTTTTTACATATTTATTTATAGAACTGGCTATACAAACTCCATTATCCATGTTTTTTATTGTGTAGTTTGTTGAGATTTCAATGTCCGTTCTTGAAAATAGGCTGTATAGAGGTACACTCCTCTGCACAAAGAGAACAGAGTAACACTGAGCTGTAGAATAATACTGAAGCTTCTCAGAGAATACTACTTGAGCTCTGACAAGCAAATCTTGTCATGCCCTGCCACCTTCAGGTTGCCATGCCTTATCAGAATGAGCCCAGAGACATTAACCCACCACCTTGCCTCTTACCAAGCTGTCCTACACAGCTTTTCTCACGTTTGACTCAATCCCTGGTACAAGCAGCTCTTCTTTCTGTAGGTGAGATTGTCTGAGTTGTTCTCCTAGTCATCGACAGCTAAGTATGTCATCCCTTTTCCACATCAGGTGTTTACCTTTGGGATCCATTTCCTGGAACACAGACAGGCATCTTGGGTAGCTAGACCAGGTAAGTGGCTGAAGAGGATAGGTGGACTAGGTTTAAGAAAGAACTCTTGTTAACTTTGCAGACAACCAGTGGTGCACAGAATGCATAAACTTCTGCCTACGTAGTATTCTGATGAAACAGAATAACTGGAGGAAGCAACTACTCATTGTAAAAGTTAGAAGGACAAATAAATCCTCACAATTTAATGCAGAAGGGGAATTAACTTCCCCCAGTACTTCCACTACTAGCAGACAAAACTGTGTATGTGAAATTCAGTAATTATTAGAGCAATTGGCCTGAACTGAGACCTCTTGGAGGATAAGGTGCTACATATGCTGGATTTAGTTTGCTTAGAACTAGCCAAGGCAGCTAGCTCTACCAGACCTGATGTTGCACTGACTGTGGGGGAGGCACATACCCTCACTGCCTCTAATGCATATATGATTGGTTTATGTTTCAACACAAGCAAAGTAACAACTTCCATGACCTATGCATATAAATTTACTCGTAAATAAAATAATTGTGTGCTTTTGAGGGTCTTAAGCCAATCTTTGAACAGGTATATTTATTTGCAAGCCTTGGAAAGTACCTCTTCCTCAAATTGCTCACATGTGAAAATATAAATGATGGCCTGCAGCTGCACTGCTGTGAAGAATTTCATAGGATTATTTCCAGATTTTTTCAGTACAAAATGTTCTGTGTGTTGGGTTTAGCAACGTTTCCTTAGGCTAACAGATAAATAGCAATGTGACATCTGAATATAGTGTCCTTTTGCTCTAGCAATGATTTGGGCGGTAACAACTGAAAAAGCAGCTCAGCAATCAGCCTAATTGTCTTTAGGTGGGCATTGTGCCATTCAGACAAAGCAAAGGAGGGCGGGTGACAACTGAAAGAAGGTTTTTGACCAGCAATCTGTGTCTCTGACTGAACCTGTTTTGTGGCTCAACCATGAAAATGCCCCCACCCAGAACCCAAACCGAAGCGCTAAAACCCCTCTCGGTCAGGAGGAGACGGCGAACTGCGCTCTCCGTGAGCGCAACAGGGGCCTCCGACTTCCGAACGGCCCGTCTGCGCTCGCGCCCTTTCCGCGCGGGGCCGGGACGCCGCTCCCCGCGCGGCGCGGCCCGCCGAGCTCAGCACGGGCGGCGCGGACAGCTCCGCCGGGGGCCGCGCCGGGCGGCGTCTGCCAAGGTCGCTCCCGGCACCGGCGGGGCCCGGGCGGGCAGTAAGCGGTTCCGGGACCGGCTGCCTGCTTCCTACCAGCGGGAAGATCTCTGGGCTCAGGGCACGGGCACCGGCAGGGGACGGGAGAGCCTTCGCACGCTGACAGCGCACGGGCGCCAGCCGCCTCCGCCGGAGGCGACCCGCGGCGGAACGTTTCGCGAGGGAACAACCGGCGCTCGGCAGCGGGCGTCCCTCCCGGGCAGCGCCTGGCGGCGGGGGGAGAGGATGGAGACCTCCCCGCTGCGGACACCGCCGGATACGGCGCCTGCTGCCACCGGCTGCCGAAGTTGTCGCCGGGAGCCGGGCCCAGGCGAAGTCAACGAGGCGCGTCCCGAGGAGGGGGCAGCGGCGGGGCCCTGCGGGCCGCCCTGCGCCCCCCGCGCCTGCCCTCGACGCGCCCCCTCTGCCCGCGCCCCCCCCCCCCCGCGACTCGGGCACCGCCCCCGCGGGCTCGGCGCAGGCGTCGGCCGCGGAGCCGACGGGACGGGAGGGTCAGCGCGGGCGGTGTTCTGAGCGGCTGCGGCGGAGCGGAGCGGAGCTGGAAGGCTGCTCGGCCGCCGCCGCCTCTCATGCCTTCACGGCAACAAAGAGCGCGCTGAGTGGCGGGCGGAGGCGCCGGGCGCCCGGCTGTGCCGGCGCGGAGGGCACCGGGAGACGATGGCGAGGAAGGGAGAAGCCTCCACGCCTCTCTACGGTGAGCGCCCGGGCGCGGGGGCAAGGCGGGGCGGGTGCCGGTGCTAGCGAGAGGAGGCAGCTGGCGCCCGTGCCTCCCTCCGGCCTGTTTACGTTGCGGATCCAGCCAGCGTGCAGCAGCCCCGAGAGTTTGTTTCCCTCGGCGGCGATGCTGGGGACGGGGCGGGCGCAGGGCCCCCCCGCGTAGGAGGGAGCATTCGGAGACGCTGTGGCCCCTCTCCGCTCGTGCTGCGGCTCGCCCGGTCCGGAGAAGGCGGGCCGGTCGGGTTCGGGGAGGGGAGCCGCTGGGCGCAGAGATGAGGGCGGGCAGGACGAGAACCTCCTCCGTCCCCTCCGCCCCGGCAGCAGGTGCGTTGCGGCCGCTTTGTCCGCGCTCTGGGGAGGAGAGGGCTGCGGTGCGGGGCCCCGCGGGCCGGCGCGGGCGAGAAGGCCGCTGGGCCGCAGGTGCGCGGCGGCGGGGAGGGCCGGCCGGTGGGCCAGGCCGCGCCGGGCCGGGCCGCGCCAGACCGTGTGCGGGGCTGGGGACCGCTTCCCCGCGGGCCGCGGCGGGGCCGCCGTGCCCAGGCCGGGAGGGGGCACCCCGCTGTGCCGCTGGTACTTGTGGGGTGCTGGGGTGTGGGCGTCGGCAGCGGGAGCTCCGCCGGCCTCACCGGGCACCGGGACCGGGCGGGCTCCGCGCCCCGGCTGGGTCCTGCCGGCAGCGCGCGGCGCCGGCGGAGGTCAGCGCGGGCAGAACTTCGTCTCGGTGCTCGAGCTCTGCTGCGGGCGCTCCTTGGAAGCGGATGTATTTGCGACAGAGGACGCGGGGTTTGCGGAGCTTCTCAGCCCGTTCGGCGGTGTCACTGCAAAACCGATTTCCTCTTCCCATGTGCGCGAGATTTCCGCGGCGGCACGAATCTGCAGAACGGGCAAAGCCCTCCAGAAACAAAGCGTCTTCTCTGTGAGTCCCAAAGGCGGCCCGCGACGGGCCGACGTACGCAAGTGGGCGAAAAGGGCTTGGTAAAGCAGCCTTTGCCTTGGTATCGCTGGCGTGCTGTGCGACATGTTCACAACTTGGAAAACTCTATTTTGTCGTTCACCTCTATGGTCTGAACCTTGGTCTGGCTAAAGAAAAATTCACAGCTTGACTTCCTCTCAAAAAGGAAAAGCAAAAAAAAAAGCCTTTAAGAGGGGGAAGAAAAAAACAGAAGGAAATTAGAATGTTTCAAAGGTGAAATCTAAATAGGTGAGTCTCTAGTTATTTAACTTCTGAGAGAACCTGTTTCCTACTCCTGTGGAATTCAAATGGTTTTTGAGGCAGGGGGAGTAGGCCTAGCACCATAGATATTCAGCACTGATGGTAGAAAGGTAGGCATGGAAATATTCTCCTGAAAGAAAAGCAGGAATACAGTATTCAGGAAGGGAAAATACCTTTTGATAAAGTTCACTAAGAGCTGTGTATGCATCCTCCCCTGCCATTTGTAAGAAAGAACCCTCCGGTAAGAAAGTCGTGACAGGAACCACCGAGTGTTGTATTGTCATAATACTATCATTTTTTAACTTCATTTTTCAAAGCATGTTACTCAGGTAAGGAAGAGGGTGATCCTTTAGTTACTCAACTTGAGGGAGGAGGGCGATGTATCTGTAATCAACTTGTAGTTCCGAAGAATTATTTTGACTAGAATTTTTGCAATTTTAGCTGTTTCATGTCAACAGTGTGTTTTCTTCCATTTATCTCATTTGCATGTGTGGATTTTGGTGGTGGTAGTGTGTATTGTGTTATCACATTTGCAGGAATCTTGAGTAATTGCTCTAGTTTTGTATTGGTAAGCAAGGTTTGAATTCAGATTTGTTTTCCTTGTTAGATCACATAATGTTAAAGACTTACGAAAGGAAAGTGCAGCATTTCCAAATTCAGCATATGTAGTATGGTTTTCCTTTTAAAGTAGATAATAGTCATTCTCCTGACTACTTTGTCTCTGCCAGTAACTGGTTATTTATTAGCCCACAGGTGTATTTTTCAGAGGTATGGGTGTCTTAAACTTCTGTCTTGGGAATCTCAAGGATTCCTCACATCTTCAGCATTTATAAATGACAAAGGCAAATTCTTCTCAAAAGTTTTGATCTTTTAACGTACGGTATCAATCTTCGTTCTTTAGAAGAGATGAGTTAAACCATCTCTAAAAAGAGATGAGTTGGCAGCTGACCGTAGGCTCTGTGAGCAGTTTTCTGTAGGAGGTAACTAGTACCCTACATCAGATGACTTGTTATTATGAGTTGGACTGACTGCTGGAAGCCCAAGGGCTTGGACGGAATGGGTGACTGCTAGTGTGAATATGGCTCTGTACAAGGTTTTCATAAGCCTGTAGGCATTTTGAGGCCTGTTCCTCTTAAGCTCGCTCACTTTTAGTTGCATTGTCCGTGTGCGTGCATGTGTGAGAAGGATTGTAAATCTGTCTTCAAAACCAAACTTCTTAGTGGTTCCTTAAGGTTAGTCTTCATTGGAGTAGCTGCAAGCCGACTCCAGAAATTGCATCAAGTTTTTCCTTAAAATGGGTTAAGTACGAAGATTTTGTCAAGAACAATGACATTGACATTATCAAGGCTTCTCTCTCTAGCAGAGGACTTCCAAATGAGAAGGATGTTTATAAGGAAGATGGAAAAAGACTTTTTTTCACCAGGGCCTGTACTTGCAAAAGAGTGACTTGTGGAGAAATGGAGATACTGCAATATGTGCTTTGGTTGAGATGAAAATGGCAAAGCAATTTTAGGCTGTTTATGTGGCTCCTCTTTCTCTCTTGACTTCATAAATGTACAATGAATGCAGTAGGGGACACATACAAGACCATCCCACTTTGTGTGTATGAGCTAGCTTTCTAATATCTCAAAGTGTAAGGAACCGTTTCTTCCCAGAGCAGAACTGGGCTCTAAATCAGGTGTTTAATTTGGAGACGTGTCTGCATCCTTTGAGCTGTATGACAAACTTGCTACTTGTAGTCAGGAAGTTCATGATCGTGTTGAATGTTCTTATAATGAGTTTATTTTCTTGGAATAGATAAGAAAAAGTGTATATCATAATTTACTGAACAATCAGTATGGTATCAAGAAAAAATTAGAAATACAGTACAAATTTGTTTCATTTTACCTTTTTTGTCATTACAAGATTTTAACTCACGTTTATCTCTAGAGACGTCCATAGAAAGTTGTGCCCCAAAACTTTAAGAAGCACAGGACTGATAATCCTGACTTTTTCTATGCATATTAAATTACAATATTAAAGGGGAAAAATACAGATCTCTATAGAACTGTGTGAGAGTGAACACAAAGATTTGCAATAGCTTTCTAGATAAATTACAGTCAATTATGTAAAGAAGTATTTCAGGACTGTTTAAATACACGTTTTCATAATCCACTTTAAATGCACATTATTGACTGCAATAAGATGTGATATATCTTATTGACAGGCTGAGAGAGTTGGGGCTGTTCAGCCTGGAGAAGAGAAGGCTCCAGGGTGATCTTGTTGCAGCCTTCCAGTACCTAAAGGGGGCCTACCGGAAAGCTGGAGAGGGACTTTTTACAAGGACATGTAGTGATAGGACAAGGGGTAATGGACTTAAAATGAAAGAGAGGAGATTTAGATTAGCTATAAGGAAGAAATTTTTCACTCAGAGGGTGGTGAGGCAGTGGAACAGGTTGCCCAGAGAAGCTGTGGATGCCTCATCCTTGGAAGCGTTCAAGGTTGGAACTAGATGATCTTTGAGGTCCCTTCCAACCCTAACCATTCTGTGATTCTATGATTCTATATAAATATGTATCTAGACAGTGTTAAAGACATATACTACTTTTATTGGACTATGGTGACTATCTCTATTAATGGGTATTTAAAAAAAACGTAGAGTATTTACCCAATGGAATAGACTTTCTGAACAGCAGTATGGCTTATTGTGTATTATCGTAAAGATAACTGTATGTTCTTAGGTTTTTGTGCAGTTATATTTCAGAATCGTCTGTACTTTGGAGCTTTGGTGACAGTGATACCTTCATGGGATTCCTACATTGTGCTTCCATGATAGTCTCCATGATAATAGAAATAAGGAAAAGATGTTTAGTCTGTTTCTGAGATCAGCACAATGTATGGTGCTATAGCTGTGAGGTCGTTGCACAGCCTGTGTTTTGGGCATCCTGGGGTCCAGACTTGCCTTCCCTTAGGGAGTGGTCCAGCTCTTGCTGTTCCTTGATGTTCTGTAGTCTGTCTCCACATCATTTTGTCTTCTCAATATGACTGTCAAATGCTAAAAGCTGATCCTGTTTGGATTCAGCCTGGAGAAGAGATCTTACAGCAGCCTTCCAGTACCTAAAAGGACCTACCAGAAAGCTGGAGAGGGGCTTTGGGCAAGGGTGTGTGGTGACAGGACAAGGGCCAATGGCTTTAAACTGAAAGAGGGGAGATTTAAATTAGATAGAAGGAGGAAATTCTTCCCTCTGAGAGTGGTGAGGCACTGGCACAGGTTGCCTAAAGAAGCTGTGGCTGCCCCATCCTGGAGGTGTTCAAGGCCAGGTTGGATGAGGCTATGGGCAACCTGGTGTGGTGGAGGGTGTCCCTGCCTGTGGCAGGGGTTTTGAACTACATGGTCTTTAAAGTCCCTTCCAACCCAAACCATTCTATGATTCTGTGGTTAATTGGCATTTTATGCATTTGCCACAAAGCAGTTGTTTTCAGACTCCACTTGATAAACAGAAATTAAAGAAACTTCTTTATATCAAAGGCAGAGAAACTAATGGTTGCGTGAAAGTGAGACTTGGCACTTTTCTCGTACTTGTTTGATGGGAATATGCTCGGGTGTGCTGGTAGTTAAATATCCTCGGGTGTTCCATCTCTTTCCAAGCTTCTCTCACTTTCAAAATCAGATACAGTCTTAAATGTAAAATAAAACCAAAACGAAATCTAGCCCTGCCTATTTTTCTTTCATGCACATGCATGTAGTATACTTATTCACGTATTTTTAGAAGCCTAGTGGAAATCTGGGAGACAACAGAAGAGGCTTGTTCAATCAGGAAGTGGACAAATAGACAATACCTTGAACTTGTCTGGCTACAACTGCATAAATCCTAGAATCATAGAATGGTTTGGGTTGAAAAAGACCTTAAAGATCATCTAGTTCCAGCCCCCCTGCCACTCAAAGCCCCATCCACCTTGGCCTTGGTAAGTATCTGATATGCTTGTGTTTCAGCGATCAGTCCTGACAAAGGAAAAAAAGTTCCCGCTTTTTAATGATTTCTTCCCTTTTTAGTCCAAGATAGCTTACCAAATTCAGTCCCAAAACACTGAGGGTTTTGTGTATTTACAAACCCTTTCCTGCTCCCACCCCCCCCCGAAGCCGTAGCTCAGCTTTGCTCCTAGCCCTCCATGTAAAAAGAACAAGTCTCAGGCTTTAGAGAGTTGCTTAGGTTACTATGTTTCGGGATTTGGGTTTTTTGTTCCTTTGCTTTCTTTAAATACCTATATCATTAGGCTCTTTTGCTGCTTTAAAAACAGTGTTGCGAGAGACGAAAGAAAAAAGGGGCTAAAGGTTTTTGGGTGCTGAATGCAGTCATTATGCTACAAAATGCATCTCTGGTCCTAGCAGTAAGTTTCGGGCCTGGTTAATCGAACTTTCTTGGAAGCCAAGGCTTTGAAGTGTATTCCAGGACTCTTCCAGAGCTCAGGTCTCTTGCTGTAGTTGGACTGTTGCCTGCTGTCTACCATCTGGAACGTCTCATAGGTTGGGCTGGAAGAGTGCACTTCTGTACTTGGAAAAGAAGATAGGTATTTAGACACATGGAGTTATTTCTTACCAGCATCAGTACAGATTAAAAATAAGTTTTTCTCACCAACCTCTGCAGACCTTTGGCATTTAGGAGAAGTTCCTAAAGATGCCCTTCCACAGTGGTAGATGCACTTATAGTGCTGTTTGGTTTTGCTGTGTAGCTTCTCTTTGACATATTGTTTTCCATAATCTGTCATTGAAATAATAAAATATAGTATCAACATAACTATTTTCATGCCTAAAATTCCTGGGCTAGAGTGTCATGTTAAGTCTTGTAGCCAATTTGTCAGAGTTTCTCAGAATGTACACTAGTGAAGCTGGGATGGTTTTTGTAATTATTTGGTTCTTCAGAGGTGAGAGAAGGGACAGGAAACCAAGAAAAGTTGGGTGTCTTGCAATTGTTGGCCTGCAATAAGAGAATTTAGCATCTGTGCTAAGTTGAAAATCTTGTTTGTGGGCAAAGAGGAAACACACCTTACATGTAAAGCCAAGAATTCTGTTGTTAGAAAAATTAAAAACTGAACGGTCTAATCCAATGATCTTTATTAGTTCAAATCTAGTTGTTACAGAAGAAGAAAGAGTGCTTCATACAGAAAAATGTCTCAATAATAGTTACAGTTAAATAGAGTTAAAATTGTTATATGAATGCTTCTTAGTTTCTATCCCTTTTTCCTTTTTCCTAGCGATGAAAGGCTCATCCTTCCCTGTGTTACTCACAGTAACACCACCACTACCCCCTCCTCCCTGTGCCAGGCTGAAGCCACCAACCATAAGACATGGAGCAGTGATGGAAGGGTCATCCTTCCATCCTTCCATTGCTACTGTGGGTCCTAAGGTTGGTGGCTTCAGTCTGGTGCTGCGGCGGCGGGGTGTGTGTTACTGTGAGTTGCCAGCATTTGGAGTCCCTTGCCAGGAGGATTATGATGTCGATATTGATGTTTTTTTCTTCCTCGCTCTAGGATCCACTTTGGGACCTTTTTACATGTTTGCTAACATACGTTTGTACCTTTTTCTTCATTGGCCTACAACTTCAAGTTATGTCCAAACTTAGTTATGTTTTACTTATGTTAAACACTTGCTCTTTGTTCTCTTTTGTTATCCTCGAAACCCAGCATTTTCCAGCTCCAGCACTGTATTTCTCAACTACCCATTGTGAGCTGTTTGTGGTCATGAGGTCTCCAGTGCTAAGCCTGTGCCCCATCTTTTGTCATCCCATGCCTGTACACTGTATTACCATGCAGTCTTGTGTCTCCACTTCTCAAGGTCTCTTCCATCATACCACACCTGTATTTCTTTACACAACATCCTTATGTTAGTCACAAATACCTCGTTCTGCACAGACTAATTAGTTGTTACTATTATCTGTAAAAACATGGTCGTACCATACCATGATAAGCAAACATAGAACAAATTAGCCATAATCACCTGGCCAGAACTAAAAATACGGTTACAATTAAACCAAACAAAACCAAACCTGGACATGATTTATTAAATTCAGTAACTGATGTTTACTTGGATGTGAAAAAAAATTGTTTTCTGTGCGTTTTCCCCTTGAAGAGCAAAAGCACATAACGTTCACAGTTGCTTAACTGTGTTTACTATTGGTTTTTCCTATTGCTACTACCTGGCTCAGAGCAGTCAGGTTTACAAAATCTGCTAATGTGAGTAGATAATTTTCCTTAGGATCTGGGTATTGTGTCAAGGAGACAGTGTCTTCTTAATGACTATTAGCCTAATAGAACAGAAACATCTAGCAGGATAGCATAAATTAAGTTGACTTAGAACTATTAAAGCACACAAATGTAAGAGCTTTCCTGTGAGGTTAGGAACAAGGTGTGTTTGATGAAATATGACTCTGCTTTGTTTAACACAAAGGAAATCTCTCTAGCTTGTGGGATAATCCCGTACAGCCTACTGCTGATGTAGAAATTCAGCACTGTCCACATGCCTATACAAATTATGGAGAATTTTAACAGGTAGTGGTGAGATGCTTCTGACTGTTCCTCCTAACTAAGGAAAAGCCACACAGCAATATTTGCACATTTCCAACCTCAATCCACATAAGTGAGATCATCCTTTCCCTCCTACATTATGCTGAGAGAACTGCAGCAAGTGACCATACTCCTTGAGCGTACTCTGTTGAGGAGTCACTTTGAAGTCAAAGCTCTTTTATTGTACTAAAACCTGAAACTGTGCCTTTGCTTTACCTCTGACAGCTGCCAAGACAAGGAAGTTTGGCCTAAAGAGATCCTCTCCCTGAAGAGGACCAGAGACTAAGGTTCTCAGAAGATGTTTGATGGGTTACTTCTCCAGCAGCAAGTCCCATGCTTGTGCCTGTTTCTTAAACCTGGAGATAATCCATTAAAATATGCGGTTTAGTCTATGCTTTCTGATGTAATAAGGATGGGAGCCTGTTTCTGCCTTAGAAGCATGTGTCACCAGAAATATGAGCTCTAGCACATGAGTGGTCCAGGATTCTGCTTAATTATCTCTTCGGTACAATTGATAATATGTAGAAGAAAGTAAGTATCTTTTTCAGGTTAACGGATTCCTGCTGGGCCAATTGCATGCGGAGCATCTAGACTCGTACAAGCTGATGTGCCATGAAATCTGGTAGCTGAACCTAGTGTCCTTGATAATTGGTGTACTTTGAAATAAATGAATATGCTGAATAATAGCTCTGGTACTTATTATTTAAAGTTATTTGTACTGGATGTTACAGTAAAACTGTTTTTTTATCACATATTTTTCTAGAAGAATTAGAATTTCTTGGACGTGATCGGGTTACTAAAAACCAGCTGACTAACATGAAGCAAAAGACAGTATTTATTTTTAGTTGTTTTTTCTTTTCCCCCAGCAGAATGATAAATAGTTCCTATGCTGTTGCTTTGCTCTCTCTGACAAAAGGCAATGAGCTGTATCTGTGAATGCCCCTTTGTGTTGGTTTCAGTACAATGCAATATCTATACTAAAAAACTGCTATAAACAGGAAAATGATAATAAGTGCTATGTGCCTGTGACCAATAGTCTTGAACTTTTGTAGTGCTTACCCCTATAAGTAATTTAAAGGTTTGAGTGGGATTTGTGAGATAATACAGTGCTTAGATACGTGTGTATATATATGTATTTAGGAAAATATGTATATAATATGTACATACATATATATTTCCTTGTTAGCATTTTTCTGGCATCTGTCCAGGTCCCTGCTACACCTAGACAAAACATCAATAACAAAATTATTATAGCCATGAATACATAATATGTGCATACATTGTATTTCTATTTATGTACTTCATGCTGAGTAGACCCTTGCTGCTTTATGCTGATGGGCTCTTCACAAATGACTGAGTGTTGTGGCAAGTGGAATGTAACAGTAGTCCAGCAACTTGCCACAAGTTCGAGGCTAGCCACCATTCTGGGACTCCAGTCTGAGGGAGAACATCCATCTCAGCAGCTGTCTTGAAGCTTATTTTGCAAGTGTAGAGAAAATAATAAAAAGAGCTCAGCTACTGGAAGCTGCTGGCTTTTTCTTTTGATCCTTTTGTACTGAAGGTTTCCCTTTCAACTAAGGGAGTAAAAAAAATCTGAAGGTAGTGAATGAGTGGTTTTGGATACCGAAAAACAAGACAGGAAGATAAATCAATGAAAGTTTCTTAACCAATGCCTAAACAAGTGAATCTGTACATGGGGATAGTAAACAAATAAACAAACCAACCTCCTAGAATTTTGAGCCATAAACTTATCAATGAAGTTGTATAGTACACCTGGAAATGTGGCTTTGCAAGCAGAAGGAAATAAACCCCCCAGCTGCCAAGAGCTCTTTTCCAAGACTTTTCCCTGTTACGTGCACTCTAACCACTGCCAGAGAAAGATGTATGAGAAAACCTGAGTGTTGTTTATTTATACTCTATCTCACTCAAAGGAAAATATAATAAGAAAGGACAGTACAGTAAAGGAGCAGTTTGGGGAAGTGTTTCTTTTCTCCCTGCGCAATTTTTCCCTTTTGTTTATTCTAGCAACTGCTCATAACATAACTGTATTTGCAAGTCAAGATATATCCATGCAAGTATCGAAGTGAATTTGATACCTTCTCTCTGACAGTGTTAGAACATCCTAGTACTTGATATTATGTTGAAGTGTATAAACATGAGTGTTTGGAAACCTCAGCAAACTCACTGAACAATCTAAGGTGGTGCTGGCATTGACCTAGGATAAGGGCTTACAGACGTGTGAGATAGACAAGAAAAGCAGGAGAGACTGTGAATTAGCTCCAGCAATGCATGCCAGCACATAGGTTGAGAAGAATCAGAGATGCACTGTATTGCACATCAGTAATCCAGGAGATCTCTGTTGACAGTAGCATTTTTCTGCTTCTGCTACAGTGAGCTGGACCTGCTGACTGACTGGGAGGTTAACAGCATGCACCTGATTGAAAACAAACCAACTTTTGAATGGCTGCACCTGATCTGTGTCAAAGTCCTTCATGTTTGGAGATTTAGGTAAAAACTAAAAAAAAAAGATAAAAAATCAAGCATTATGAATAAAGTCTCTATGGCTGACTTACTAGTAAATATGCAAGGGTGCAGGCTCAAGGGCTGGCATGCAATTGTCTGTACCATTTAGCTGTTAGCACCTGCAGTAGCCAAGTTCTGTGACTCTATCATTCACTGATGAATTATTCTACAAGGAACTAAGGGATATCTCTGGACCAGCTGCCCTTGTCCTTATGGGTGATTTTAACTTCCCAGACGTTGACTGGGAGCATCATACAGTGGACGCGAACAGGTCCAGGAAACTCCTGAAGCACGTTGGAGATAACTTCTTGGTGCAGGTCCTAAGGGAGCCGACTAGGAAAAGTGCCCTCCTAGATCTGTTGTTTGTAAACAGAGAGAGACTCGTGAGCCAAGTGGTGATTGGTTGTCATCTGGTCACAGTGACCATGAAGTAGTTGAGTTTCAAGTAGTTGGTGGCAGGAGGAAAACTGCCAGTAAAACTTCAGCTCTGGACATGGGAAGAGCAGACTTGGGGCTGCTGGATGAGCTAGTTAGTAAGGTCCTGTGGGAATCTGCTTTTGAAGCTAATGAAGTCCATGAATGCTGGTTACTTCTTAGAAACCATCTCTTAAGAGTACAGGAGCAGGCAATTCTGAAGTATAGGAAGTCAAACAAGCAGGGCAGAAGGCTGTCTTGGCTGAGCAGGAATCTTTTAGAACTTAGGTGGAAAAGGAAAGTGTATGGACATTGGAAGCAAGGACAGGTGACACAGGAGGACTACAGAGAATACC
This sequence comes from Tauraco erythrolophus, assembly GCF_009769465.1. NCBI lineage: Eukaryota > Metazoa > Chordata > Aves > Musophagiformes > Musophagidae > Tauraco > Tauraco erythrolophus. The sequence goes on along the minus strand of NC_141474.1, from coordinate 36,114,143 downwards.
GTTCACCACTGTAGGGAGAAAATTAAAGCGGCCAAAGCTCAATTAGCATTCAAGCTGGCCAGCACTGTGAAGGACAATGGAAGGGCTTTTTAAAGTATGTTGACATAAAAAGGAGGATCAGAGATAACATTGGTCCATGATGTTGGTCACATCACAAATAGGGACATAGACAAAGTGCCTTTTCTGCTTCTGCCTTTCTGTGCCTTTTCTTCCAGGCCCAACACTGACGATGGGCCCTGGGACCATGGAAGACCATGACTGGGGGATAATAAACTCCCAGCCAACCCTGAACTTGTTTGAGACTTGCTGCTCCAGCTGGATGCGCATAAAGCTCTGGGGCCCAATAGGATTAATGCCAAGGTACTGGAAGGGTTGGCCAATGTTATCACGGGACCTCTCTCCATCATTTTTCAATGCTTACGGGAGTCTGAAGAGGTCCCAGTTGACTGGAAGGTGGCAAATGTCCTAATTTTCAAGAAGGGTAAGAAGGAAGACCCTGGTAATTACAGGCTTATCAGCCTCGCTTCAGTGCCCGGTAAAATTATGGAGAAGGTTATTTTGGAAGTGATTGAAAAACACTTGAGAGACAATGCAGTCATTGGTCAGAGCCAGCACAAGTTCTCAAGGGGAAAGTCCTGTCTAACCAATTTTTTTTTTTTTTTTTTTTTTTTAATGACAAGATCACCTATCTAGTTGACCAAGAGAAGCCAGTAGATTTGTCTTGTTTTGGTTTTGTTGTTTTATTTTAGCAAAGCTTTTGATACTGTCTCTCACAATATCCTTCTGGAGAGAATGTCCAGCATACAGCTAGACAAGTCCATAATACACTGGGTGAACAACTGGCTGACAGGTTGGGCTCAAAGAGTTAGAGTAAATGGTGTGACATCAGGCTGGTGGCCAGTCAGCAGTGGGGTTCCCCAGTTTTAGCGCCAGTGCTCTTTGTTGTTTTCATAAATGACCTGGATTTAGGAATCAAATGTACACAGAGTAAGTTTGCTGATGGTACTAAATGAGGAGGAGCCGTGGACACCCTCAAGGGTAGAGAGGTCTTACAGAGAGATCTGGATAGAGTAGAGGGCTATGCAATCACCAGCTGTATGAAATTTAACAAGACCAAGTGCTGGATTCTGCACCTGAGCTGGAGTAATCATAGAATGATAGAATCACAGAATGGTTTGGGTTGGAAGGGACCTCAAAGATCATCTAGTTCCAACCCCCCTGCCATGGGCAGGGAAATCCTCCACTGCACCAGGTTGCCCAAAGCCTCATCCAACCTGGCCTTGAACACTTCCAGGGATGGGGCATCTACAGCTTCTCTGGGCAACCTGTTCCACTGCCTCACCACCCTCAATGTGAAAAATTTCTTCCCTATATCTAATCTCCCCTCTTTCAGTTTAAAGCCATTGCCCTTTGTCCTGTCACTACACGCCCTTGTAAAAAGTCCCTCTCCAGCTTTCCTGTAGGCCCTTTAGGTACTGGAAAGCTGCAATAAGATCACCCTGGAGCCTTCTCTTCTCCAGGCTGAACAGCCCCAACTCTCCCAGCCTGTCTCCATAGCAGAGGTGCTCCAGCCCTCGGATCATCTCCATGGCCTCCTCTGGACCCGCTCCAGCAGCTCCATGTCCTTCTTGTGCTGGGGACCCCAGAGCTGAACACAGTATTCCAGGTGGGGTCTCACGAGAGCAGAGCAGAGGGGCAGAATCTCCTCCCTCGACCTGCTGGCCACGCTCCTTTTGATGCAGCCCAGGACACGGTTGGCTTTCTGGGCTGCCAGCGCACATTGCCAGCTCATGGTGAGCTTTTCAATCATATAATCGTGATTATATGTACAAATTGGGGGACGAGAGGCTGGAGAGGAACCCTGTGGAAGGAGATCTGGGGGTTTGGGTTGATGGCAAGTTGAATATGAGTCAACAGTGTGCTCTGGCAGCCAAAAGGACCAACTGTGTCCTGGGTGCATCAAGCACTCCCTAGCTAGCTGGTTGAGGGATGAGGTTGTCTCTGCACGGCACTGGTGCAGCCCCACCTGTACAGGTTTGGATGCCTTAATGTAAGAAGGACATCAGACTGTTAGAGTGTGTCCAGAGGAGGATGACCAAGATGGTGAAATGTCTTGAGGGTGAGACTTATGAGGAGCATCTGAGGTCACTTGTTATGTCCAGCTTGGAGAAGAGAAGGCTGAGGGGTGCCCTCATTGCCGTCTACAGCTTCCTCAAGGAGGGCATGGAGGGGGAGGTGCTGATCCCCTCTCTCTAGTGACCAGTGATAGGACACATGGGAATGGAATTGAGCTGCATCAGGGGAAGTTCAGATTGGACATTAGGAAAAGGTTCTTCACCAAGAGGGTGGTCGGTCCCTGGAATAGGCTTGCCAGGGAAGTGGTCACGGCACCAAGCCTGTCAGAGTTCAAGGAGCATCTGGATGACGCTCTTAGTCATATGGTTTAGTTTTAGGTAGTCCTGTGAGGAGCAGGGAGTTGAACTTGAGGATCCTTATGGGTCTTTTCCAACTTGAGATAATCTGTGATTCTCTGATCATTCGGACTTAACAGTAGTCAAGTGCTTGAGTATTTGCATGGTCTGAGCCAAGGCCCATAGTATGGAAACAAGGGAGGAATAAGGAGGAATCCTCCGAAATGCCCAAGAACCTGGCAGTGACGTTCTCTTAATGGAAAGTGAAGCTAGTGATGAATTTGATTTTGTGGTCAGAGTTTTCAAATGAAACCAAAATATCTCAAAGGTGTGTAGCTGTCAAAATTCATCATGTTGCCCTCGTTTATAATGGTGTGGAAGGTGGGAACATGGAGGGTCAGTTAATGCGGTTTTTGTCACGTCTTTTTTGGCTTTTTCTAAGCTGCTGGGTCAGATAAGTTAGCAGTACCGCTTAAGGACAATATTACACTCAGTGTGAAAATGAAAACTCATTAAATTTGACTAGTCCTAACAGTCTGTAACTTGCACTAAACTATCTGGTCTTTAACCATTTTCTCTCATGTTTAAGGGCAAAGTGTCAGTACCAAAGCTTTGTAATTACCATCGTTAGAAGGCATCCTGCAGTGAATTTGCTATTAAGTATTGAATTTGCCTGTAAAATAATGACTAAATCATAGTTGTCCAACTAAACAGGGGCAACTTAATGGCAGTGGTCCTTAATATAGGCTGCTGTGTATTTTAAAAGATTCAGTTTTTCTCTTGTTTATGGCTAAAATTCTGCTTCTAGCCTGGCTAATAAGTGAAACTGAAAGAGGAAGTGGTTTCTGTCCTTACTGGGTGAGCGCTTGAACCTCTCTGGAGCACTGGAGAGAAGTGTAGGATTGTAGTCTGTGTAGCTGTACTTTTTTGGCCATTTCAAGCCAGTTTGCACTGTCCTGTCCTGTCTTCTCATCTTCTCATACAAACCTGACGAGCACTTGCAGACCCTTAGGGTAGCTGGGCAATATCTTGAAACATGTCTTCCTGATGTTGGTGCACTTTAATTCAGATATCTGTCATGATTAGTGTAATAAAGGGCAAAGCCATATGTCTCTCTGCTTTTCCTCACTGTCACTGCAGGGTACTGTGTTGTACATGATTTGTTCTTACAATCAGGATGGGTTTGCTTATCACCTGTGTCCTAACATTCCTTTTTCAAAGATGGATGAAAGCTAAATATTTGATTAGGAGACTAAATTATGTACTTGTATTTTTATGTGCTACGTTTACATTTAATGACAAGTACACGTTATGTTGTCTTTCTCTGCTGCTTTAGTTACATTACAAAGGCAGAGGCAAGTCACGTTGTGGTTACTTGCAGCTTTCTCCTGACCATGAGACACAATCTCTCAACCAAATGAGGTTGCATTCCTGCAAGGATAAAGAAAGTTTATGCAAATCATTAGCACAGATGACGAGTTCTTGTACTATAGCCGTTGTCGCTACAGGCGTCTGTTTTGACATCGGCTGTGAGTGCTGCTCCTCCTGCATCTGGAGTGCCCGCTTTGTCTTTCATTATGGTCTGTTTGTCTATGTTCTATCGCCTCTCTTTTGGTACAAAATAACAGTTTTGGTTGAAGGTATAGTTTCAATTTATCGGCTGTTCCTGCATAGTTTTCCTCTCTTTTAGAGGAATTTTGGGAATTTTCACCCTCACTGTACTGATTTCAACACTACAGATCCGACCTACAGCAGATTGAAAGTGAATGAAAGCCAAGGAATTTGATGTTCTGTGTTACATTTGCATTGTATGTCACCATCAGAACTATTTTAATTTTTTTTAAAGGTAATTACAGGTGGCCAAATATAATCATATTTAGAATACAGGATTTTTACCAGGATGAATTCGTACTTGACTTCCAGCTGTGTATTCTCTGTAATGCATGATTTTTCCCTGTAGGGAAAACTGCCATTTTCTTTTGGCAAAACCTCACTAGTGGTAAACATTGATCAGCAAGTTGTTGGAGGTGATTTTGTTCATTTGTTTTGTGCCTTTCATAGAACTAGGTAGAAAGTGCATTGCAGCAGATTTTCTATACAGCTGAAAGTTATTTGCAAATCTTTTCCAAATCTTCTGGTGAGTTAAAATGCTGAATATGTAATAAAATGAATGTTTTTGCTGTGAGAAAATCTTCCTCTAAAAGCACTGAGTATGATGAATGTTGTCATGGACAATCACATTAGAAAAAGATCAGGAAATTTTTAATGGGTAAAGGAAGCCTCCTGTTTTCATCAGTTAGCTTTTAATGACTCATGTGTTGCTCAAGACAGGAAGCTTGTAGATATGTATGTGAAAAGAAGCTCACACTTCAGGACCATTTTTCCAGTCACTTTTATTGAACAAGTAATACACTCAAAGCAATTGTAAGTTTAATTGTATGGATACAACTCTGACGAAGTATCAGAGTATTCCAGAAATAATAGGTCTCAGTACCTAATAATCAGAACTTGGGTTTGATGTACTTGTTTCTGGTGGTGCACTGTGCAAAACAACTGAAATACTTCAACAGTGGGAATACGAGTAGGATGGAATGTGAACTGTGGGACAGATTTCTGCTTGAATTCTTTAGTGAGTGGGAAGTATTTAAAGAGGGGAGGAAAATCCAGGCATGGAGGTAAAGAAAATGCCATTATTTTTTATTTTTTAACTCTGAATGATGGCTTTTATGTGTATTGTGAAAATACATAATTGCTTCAGCATTCCAGCACAACTAAATTAAGGCTTAGCAGGGTAGATATCAAAATCATAGTGAATGGGAGATGAGGACATGTCTTGACATAAAATAATTGGCAAACACATAGCTAAAAAATCGTTGCAAGGCTATAGAGGTCCCTGGCAAACTGACTTAACTTTGGTATTTCCAGATTTCTGAGTGCAGTAGTCACAACTCTTAATAGTTTTTTATCTTTTTTTAGTCTATAGTGAAGCAGGATGACAGACTGAGGATAATTATTCGTATGTCTGAAAGAGCCTGGGATTGAAAAGCATTGGCTTCTATCCTTAGAATAGAATAGGATAGTAGCAGCCTTCTGGCGTGTGATCTTAGGAAGTCGGTCTTCTGTGTCCTAGTATTCCCAACTTGTCATTTTTAATCTATATTAATCTTCTCAGTTTTTATAGAAGCTTTGATTAGGTTTAGTGATTGAGATCTCACACAGAAGGTTCTCTAAGAGGAAAATAATTTGTTGTCTTTTATTTTGCCTGTTAATAATAGAAAATTATTATATTAATAATTAATATATTAATTATTATATTACCTGAACCACAAATTATGATTGTGGTTCAGGTAATATTTTTTTTTCTTCAAGGAAGTTCGTTATTGCGTTTCCTAAAGCATTCAGGTTATACATGTGTTATCATCTTAAACTGCGTTTTGCCAGTACGTGCTCATTATCTGTATAGTTCTGTCAAGAAATCATATGGGACTTACTGTGTTTCTTTGTAAGCATTCAGGAACCATTTCATTAGTGTATTATCCAGAAGTCAAAACCAAGTAGTAACATATTATAACTACCAAATTCTCATTTATGCACAGTTTACTAGGGTTATAATTTGACTTATTTGGATTCAGTTGATGGGAATGTGCTGTTCAGTTAGAAAATGCTTAGGTGCATTAGAAAAAATTATTGCTGATGGTTAAGATCAAGTCATATTATGGCTTGCAAAGAATTGTATCTTGAAAACATGTCTGGATTTGGTCTTCTTTCAATTTTTACTGTTCTCAACTAAAAAATTGCTATGCTTTGGATTCAAAATTTTAATTCAGAAATTGATTTTTGGAATAGTTTATTCCATTTCTCAGCTGTCAAGATAACTGAGGTCCAATTTTAACTTAGTGCCCTTAGGTTGCCTACTAAATATAACTTGTGGTAGACTTGTCTCCAGTGAAGGACATATGGATAAGTCTACTGCTGTCCTTGGACACTTAATTGCTCTTGTAAACTCTCCTACACTTATGTTACAGTTTGTTCTTTTGTATCCTATTGCATCATCTCATTTCTGTCTCCCTTGCCTAGCTGATGATGTGTTTCCATTTCCACTTGCTTTGAAGTTCACTCATCTTTTTTTTTTTTTTTTCACTTCCAGAGTAATTTCTATTTCAACTAATCAAGCTCCATTAATTGCAATTTAGATGGAGATCTGGTATTGTATCTTTTAAGCCAGAGGGCAAATATTGCCATTGCTGCATTGGCAGGGAAGTAAGTCTGGAAAGCTGAAAACGTTAGAATTCTAAAACATTTGATCACTCCTATTTTAAGTGCAATAAGTTTTTAAAAGCAAACGAAAAATCTCCAATGAACTGATCAAGCAGAAAAACCCCTGCCATCCTGGGAGCAGCACTCACAAAAAGAGAAACATTGCTGTTGCACAGACCACTGATTTTTTTTTTAGCAATATCATTGAGCTTGTTTAGGTGACTGGGGAATATGAATGGACAAACATTTGTAATTGTTTCACAATGTCCAATTATGCTACTATTAGCATAAATTATACCTTTCCTGAAGGCTGCTGCAAATCTAGTTTCCTCAGACTTAGCCTCTTTTTGCATTTAGAAGTTCTGCTCGGGTGGATTTTGAGGACTACAGATACTGTCCAAAATGTCTGGATCCCTCATATTAGATACTTCCGCCCTTCACGCGCTGCTTCAGAGTCACTGACCGTAAGCCCAGCACCGACAGCTGTTCCAACAGCCACAGGAGTGCTGTGCCGTGTGCGTGGGAGTGTAGGAGGGCTGACATAGGCCTACTTGGCGTATTGTATCCATTCCATTCGGTCCATGTGTTGTAAATCTGTATTCAGTATACATTAGGTATTCACTTAGCAGTTGTTACACAACCTGGAGGTGCTGGACTTAATGCACGTGGTGTAGGACATCATTTCTCCTTTCTCACAGTTCACCTTCTTCCATGGAAAAGCATGTTTGTTTAACTTGGAAAGCTGTGGTGTGTTTGAGCCAAATTGTTGCTGTGGATCATCCAGGGGTCAATTCCAAGGAAGCAGTGTGGAGGTGTCATGTTCTCACTATTAAGATACAGATTATATATCAACTGGTTGTTGAGTCTGACCGTCTATAAATGGTACCTGAAATGTTCATTGTTCAAGAGAAACACACTCACACAAAGGCTAAGGTGGAGGACTACCATTAACGCTTGTGAAGTCAAATATTTCAGAGGTGAAAATTTGTGAGTGTTGCCATCTATTAATGGAAAACATTCTAGATGTTGAAGAGGCCAGTGAATCTACCAACCTTCCAGTGTCTGACAACAGATGAATGTTTCTTTCTTGATCAAATTTCCATCTTCTATGCAGATGATGCTGTTCTGATTCAGACTATGTAGAATTCCACGCGACCAATCAACACACCCCCACAATGGGGGAAGGCTGAGGGGAGATGGGCAAGAATGATGAGCTCTGGGAAGAATGAAGGGAATGACCAGCAGTTATTGTAATGAGACCTGAACTTAACTTCAACCCAAAATGTTATACAACCTTTGTTTTAGATATACAGTGGGTAACATAGTTGTATAAACTGCCTTTCCTGAGATAAATAGTAGATAATAATGAGGAGTTCAAGATTCTTAAGGTGGCAGAGAGGGAGCACAGCAAGCTCACCCCCTTGGACTTCAGGAGAGCAGACTTTGGCCTCTTCAGGGATCTGCTTGTAGAGTACCATGAGATAAAGCCCTGGAGGGAAGAGGGGCCCAAGAAAGCTGGTTAATATTTGAGGATCACCTCCTCCAAGCTCAGGAGTGGTGCATCCCAACGTAGGGGAAGTCAGCCAGAAATGCTAGGAGGCTTGCATGGATGAAAAACTGAAACACAAGAAGGAAGCCTACAGAGGATGGAAGCAAGGACAGGTAGCCTGGAAGAAATACAGAGAAATTGTCTGAGCACCTAGGGATCAGGTTAGGAAAGCTAAAGCCCTGACAGGAGTAAATCTGGCCAGGGACATCAAAGGCAACAAGAAAAGCTTCTACAGGTATGTCAGTGATAAAAGGAGGACTAGGGAAAATGTAGACTCTCTGTGGAAGGAAATGGGAGACCTGGTTAACCAGAATATGGAGAAGGCTGAGGTACTCAAAGACTTTTTGCCTCAGTCTTCACTGGCAAGTGCTCTAGCTGCACAGCCCAAGTCACAGAAGGTAAAGGGAGAATGAAGAACTGCACACTGTAGGAGAAGATCAGATTCGAGACCACGTGAGGAACCTGAAGGTGCACAAGTCCATGGGACCCGATGAGATGCATCTACGAGTCCTGAGGGAACTGGCAGATGAAGTTGCTAAGCCGCTATCCATCATATTTGAGAAGTTGTGGCAGTCCAGTGAACCTCCCACCAACTGGAAAAGGGCAAGGATACGATTGGCTTTCTGGGCTGCCAGCGCACATTGCTGGCTCATGTTGAGCTGCTCATCAACCAACACCCCCAAGTCCTTCTCCTCAGGGCTGCTCTCAGTCTATTCTCCGTCTCGCCTGTATTTGTGCTGTATTTGTGCAAATCCCAGATTGCGCCGACTCATGTGCAGGACCTTGCACTTGACCTTGTTGAACTTCATTAGGTTCTCACAGGCCCACCTCTCCAGCTTATCAAGGTCCCTCTGGATTGGCTGGATGAGGCTTTGAGCAACCTGGTGTAGCGGAAGGTGTCCCTGCCCACGGCAGAGGGGTTGGAACTAGATGATCCAAAAGTCCTTTCCAATGCAAACCATTCTGTGATTCTCTGAAATGGAGAGAGGTATCTGAGCCAGCTCTGTGCTTTAGAAAGTAACTTGGCGCCTACTTCTGCTGGAACAGATTGTTTCATGGAGTTTTCTCATAACGCGCAGTGCTCTGTGCAGAGAGGAGTGGGGATGCATTTCTGCAGAATAGCATTGCAGGTTAGCCTGTGTACAGGTTAAGGAGTCACCATATAGCAGGTTTTTCATATATCTACCTAATGTGACATTTTTCAGACTTTATCATCTTACATTCAAAATCATTTAAACAATTTTCTTATCACCATTCAAATAATATTTTTTTAAATTGTAGTGTGGAATAATAATAAGTACAGAGACATTATCTTCTGCATCAGTGTGACCATTTCTCATTAACTGTGTATATTGGAAATGCTGACAAGTTCATTTTAGGAATGAAAACCTAATGTTGGATTAACTGACTTATTACCTAGGTTTAGAACCGGACTTAATGAGTGCAGAGCAACTTTGTATAACATGTTGTGCCTTTAGGGGTATATAGAGACAGAAAACATCGGTAGTCACAGTCTAAGAACACATTTGGCTTTGTTTAAACTCAGGCTTTTGAATCCAGAGGATTTTTTATGAAGACAAAATAGAGAATATAGTGGAAGTCTGTTTTTTGTTAATAAGGAGAAAAAACTTGGAACAAAGGGTCACTTCTGACCATTTCTCAGCAACTATATGGGGTTTATTTGCTCAAATAAATTCTTACATTAAATCTGCCTGTGTTACTGTTTTGTGAATATATTCGTTGTTACAGATACACAGAGCTATTGTTAAGGCTCGTAAGGCTGCAGAGCACATCCTACAGTAAATGGCAGTAGTCTCAGAAGTGAAGGCAAAAAAAAAAAAGAAAATGTGGCTGCCTGTTAAAATACTGGTTCTAATTAACATAATTTTACAAACTCCACTTGTAACTGCATATCTAGTGGTTCAAAAGCAACCATGGAGAGCTGGTGCTTTGTTCGTTGTACCAGACAGCGTGCTGTACACAGGCTGCTTTCAGAAAGGCAGGCAGTCGTAACAGAGCGTCTGACGTACAGGGTTACAGAGACAGAAATTTTAACCTCGGTTAAAGCAGAAATAGTCACGCGTCACCAAATCTCCATCAGAATAGTTTTCTTTATATCATTCTTTTTCTTTTTTTAAAAATAGTATCTCTACAAGGTGTGTGTATCTATACAGAGAAGAGCAAGTGAACTAGCAAACGTCCAGTGATAAGGCTTTTTAATGTTATTCATAAGTCGCTCCTGTAAGTCCATCTGTACTTGGGATTGCCCAATCCACATGCAGGACCTCACGCATGTATTGTATTGTAGAGGAGTATTAGTAGTCTAATTTCCCCTTAACAATACATTACAACTTGTTCTAGAGCTGAAGATTGTCTTCCTTATTTTATGCCTTCCCTTCAATTTCAACAGCAGGCTCGTTCAGTTTGTAGTAATAGTGATGGGGTTTTTGTTGTCCAAAAAAACAGAACAGATTTCTATGTTCACCTGCAGGAATACAGTTCCTGCTAAAAGTGGGGTCCTAATTGTAAAAGTGAACCCATCAGTTGCTGAATGTGCTCAGCAGGCACGTTGCCAGAGGGCTACTGAAAGGGAAGAGTAGTACGTGTGTATTACACTAGGAACAGGGTAGTATGCACCAGGAACAGAGTCTCCAAGTCATGGATAGCCAAGAAAGGGAGATAAAACTGAAACAACCTGAAATGTTGTTTTCAAGACACAGGCTGCATTTTAAAATGTTGTTTTGTTTTGGTTTTGGTTTTGTTTTTTTAAAAAAAAGAAAAAAGGAAAAAAAAAAGAAATAAGGATAGAACCTTATCTTACTGTTTTAGCTTCTGAGAACTGGATAGGTAATCATGAATGAAAAATTAAACATTAGTTTGGAATTATGGAACAATTTGAGACACATGATAGCTATGTACGTTTTATGTTGGACATTTTAACAACATGTTATATTAGGATTTTTGATGTCTCATTTTCACAGAGAATGTTAGCTCGCTAGACAAATCCAGCCAACCAAAACCAGACAACCATTGACCATTTGTAGTTTAAATCAGCAGCCGCTAGAAAAGGCCTGTTGTACAGTACAGATCTTCAGGACTATGCGTTGCTGGTAAGGCTCTGATTACTGCAGCTTCAAGATGGCTCTTGTGAATTAGACACTGGTTTATTCAGAAGGTGTGGGTTTGACTGTCCTCTTGCCTACAAAGTTATTGAATGCATTTGTGCAAATAAAATAAAGGCAAATAGATGATTTACACAAAGTCCAGAATAAGCGAGCTTTTGTTTCCTCCACCTGATATTTTTATGTCTGAAAAATGTGTGTAATTGTACTCACTTTCCCAGTAGAAGCAGTGCAGTGGCTTAATTATTAATGGTAAATGCTGATAGATAATACCCTCCTTCTGAGGTTATGAAAGTGTTATTTTAATGATTTATAGAAAGGGTCTCAGATGGTTTGATATCTGCATGCAGCATTTTGCAGCATAAGATAAACTAGAAAAGGTTGCAATGATGTGTAATGGTATGAAGCATTTGGGGCTAGAGACTCAGCTAGGAGGGAGCCAGGCTAGGATCTGTCGTCCTGAATCAACTGGAGTAAGGCAGCCTAGAAACTGAAAGCTCTGGCATTTTCTCATCCTGGGTAGGAAGCATCTGATTATTTTAAAACATCACTTTTTCCAGTTAAAGCATGATCAAAGACTGTATTTTAGATGCTGTTTTTTTCTGAAGCATGAGAGTGTGTTTCAAGACCAAGCACCCTTCCTAGCTGGATTGATAAGTAAAAATGTTGAGAAAAGGAGATATTTAACAAAGCAGTTACATCAAACATAACTGTATGATAACAGCTTGCTTTTCTCTAGAGTTCACCCCATCTTCTAGGCCTAATCTCGCTTTGACAAAATGTCCTGTAGAATCGTGGAATAGTTGAGGTTTCAGAGAAGTACTCTTCCCATACACTTTCCTCCATTTCGGAAGCATCTTGGTAGCTGTGTCTTTGCTCAGAAATTCCACGGAACTTGTGGCTGCAATAGTCCCAAAACTAGAATAAGAAGTGGAAGCTGGGAGACAAAAGGACGGTATTTTATCTCTAAAGAAGAATTTGGAGGAACAGCTAATAAGCACATTGAAATGGAAACCTTAATGAATCATAGAATCATAGAATGGTTTGGGTTGGAAGGGACCTTAAAGATCATCTAGTTCCAACCCCCCTGCCATGGGCAGAGACACCCTCCACTACACCAGGTTGCTCAAAGCCCCATCCAACCTGGCCTTGAACACTTCCAGGGATGGGGCAGCCACAGCTTCTCTGGGCAACCTGTTCCGCTGCCTCACCACCCTCAATGTAAAAAATTTCTTCCTTATATCTAATCGAAATCTCCCCTCTTCCAGTTTAAATCCATGAAGCTGTGTAGGTGATCCAAACTGCGGGCAAACTTGTTGTTCGATATTTAGAGACATGTAAAACCTCCACTAGCTGTCAGTGTTCTTGATCACATGACGGAATTGCAGTTTAGTAATCAATTAAGTATTAGTATATTAACTGCATACATTTTCAGTCCCCTTTTTGTGGGTAGTTGTTTCACAACTGGTATATTTCACAATCTGCCTAATAGCCTATGTTATCACTAGTATCAGAAGCATGTTAGGTGCGAACCTTTGAAATTTGATCAGATCGTATCATGTCATGCTTGGTTTTCTTACCATGTGTCCTGGTTTCAACTGGGACAGAGTTAGCTCTTCTTTTTAGCAGCTGGAAGAGCTCTGTGCTTTGATTTTAGTCTGGGATTCACTATGAGCAGGATGCTGACGGCGCACTGATGTTTGTAGTTGGCACCGGGACCTCAAGGACTTTCCAGCTGCCGCATTCTTGCCGGTGTGCAGGAGCACAACTGGATGGGGGTCATGGCCGGGACAGAGAGGCCACAACTCCCCTTGTGATCTGAACTTAGACTTAGGAGTGAAGGCTGAATTGGCCAACGAAGTATTCCATATCATGCAGCGTCATGCCCAGTATAAAGATGAGGGTTGACCGGAAAGAAGAGCCTTTGCTCATCTGAGAGCTCTCACTCTCAAACTCTCAGAGTGCTCTTTCTCACTCATCCAGGATTGCGGTGTCGGGACGTATCTGTTTCAGGATCATTAGTCCAGGTCGGCCCGGGCCTTGGTCAAGGGGTGGTGAGCAATTACTCTGTGCCCTCAGCTCTACTGTAGTCAGTGGCAGTCATTTTTGAAACTCAGACTGAATGTGGACAGAAACCTGTGGCTTGCATATGAAGATTTGTATCCCTGCAACTGTGTAAAGAAAAGGACACTTACGTGATGAGGTGATCTGATTGTCTCACCTGCCACCTCCTCTTCCCTCTTCACCAGTCAATTTTTTGCAAGTCATGAGCCAGTATCAGTAGCATAAAGGCTGTACTGGATTCAAATATTTGACTTTCAGCACTTTGCATCGTTCATGAATACACCATGGATTTGGGCAGCCTGGCGTCTTTGAGCAACCTAGTGTAGTGGAAGGTGTCCCTGCCCATGGCAGGGGGTTGGAACTGGATGGTCTTTGAGGTCCCTTCCAACCCAAACCATTCTGTGATCTGTGATTCTATGCATGACTGTTGCCTCCCTAGTTAGCCCCTAGAACGTTCTGATTTGTGACTGTCCACGGACAAATAACCTGAGCATAGTGGTCAGCCAGCGATCACAATGTAATCCCAAAACACTTGTTGCATATGCTTTTGCCTTTCCAGAAAAACAGGGAATGTAGTGGAAAGCTGATGGAGAGCTACAGGAGGAAAGGAATGTGTGGACATGGAAATGAATTGAAAGAACTGTGTGGGAGTAGTTGGAGAATGTAGAAGACAGAACATTTTAACTAGTGTCACTTGTTCTGCTGTTGAACCACAACTTTTTTTCCCGTGTGTTAATCTTTCTGAAAACTCCAGAGAGGGAATGAATTCACACTGGTCTAGTGCAGTAGCAAGTCTACAGCACTGTGAAGAGTTGTTCCCTTGGGTGTGCAGCTTGTTGGAGAATATATTGCACTGTACATTAGAAAAAATTTGCCTATTCTGGTTGCTATTTGTTTCTGCAGTTTGTGAGTTGATCGAAAACCTCTTGCAAAATGTTTTGCTTTTTAAATCTGGATGATTGTCATATGATAGAGCAAATGGTTTTTCATTACTGTTAGTAACTATCCTCTTGCATTAATATTACTGATGCAATCCAAGCCACCAGTTACATCTTTTTGAAACTGCATTCTGGAAATTTCTGGTAAGATGAATGATAACAGTACTTTTGGCATCTGACAGAAAGAAACTTATGTATAATAGCATAATAAGAAAATTTTGATTAAAACATTTAAAGCAAGGAAAAAGTTTTTTTTTCGTATTGGTAAGAAAGAACTTACTGGTCTGGCTGTATGTTGCATATTAAATATTGGAGTAGGGACAGGATTCTTGGTTGGTCCACTGTGAGCTACCCGAATGTATACATAATTGTGTTCTTTCTGACAGTAACTCTTACAGCTGCATGGAATGCCTTTCTGTTCATGCATAAGGGAATGTCTTCCAGCCTACTGTTCTGCAGTGTGGGTCTGAATTTGGATCTCTTGCATCTTGAGTTGGAGCAGTGTATTTGTTCAGTGGGAGACAGGCACCATCATCTCTTCTGGCATCTGTGTTTTTAAGGAAAGAATGCCTTGTTTGTTTGTTTTTTTGATAGAAACTCCAAGGAAGGATGCAGGCCTGTGAATTTTGACCAGAATTAGGTACCTGTAGAGAACTGAGCTAAAGATGCCCTCATTTATATATTCAGTGTTCTTCTGCTGGCTAGTTAAATCATCCCCTGCCTCAGTGTGCTGGATGCCGTTATCCTGTTGTGATAGACTTCTGTTTCGCTGCTGCTAGGATGACCTAAGTGACATAGAGCTGTGGATTCCACAGTAAGAACGCAGAGTCCCTTTTTAGCCCTGACTTTAATCACCTAATGTTGCCATTTGTGTTATTTTACTGTCCCCAGTAGCTTCTACCTGTACCATTTTGTTCAACTTAAATTAATGTTTCAAATGCAAAGGCAAATATTTTACTTAGTTTTTGGATATTACTTTATTAATTTGTAATGCTCAAGGTACCAGAGCTCGTATGCATGTGTGGGCACATGAAGAAACAACCGAGGTGGTCTCTTCTGCCATGCAAGGTTTCCGACAAACACGGCATATGTAATCTAGCCTGTGATTTAATGTAGAATCAAGACATTAAAACTCACAGACAAAAAACATCAAGACAGAAAACATTAGTACAATTATTTAATGCAGTGATATTGCTGACTTGCATTGCAATGTGTGACCTCCATCCGCTGAGACTTTTGTGCTGAATTCTCAGCTTTTAAAAGGAAAACACATTTAATTGTTCTTCTGGGAAAAAAAAAAAAAAGAATGACTAACAGGAAATAAATTAAAAAAAAAAACCAAAACAGAACCTGAAGTCAGAAAAGTTTATCTTCTTTGGGATTTAAAAATGGAATTCAAGATGGGTTGTATTCATCCCCTCATTAGCTTTTCTGACTGAAGGAGCAACAAACAGAACAACTCATACTGTCATGATAAAAGATATTTCAAAGGAGGCTGCAGTTTAGTATGATTTATAACACAAGAGAGGAATTGTAAGTGTACTTTTATTATAATTGAAATGTGTGTGTGTATCTGTGTATGATATCATAAAAAAACAAGTTATACCTGAATCTTTCAAAGAGGAAAAAAGACCTGTATGCTTGTAAACCAACTACAAGACTTACAGAAAGAGCTGGTTTTATACAGATGTCAACCTTTTGACTTTAATAGACTGCTTATACACATTTGTTTCCTACAGTAATAATGTATTATTTTATATTACTAGGATCATGAGGTTCTGTATAAAGAACATTACATGTGACTTACAATGTAGTGTAAGATTGCCTAAAAAAAATCTTTAAGTAAAATTAAAATTCACTGCTACTAAACAGCAAAATATCTCAAAAATTTATTTGCATTCTTTGCAAAATTAGACTGTAAACCTTGCAAAGATTAGGTTTTCATATACGTTCAATAAGTTTCTGCTTCTGAAACGGATAGATGAATTGTGCAAGAACTTGTGCTATTTTGTTTTTTCCTGCTCCTACCCAGAATAGTAGAAGGGCAAAAGCATTGAATTTTTCATGTAATTTTTTAGACAAACATCAACTGGGAGAATCTCATTCAATCTTAATACACTCTGAACGTTCATTAGCAGCCTAATGTGTTGGGTTGCACACTTGGCTAAAGGAGGCATTACTGTTGCTGAGACATATTACAGGAATGCTTTTAATTACTCGAACAAACCTATTTGCTCCAGTAGAGGGAAGCAGCACATACACATACAGCTCCAACGCCTTTCTAATAAAAACACTGCTCTCTTCAAAAGCCACATCTGTTGTAACCACAGGCACTTGTAATTGTTGACCAAACGCCAAGGAAGAAATTTGAAGACACTAATAGTTGTTGAAGTAGAAATAGCATTTTATTAGAGCTGACTAGTACATTGCTGGCCAAATGTACACGTGTGTTTAGCACTGTCTGTTCCGTGCCTTCTGTTACTGTATTATATTGAGATCCACTGCGGCAGCCTTTGACAGAGGTGCACGCTTCTCTTGATACATCCCAGGATGCGGTTGGCCTTCTGGGCCACATGAGCGCACTGCCGGCTCATGTTGAGCTTCTCATCTATAAACACCCCCAAATCCTTCTCTTCAGGGTTACTCTCAACCCACTCTGTGCCCAGTTTGTATTTGTGCCTAGGATTGGCCTGACCCAGGTGAAGGACCTTGCATTTTGACTTGTTGAAGCTCATGCAGTTGGCACTGGCCCATTTCTCAAGCCTATCAAGGTCCCTCTGGATGGCATCTCTTCCCTCAAGTGAGTCCATGGCACCACACAGCTTGGTGTTGTCGGCAAACTTACTGAGGGTGCACTCAATGCCACCATCCATGTCGCTGACAAAGATGTTGAACAGCACTGGACCCAGAACAGACCCTTGAGGAACACCGCTTGACACTGGTCTCCATGTAGACATCGCACCGTTGACCACAACTCTTTGAGTGCGACCATCCATCCAGTTCTTTATCCACCGAGTGGTCCATCTGTCAAATCCGTGTCTCTCCATTTTAGAGACAAGGATGTCATGTGGGACAGTGTCAAACTCCTTGCACAAGTCCAGGAAAATGACATCCATTGTTTTACCCATGTCAACCAGCGCTGTAGCTTTGTCGTAGAAGGCCACTAAATGAGTCAGGCACGACTTGCCCCTAGTGAAGCCATGATGGCTGTCACCAACCACTTGGTTATTTTTTATGTGCCTTAGTACAGCTGCCAGGAGAATCTGTTCCATGATTTTACCTGGCACAGAGGTAAGGCTGACTGGTCTGTAGTTTCTGGGGTTGTCCTTGGTCCCTTTTTTAAAGATGGGGGTTATGTTCGCCCTTCTCCAATCTGTAGGAACCTCACCAGACTGCCAGGACCTCTCAAATATGATGGCTAGTTGCCTAGCAACTTCAGCCGCCAGTTCCTTCAGGACCCGTGGATGTACCTCATCAGGTCCCATGGACTTGTGCACCTTCAGGTTCTTTAGGTGTTCCCGGACCTGATCTGCTCCTACCCTGGAGGGTAGGAGGTAGTCACTTGGCTTGTCTGCTTTTTTTTTTTTTAATTTGCCTAAGGATAGTAGGAAATCTTGGGAGGTAGTGAAGTATGAGAGTTCAGTCAATTGTTAATATTTTACAAAAGATCAATCTACATCCTCGTATTATTTTTAACTTGTTTACTAATACTGGTTATACTACAGATCTCATTTGGTAAACGTTAGAACATTGCTGTGAAGTTCTATAATAATAAAGCGGGCTGTGACTTCGTATCACAAGCATCATTTGTGAACTATAATATAAGATCATTATTCTTTGTCATTATGTACTACACAGTGACAAAATGGACTTTAAAATGTTATTTTTGTTGTTCCTGCATGTAGTTCAGCCCTGTCTTGTAAAATTATCGTAGAAATGCATATATAAGTGTATGTCTCTCATTACAGAATTCTACAATTGGGTTTTTAATCATATTCCAGAGAATGGAAGTGTCGTACTGATCAGGATGACCACACGGGGATTCTGTTCCTTTGCAGCTAAAAGGAGAGATTGATAGCCTATTTTATTTTTTTTCAGATGGCTTAAGGCTTTTGGATTCACACCCTAACTATAATGCCTTGTGCTTCCTTTCACTATGTAGACATTACAGTACCTAAAGTAGCAATGCCAAGACTTCCTAGTGCTAATTCTACTGTTTTGCACTTTTGTGCTATGCAGAAATACAAAATGTACATTTTTATTAAGAAAATAATTTAGTAAATTACGACTGCTTCTACAGATAAATGTTCCATTTGACAAGGATGAAAATTTGATATGCAGCAGACAGTTTACATTTTAGACTTAAATGTGTCAGAGTAAATCTTGTTTTTCCTACTTGCATGGCTTGTGCTTTGGGGAGGCAAGTCACACATGTAGAGGAAGAAAGATTTGGCCAACTGTGACATGTAAAGACTGTTTTCTTTCACAGTAGCAGAGGCTACAAAAGCACAATAATTACTGACAGTGTGATACCTTGTTCTCAGTTAGCAAATCATCAATATTTTTTCAGTTGTATTGACTTCCATAAGATTATTTTACAAATGGTTTTCAGGTGCAGGTGTTTCCCTTTCTGCTTATACGTTGCAGGTTAATACAAGTTGATAAGAGTCATTCCTCTTCATTCATGCTGTCAGACTGGCTCAGGGTAGGTGTGCAAGGCACTGGGTGATAACTTGCTATTCACAGAAAGGCCTGCCTGCTTCGTGAATTCCCGTTCTGATTGGAGAAGTCCGTGACACTCAACTTTATTTTAAAATCTATTTAAATAGTATTTTTGCGTATCTGTGCTGGCTGGGGAAAATGTGCTAGCAACACAGGAGTCCACGGTTAATACCTCACACAGACAGCTTGCTGAAGTGATCCAGGTACAGTAACATGGATAGAGATGAAGAAAACTACTATGGAAAACACGGTAATTTACCTGCTTTCTTATGACAATTCGTAAGTGCCTGATCTAAATCTCATTTATTTCAAATGTGTTATTTCGATTGACTTTAATGGGCTCAGATCCAGCCCCAAATGGTTTTCTAGAAATTCTTCAGATACTAGCAATATCCTTACTTTTTTTTCCAACATATTTGCAAGTTTATTTAAATTGCAGATCAAAAGTAAACTTTAGATATATATTGTTGATTTCTGTTTTAGACAAGTAATTTAGATGCGCTTTTTAAAATTATTACAGTGAGAAAGTGCAACAATTAAATTCATATGCTGTTTGGAGTCAGAATTCATAAATGATATATCTTGTGAACCATTTCTTGTAGTGATATAATTCAGTGTACAAACTTTTCCTATTATAAAGCAGCCTGTGAAATAGATCCATCTCATCTGCAAGGAATGAATATCATCTCAGTTTTTAGCATTAGCAAAAAAAATGACATTTGTTATCCCACACCGCTGCTTTCTTCCTTGTGCCTGCCAAACTTATGGCTAGGGAAGTGGTTTACTTTTACCGGGAGCTATGTAAATACTAATAACATAATTAATTCTCACTTTGCAAAGAATGATATTAATTAAGGTGGGAATTTGATGTCTTATTTACAAAAATGAGAATGAAACACACAGCATTTTTCTTTTTTGTGAAACTATGATGACAGTTACTGTGTCATATGTTTTGGTAAGGAATATTCCAGTGATGCTACAGATTATTCTAAGGTAAAAATACACTAAAATTCACTGACAGAAGTATAGTTACCTTTTCCTATGTAAACTGCCATATTCTGTAATGGATTTATGTTAAGAGCTAAATGACGGAGGAGGACAGCTTGAGCAGTGTTGCACTGCACCGTGCCACGATGTGCATGCTGGCTGCTGGTGGTGAGGAACTGGAACTGGTTCTTGGAAGAAGTTTACAGTACTGCAATAATTTTACTGATGTTAATGACTATTACTATCTCACAGCATCTCTCTTCTTGCCTGATGGAGATAAAAGTCTCCATTTGAATCAGAGCTCATTTTCTGGAGTGCTTTGTTTTTATTTTCTTGCCTATTAGTGGATATTAGTTTTCATTGTAGCAGTATTGCGGCGTTCACCTACTGCACTGGAATGTGCTCCATAAATACGTGTAATTTTGACATGCGTTTTCTTTGTTCCATTTCAGAAGCACACAGATATGACATAAATAACGAAACTTGAGCTCTTTACAATGTCAGACACTCTGTTAATGATCTTATTATGGAAAGGAAGACACTTGTAGAAACACATTACATCTTGCCCAGCTGCTTACCTTGTAGAACCATTCTGCTTAATGAGGAAGCTCAGGAGATTGCTCCTGTCAACAAACTTTCTCAGTACAACACAGACTGTTGGGAGAAACATCTACCAACAAAAAAATAAGTGTGTGACTTCCCTGCCGAAAAGTCTATCATGTTTTTGAAAATGTAGCTTGTTGCCATACCAAGGAGATCAGAAATCACTCCTTTCTGTCTGGAAAATAAACAATGCATCACGCATGAGAAAAGTTAAAAATGAACAAGCACATTAAAATGCATTTGGGGCATGCTAGGTCTTAGCTGTCTGTAAGCAGAAAATTACAGCAGTGTGGGGCTAGATGGACTTCAAGAGATCCATTTGGCTGTCTCTGAGCTGAGACATGTATGTTTTCCTATTCTCTTCTCAACAGGTATTTGTCTCATTCATTCTTAAAAGCTTAGGGTGAGGAAATTTCAGAAGTATGCTTGGAAAACCTGTTCCAGTGTATAACTGCCCATGTGTTCTGAAAGGTTTCCTAATGCTTAATCTAAACCATCTTTACTGTAAGTGAGGTTACCTTCTCTCTTGGGTAGAGGAAGCTGAGAACTGATCGCTGTTGGTTTTTGTGGTATATTGGTTGTTTTGTGCTCCTTCCCTTAACCACAGTCATTGAAGTTTGCATTCGTTTACTGCTTTTTGTAAACCTCTTAGTGTCTTCTTTTTAATCAGTCCTTCTACTCTCTCCGATCTGTCAGTATCTTCTGAAACTATAGTGCCATAATCTAGAAATAGTTTTTCAGCTGAGGCCTTACATGTCTCAAGCACAAGGAACATCGACATCACCAGTCATGCTCACAATTCTGGAAATAGTTGTGCTTTTTTTTTGCAAAGATGTGGCTTTGCTGACTCATTTTCTATTTGTAGTCTGCTGTAATCCTTTAGGGTTCTTCTTGTCAGTGTTGTTGAAAGCAATTATTCTGTATGGATTTGCAAATGGAGTTTGCCTTTGTAACTGTTGTCTGTTTATGAAAATCACTTTGAATTGTTAAATTGTTTTATCAAAATCCCTTTGATTCTGTCTCCAGAAGTATTTTAACACTTGCCACCTGCCTGTCACTATTTGAAAGTGTTCATTCTAATTCATCCCTGTTTCTTGCAGGGGGGTTGGAACTAGATGACCTTTGAAGGTCCCTTCCAGCCCTAACCATTCTATGATTCTATGATTCTATGATTCAAATTGTTACGGAAAATACTTAATAGCTTTGGAGAATAGGTTCCTCTGGTAGTGAGATTGAGCTGACTGCTAACATGAATTCAATGAAAATATTTGCACCCAAAAGCAAGTAGACTGTAAGAAAGAATTTTTAGGAATGGACTGACATCAAATAGAAAAAGTCATTATATGATTGTATAGGTCACAGCCAATATTTGTGGTAAATATCCTGTGCAGTTCTGGCCCTTCAGAAAAGGAATATAACCATGACCAAAAGTATGGAATGGCTTATGTGCCAGAAACAGTTGTACAGACTAGAACTCTTGAAGATGGACAAGTAAAGAGGAATATAATAACCTGTAAAATTATTAGTAGTATGCCATGCTGCCCTACAGATATGAGTTTAAAACAGACAAAAGGAGGTAGTACTTCAATATTTCATTAAACTGTAGAACTCCATGATGTAGGACCTTGCTGATTGTTAAAGTGTATGCAAGTTAAATAGAAGTGAATGAAAAGAATTTCACCCACAACTATTGAACACAAAATCACTACCTCTGGTTCAGAAAAGCGCAGCTGCAAATCTCTGTAATCTCAATTTTAGGGAAATACCACTATGTTTGCCTTGATTTTTGCATTTTTCCTCAGGAATTCACTATGGCCCCTTGTTAGATACAGGGTGTGGGTTCGTTGGATCTCTCTTGTGATCTGGTGTGGCTGTTCTTCATGCTAAGCTTGGGTGCTGTATGAGCAATGAATGAAGGTTCACGTCAGTATGCCTTATGGCCAGAACTTGTCAGTAGGGAGTAGTGTTACAGACTCAGAATTGTTCTGGAGATACATTATTTTGTATAAATAATTATTTTGTAGAATTTGCTGCAGAAAGGTTCTTCAAAATGCAGGTTTTGGTCCAGCATTAGGTATTGTGTATGGTACACTTGCTTTCTGGACCATGGTGGGTTCCCGTAGTACCTGTGTAGCAGCGTAACTTCCATCCCACTCCCCAGTGTTGGCTGTCACATGTCACACCTCCAAAGTTTTAGCTTTCCCGGCCTCTTCTGTATTTGGTTTAGGAGCTTGGTAAGGTGAACCTGAACACCTCAAATGAAGGACAAATAGAATTTTATTACGTACTGTGTTTGTTGTACAGGTCTGTGTATATTTTGATAAGGTTTTTCT
Source organism: Tauraco erythrolophus (assembly GCF_009769465.1). Taxonomy (NCBI): domain Eukaryota; kingdom Metazoa; phylum Chordata; class Aves; order Musophagiformes; family Musophagidae; genus Tauraco; species Tauraco erythrolophus. Next base: position 36,091,157 of record NC_141474.1, on the reverse strand, counting down.
GATATAAACCAAAGCCAAAGTCTGATATTTAGTTAATAAGTAAATTCTGCTTTTGAGAAGTTGCTGAATTCTTCTCTAATTGAGGAAATTAAGTATTTTTTCTGTGGGTGGAGGAAAGCTTAGGTTGATAACATCCTTTAGTACTAGGTGTATCAGAAGAGGAGATCGTTAAGAAGGCAGTGAGAAAGCACTCTGAAACAGTAATTTGTATTATAGCATTGACATTTGAATGAAGAAGTTATTTTTCATTGCATAAAGTTTGGTTCAGTACAAAAAATCCCAGAAAGCTGAATAGCCAACTTCAAAAGGAAAAATCCAAATCCTGGTCTGTTGAATGAAGGACTGCTGCTTTCTTTTCATACAGTACCTTGAAACTTGAAAATTTAAATTCTACCATAAATTTTAGTTACTTTTTCCCAAGTGAAACAATGCTGTAATTCATCTTATTCAAGCCCATATTTGAAGCACAGATTGGTGAGTTAGTATTTGGCAGTTTCTTAATATAGTTTGTTTATGTGTAGAGTGAATCAATTGGAACTACGTTAAGCAGGATAACCGTGTCAAAAAATGTATCATGTTTGACTTCTTCCATCTGTAAACGCTGGCCAGATGTTACTGCGTGTTTCTAAGAGGGATCTGACTTGGCCTTCTAGTCGTTCTGAGGTTCATATAGAGCAACTGTATGCATAACCAACTTTAACTTTAAAACCTGCTCTGCTTCCTACACTGGAAATTGTGGTGGGTCCATCCACTTGAGAGCTAGAGAAGATACTCGAAACATGTGCTCTTCTGTCTCGTTTCCGGCGCTGTGCCTCGTCTCTGGCTTTGGAGAAGCCAGTGCAGTTACACTACCTGTGCAGGGCAGTGTAGACCAAGGTCAGCACTGAGTTCCTGCAGTCTCCAGCCATGTTTTGTCATCTGATAAGCCCAAAGGAAAAAGGGCAAACCTGGAACTTTATGTCTATAAAGTCCTGTAACCAAAGCATTGAGAAGTAGAAATAATTCTGCAAGACTGTAAATATAACACTAAGTACAGACATGACTCCAAACTGTTCTTTTAGAGAAAAATCAAGGGGCCTGAAGCTCCAGAGGAGTAAGTTCACTCACTTGCTGCCAAACACACTTAGCATGTGACTGTGACATAATCCTTGTCTCTCAAATATCAGCAACTTTCTGCTGTGAACACTGTGCGTACGTGCAATGATAGGATGTACATTCAAGGAAATTTATCATATGGCAAATGTGAGGCCCTCAAAGTTTTTAAAGCTAGAAGGAAAAGGCTTTAATCTCATCTACAAAAACTAGGTAATTGTATTGGGGAATTACTGATGTTGCCTGCATGAAATTATTTTAATAGAACTGATTAAATAGAAATGTATGGAAGATGTTCTTCAAAGACTGCTGTTAACACCCCTCTCTTTGTAGATTTTATTTTAAATAAGGACATATTTTTATACTGTTTTATTTTAAATGCAGGTGAACCAAGGAAATTTGACCCAAAGTTCAGAGGACCTATTCATAACAGGTAAATATCTTAGCTCATTCTATTTAATTCTTTTAGTTTTGCAGTGAACAGAGAATAAAAAATTTTGTTGACAAAACTTGTGAATTTGATTCTGCAATTCTTTTAAATCCAGAAGACAATCCTTGCCCCCCTTGAGGATGTATGATTACTAGGGAATATTTAACTGTGTGCTCTTAAGTTCTTTCAATTTGAATGACAGTTCTGTACGCCTCGTTATTATCTAGTGTCTGCTGTCTTAGTTTGTGCTGATATAAGTAGGACCATTTGAGGTGGTGTTATGTTCTGGGGTGCCACGGCCATGTGTCTTGTTTCCCTACAGCATAGGACCAGGACCCTGGCACACTCTGTTCTTCCGTTTGCAGCTGGTTTTCCTGCTCCCGTAGTCACCTCGTTAAGGGACTTAGTTCTCTCCAGCGTATGGCCTGGGTGTGCACCATTATATTTGTACTGGGACTGGCCAGCAAGGTAAATCCCTGGCAGGAAATCAGTAGTGCTTGAACAGCGACAGCAGTAAAGTACTGTCAGGGATCTGGCTGGCTGCTGGAGTGGCTCAGCCCTGCACCCTTACTTGAATGAATAGTTTTTGCATGTCTTAAGAGTGTCTCTGAAGTGGATGAGGCTACCAATGGTGCTGTGAACTGCAGAGTTGGATCCTAAAATATTGCAATTTAGTGGTATTTTTGAGTAATCTCTTACTGTGCCTTTCCCTCATGCACGAGGAGTGGTGAAACTCCGGTGATGGTATGCCAGGAGGACTTGTCTTACTGTCACTGCGTGCTAAAGATAGTAAAAACTGCTTTTGCACTGTGGCTTGCTTGCATCTATCTTTGCTTTCTGCTCATAAAATAATTTGTCCTACTCTTGATTTCGTTGTCAGTTTTCACTGAGCAGGAAAAAAGTTTGTCTTCGTTGCTGAAAAATGGAGAGGATGCATTTCTAGGGAGATAGGTTGCAAATTGTACATATTTGCATTGAAAGGTACAGAGACAGATGGAAAAGATCACATCTCATCATCATGACTGCTGAAGTTGATTCATTTTTGGAAATGCTGTAGAGTAGAGATGATGTTTTGAAGCCACTGAGCACCAAGCTATCCTCGAAAACATTAGAAGCCTGAAAAACTGAGAAACAGAAAGTCAGGTCTTAATAATGGTGTAATAATGTCTATTAAAGAATGGATTACTCCACGATTTTTGTCAGATGGATCCTTTGCAAGGAGATTCAATAACCTGAAAGTTTTTTTTTCCTCTTAATATAACAGAGCTGTTGCCAGTGGCTAAAGTGTTGAACAATGGTGGGTAACAGGAGTGTTCAACAAGGCCATGTGTGAAGTGCTTTGCTAGTACCATCCTTCTCAAGTGGGTTGTGTGTGGAGTTTGGTATATTTTATGCAAACATATTTTTATTAAAAAGGATTAAAATGCAATGGCTGTGTTCATTGACTCTGAGGCAACTCACTCATGATAATCCAAAATTATGTTATCAAGATGATACCTTTATTGGTATGACTACATAGTGCAGTCCTTTCAGTTTTCTCCATTCTCACTCTGCACTCGTTCAAAACTCTGCCTCTGTTCTCCATAGAACCGTTAGTGTACAGTGGAAATATGCATTGAAAAAGTGAATTGTATCTAAGCTAAAAGTAGTTCTGAAACATACTTCTTTGTCACAAAGCCTCCTGCCAGAACAATCTGGCTTGACTTTGCTTCACTTAGTAGTCAGTGCTGCAGATGAAAGCGTATCTGTTGCCTCTTAGAAGATTCAGTAGTTTGCAAGCAGAGCGAAATTACTCAGAAAGCGTCTAAGAAATCATGGGCAATTTGTCAGTGTTTTTCCAGATGTAAGTGTGACATAGAGAATAAGTTCTAAACTAGTATTTAATGTCCTCAGTGAGAAGAATAAGTTAGAGAACCACAAGTTATTTATAAATTTTATCTTTCTCAGCAGAAAATTTATGACGGAGAAGAGCACTGCAGCCTTGTATCACACTTGAACACACACACTGTTCTCATCTACGCAAGATATGTTTCTTCTTTTCCTTTCTGAAAGCTAGTAATTTTAGAAATAAAGAGAAATGCTTGTTTAGGGAGTTGATCCTAATTTGAGAAGTATCTTTATGATACTGCCAGTGAGACTTTGTATGCAGTGTTCATAAGAATGAATTTAAGTGATAGTTTAGAGATGCTACCAAGTGTTCATCTATCTGCATTACTACCAGAAAATACTTGTAAGGTTTTATATATTGTATCCACCGAGTGAGAAAGCTTACAGATTGAAGCAGCAGTTCTGCAATTTCTCAGCTCAAAATGAGGCAGCAGGAGTTTTGGTAGACAACTTTCTAGAGGAAAGTAGAAACTCCTGGTATTCCGTGTCAGTCGGAGCTGGAGATGTATATGTTTCTGACACCAGATCTGATGATCAGTTTAACTGAATTCATAGCAGAAAAAAATCTAGCACATTGTATTTTAAGTCCAACCTATCTCTGATTCCTCAAAGGCAGTAATTTCCTCCAGGTCTCTTTCCCTGCCCTGAGAAGTGCACCCCTAGGAACTAAGTTGGACACCTCTCGGTTTCTGAATGTGCGAACACTTGTCTGCTGTCCCAGCCCTAATGCTGGCTGGCTGACTGGCTCCCACTGACACTGAAATGGCCTCTCATACTGGACTTCAGGCAGATTGGTCCAGTGAGAGGGGTCTCAGTGTTTCATGCCAATTCTAGATGAAGATGGGGAATGTTTTGGGGAAGGCTTGCAAATTTAAGGATTCATAAGGAATTTAGATAGCCTGTGTTAGTGCTTCTTTAAGAATAAAAAAGCATTACTTCCACCAACATCATCATAAGATATCTTAAGTATGTTTGTGGGTAAATCAGTCAGGTACCATCATACTGATAGGAAAACAAGCTTCTCCTTTTTCTTAATTCAATTACACTCATTTGGGTATAAGATGAACTGTCTTCATCCATTTAGATTTTCTCTAAATTCCAGTAAGGGAAATTATACAGTCAGTGCAATCATAGCGTATTTTTCTAAAGTGCTTTGGCAAAATCAAGTTAGTAAATCACACTTCCAACATCTCCAATTTCATGGAGTTTGTCGTAACTCTAGCCCTTGCCCCTTGGGTTTTTTTCTCCCTTCTCGGCGTAGTTTCTTAGGTTTTTCTCATATTCCTCTTGCTGGTTAGACACACTGTAGACTTTTTCTTGTTTTATTTTAAAAAATCCTGACACCTCCTGGACTATCTTTAATTGTTCAACATCTGTCTAGAAATTCAGTATTCTTGTTCAGACAAAGAGCACCTTTTCCTCTGTGATTAGAAAATGTGGTTAATGGGTTCTCACGCAAATTGAGTATCAGTAAATTTCCATAACCATTTAGCTCTCTTCTTTAAGAGTTTGAAAAAAAACTAACCAAAATTCCTGACCTTAACTGACAATACAAACTTTACCTTCTCACAAATATAAATGAGTCATTCATAGATGTCTGCATGGCATATCACTTGATACTGTGGTCAATATTGAAATAACAAACAATTTTGACATTTAAATTATCCTTTGTGCTTTTTAAACTAAATAGCCTGCTAAAGGTGTTACTTAGACTACACTAAGAGTCTGCCATAGATAAATGTTGGTAGAATATAAAACTATTTTTCTTGCTACTGGTATTTTGTTGGTCTGTATATGTTTTATTGCATGTTGTTCTCTATATCAACATAACGTGCAATGTGCTCGCTGATAGGAGTGGAGAAGCCTACATGTGTCTTCGAGTTCTTGTTTTGTGTTTCAGGTTTGGGCATACAGTGTCTACAGTTGTTACTCATTTGCAGATATCAAAATATGAGTTTTCCAGAACTAAAAAATACTTCCTTAAGCATGCTGCCCGTAACTAAGACATTATCAGCTTCTTAAATCCATGCAGGTCAGTGCAGATGAGTCATACTCATTAAAAAATTGCGAGATTTAAGTTGATGGAAAAGAGGTTGTGGTGAAAACTTGTATAAATATAATTTTTCTATGCAGTTTTGGCCTCCACATATAAGTGGCAATTCGTGGGAAATTTTGAAAGAAATTTCTCTGCAAGATGTCTTAGTTCATGGGCGTCTTGCACATTTATTCAGCTATGCAGGATAATGCCCTCAATGTCACTGTGCTGATAGAAATACCCATTTGTACAGCAGATCTTGCTTCTCAGTTCAGCCCCAGTGAAGAAAGGGTTCTTCAGAGCTGTTCATGGCATCGTATGGCATAGTGTAATGTCACCTTGACACAACGTGATTTAGAGAAGTCTCAAAACACAAGCTGTTAGTCAAGCAGGGAGGAGGAACTCAGAAGTGAGGACACTAGTGGTCACCTTAATGTGTCAGGAGAGTTGAAAGTGGTAACGTGAAACTCATACTCTGAACATCTTGAGCCTCGTTTTTCTCTGTGGTTGCACAGTGCCGGACTCAAGACTATTTGTAGGTGCTAAGACACTGCTAGTGCTGTTTAACTAATAACTGTCGTAGTTTCTTGCTAGCACAGCGTCGTGAGCGAAATTGCACTTGGGACACATTGGGCGTGAAACTGCCAAACAGAGAGAGGTTTTAGTCAGGCATTAATGGTTAGGGAATAAATGGCTTTTACACACTAATAGTATGTGTGGATGATTTTATCTTTGCATTCATTTATTTTCTAGGATGCCAGTACACATGCACAGAGTATTGTCTGCATGCACTGCCACAGATGACACAGCAAGAGAAGTCCAGAAGCCAGTATGTTTCTGAGAGATGGGGAAAGCTAATCAGGCTCCATAAATTAAACTAAATCACAGCAGTAAGCAGTAGAAAGTGATATGAGAGCCTGAACTGGGCACTTAACCAAATGAAGGTCTTTTATTACATCACCTGAAAATGACGGTTTTACCAGCAGTTTATCTCTATGGAGGCTCTTGTGTTCAAATACATAGATTCACTGTGTTTTGGTTCAGATTATGAACTTGGTTATCTAAACAGTACCAAAAAACCATAAAAATTTGCACTACTGGCTATTAGCAAAAGCATTTTTAATGTTTTTGTCATCTATACAACAAGAAATGTAAAGTGCTTTTTCTCATTACTCTTTCAATGTTTACACATAATTATTATATAAAAGTATAATAGCACTATCTGTAAGAAAGATTATAGAGCCACATACAATAAGCGGTCTTCTCAGTAGCCAAATACGATAAGCAGTCTTCTCAGTCCCTATTGTCATAATCATATTTCCATTAATCCATCTTCCTTAGGGTTCACTTTAACCCTGTTCAGGTTCAGTTCAGTCTCCTGAGTGAGTTTGTTCTGTCTCATTAGCATGAAATAAACTGAAAAAGCAGATTTGCCGTAACAGATCACCTTCTTAGTTTGAAAAAATTTATATCAAATCTGTTTTCAGTCAAAGCATAACTGGATAATTTCTTAGTAGGTTTCAGTAATAAGCGTGGGCTTCCAATTTCTCGTGTTTAGGAAGAGACAATTCCCATCATTCCAGTTCCTGCAACTTTGGAAACTCCTAGAATCTTCACAGTATAGCCTCATATCTTTATGGAGTTCTTTTAATTTATTAATTTAAGATCTTTTACATTTTTTTTCCTCCCCTGTGGAGCCTTGTATTTATGAGGTAATATTATGATCTCACTGAAAATGAGCTACATGAGCAAACAATGATGTTGCGTGGAGCCAGGGTTTCACCCATAGTATCTAGTAAAATAAGCAATTATTTTGTATGAACAGCAATTAGTCTGTCTGAACTGTTTCAAAATTTTCTGAAGCTACTCAAAACAGGATTTATGTACTTCTTATGCATTTTTAAAATATTTATAAAATGGCAATACTTGACAACAGTGGGTTTTACTAGGTACTGTACAGAAGTTTGTGTATTACAAAGAATAGAAAATCCTACATTCTGCTAGTGTTTATGGGTACTTCTTTATGGTGGCTCTGCAACACTTTTAAAGGAATCTTTAGCACAAATAAGTGTAACCTTTAATTGCATTTAGGTATCATTAAATGAGACCTATGAGAATTGCACTGGAAGAGGTTTTTGAGTCTATAGAAGTTGTAATTCAAGTATTTATGGTGCCATATTTTTCATAAAACACCTTGAATTAAATATTGTACCTCTTAAAAACTGCTCTGCTGGTATGATGGCCAAGCTCGAACAGTGTCAGAACTGCTTCTGAATGGAGGCTGGGAAAATGAGCAGCGTTGTTTTAGCATCGCTGCTTCTGCTTTGAGCAGTTGTCCTTTCTTAGATTACTGTCATATTGACCTTGAATCCTGTACCACCTTGGCCTCACTAAAAATTCATCTCAGTGAGATGTTAAAACTGTGTCTCTCTAGAGAAGTGTACAGGATTTTTCATTTCTTTTCCACACCTGGAAATACTTTCCAAGTTCTCCAACTGTTTAAAAGCTCTGCCATCTTTAGCTCCTTTATGCTAAAGCATAATGGCTCTCTAGAAGAAGAAACATAGATTGGAAAAACGAAAAAATGGTAGATGCTAAAAATGACTATGTGTCAGTGGAGTTTGGATTCTAAGGTTTCTTTTGCTGGCGAGATTCAGCTTCCACCACTTGGCTCCTCGCGGGGACTCGCAAGCAGAGATAAACATCGTAGTTCTTCTCTTTAACTTGGAAGCTTTCCCGGGGTGGTTGTTGCTCACTCCTCTGTCATGGAGAAGCGGAAGGGGATTAGGATCAGGTCAGAGCAGCAGCAGTCTGCTACCGCAGCCCCGGGGACAGCCCGGAGTGCCACCGGCAGCTCCGCGACGCGAGCGCTGCGCGCTGCGGGCGGTTACGGGCACGCGCCTCTGGGCTGTGCCGCCGCTTGGCACCGAAACGGCCGGATAGGCAGGACACGGTGATTGGCAACAGTGACCGAGATCCTTCTGATAGGAGGCTCCAGGCAGCACACCGTTCTACGAGTAACTCGCTCTTTCGTTAACGGCATCCTGGCGAGACCATTAGCTACAAACGTCTCCTCAGGAGCCACCGCTCGGCTTCCATGGGCCAGTAGGAACGGGCCGTGAGAGCATCACTGCTCGGCTTCCACGGGCCGGTAGAAACGGGGCTGTGAAGGGGGGACCCACTCGCCCCAGTGCAGCCCTCCCAGTCCATGGTCCCCACCAGCATGCACTGACCATCTCCTGCTCGCTTGGGAGTGTCATACTTCATGTTAATTACACTCCTGGAACTGCTCTGATCAAGGTCAGACACTGGAGAAGAATTAGTCTAGTGGTTCACATCTCCACTCCTCTACTGCATGAGGTTAATATTCAGACCAATAAGTAGAAGACAGTCATTTAATTGAATACTCACAGTTTACTCACTGGCTCAGTTTTCAGGCTGGAGAGTGCTGTTCTTTGCTTGTCTGTAGAAGAAGGTATGGCTCTTCAAAATATGTTGAGGGATTTTTTTGTCTGCTCTGTAGAGCATATTTTGATTGCATTAAGTGAGGTCAAGCAGCTGAGTCAGAATTTTGTGCAGAGATCAGGAGTAGGTGCATATAGGCTTTTTTTTTTCATTTGTACTGTTATTTTCCCATTCATAAGCTATTTATAGTACAGGTATATTGTGTTGAGTCTTTCTTTCATCACGTTGTTTGCAATATTCGATACCGGCTTTAGGGACATGCTGAGGCGGATGTCCTGTAGTAGCTTACACTGGAAGTGATCTCATGGATTCGATGTTGTAAGGCAGTATTTCTTTTAAGAATATTTAAACCTGTTCCTCAATATGTTTTTATTGCTGTCTGCAATGCAAAAGGCATACACATTTATTTGCTGGTCTTGCTGCGAAAGCAGAACCCTGCACCTCAAACGTGATCCTGTGACTAAGACTTCTACTAAGTGCAGATACAGACATCTTATTCAGATGTTAAAATACCCTATGGCACCTGGTGCTTTCAAAGGGTCATGTTAGACACCTTATTATTAAAAAGTGTTTCTTTCTGTCCCTAGGCACTGTACAGACGTTATTTGCTGTGTGATCTTCATAGTCATCATTCTGGGTTACATTGCATTAGGAATTGTGGGTAAGTAAACACACGTGTAGTAGTACTTTCTCTTACACAGGGGAAGCAACTTTGTGAATGTCAGAATTTGTAACTGACGTGTCCATTTCACTTGTATCTATGTAAAGCTTTCCAATCAATAAGCAATGCCTTGCCTAGAAGTAAATAATGAATTAACAGTCAGTGTCTATTGTAATTAGGGAGAAGCTCAAAACCATGTGTTTACTGATGAAAAACTCAAAATTAAGTGTGTTCAAGTGAAAATGACATGGTTTGGTAATTTTGCTATCATAAGGTAACTGGTGGAAAAATTGACCTTCATTTGTCGTTAATCTGAAAGCAAAAATTAGAGATAAACACTTTGGTTTTAAGAGACTTTTTGTTCTGTAAAATGTTACTGAAAGGACCAATGCGAGCAGTAAGGAGGAGTAAGAGACATTACTTCATTTATTGTGGGATCCAGAGTTGTTTGCACATTGAGATATTCATGAATAACAGCAATTTTATTTGTTTGTGTGAGAGAATTGTATGAATGCCTGTGTGTGAAAGAACATATGATGCTGTGAAAGTGTATCTGCATGTCTATCTGGGCTCTTTCAATTTGCTTGTCAAAGATTGTTTTGGCCCTACCTTACATAGAAGAAAAGCCATTCGTTTTCTTCATAATTATGTAATACCATTTTCAGTTCTGTAGAGAGAAAAGGTGGGGCAATCTCCATCCTTGGGGCTATTCAGAAGCTGTCTGCATGTGGTCCTGGGCAGCCTGTTCTGGCTGCCTCTGCCTGAGCAAGGGTTTTGAACAAGATACCTCCAGAGAGCCCTTCCAACCCCAGCCATTTTGGGAAATGCTGCATATAAATGCTCTGGTGACTGGTGACCTGCCCCTGTGCAGACAGGCAGTATTCTGAAGGGCTGTTACCTGGAGGAAGGGAAAGGAGAACATGGGCAACTTCTAGCTGTACAGTATTTTTGTGCTGCCAGATCTTGACTCTCTTTCCAGCTCAATGCAGATCTCCTTAGTTTTTTGGCTAGAACTAAATGTCCACTTTGTATGTGCATTTTCCAAAGAACTTCATATGCTAGATGTTGCAGAAATAGAGAGCAGCAGAAAAGGACTGCCCAGTTCCTTGCTTCTTCATGTTTGTAATCTGGAACAATGTGGGTACTGTGATGTTGGTCGTATTCCCTGCTCTGCACATGCAGTGGTTTCCTGCTGGACACAAGGCATCCGAACAGCCCTCTCGTGCAAACATTATGAAATATTGCTTAGAACTATAACCTATTCCTGGAACCAGGTAACGAGTTTGTAGCTGTTGACTTTTTCTACCTTTCTTACAGAGAAGATTTGAATTTTCAATCTAGGAACATTTAGTTCCTAAATCCAGATCCACATGGTCCCAGCTTTTCATCTTTCCTTGTATTGTGTGTCAGCTATTCTTTTTACTGCAATTTATTTCTAAGTAAAAGAAGAAATCAGCCTTGGTACAGTTTCATGTAGAAAATACATGAGAGCCAAAGAAGTTCACATTAAGAGAAAATAGATTATGAATGCATCTTCAGTCATGAATTATGCCTTGTGGCTTATAAAGAGTAGATTTTTGCAATTTCTTGAATATGTGTGAATACCGCTCTGGATCCCTGTTTAATTTGGCTTGAGAAGCAAGCAATAAATGCAGGTTCATCCCACAACTGCTGTGGCTGAAAATCTGAGTCAAATTTTGCCCTCAGTATTGTATGTACAGCTCACATAGGCTTCAGCTACATATGTGTCTGTGTAACAGCGGGCTAGATGTTTTTTATGTTTCAAAGGGCCTGAACTGTAGCCTTGAGTAAAAGGTGATCAATTCTCCTTGAAAGATGAAACCAAATGATTTTTTATATTAGCCTTTCTTAACTCTGCTTCAGTGACGGCTGATGATGAGTGACTGTACTGAATAGAAATAGTTATTCTATGATGTACTTTCTTATCATTCTTTTAGCTTAAAGATTAACTGATAGTGCTAATTTAATGTTGTCTGTAGCTTTCCTTCCTATCAAGCTAACTTAACTCTTCATGTTTGTTTCAGAGGCACTGGGCTTATCCAGGCAATACTTTACAAATGTTGAGCCTTTTAATTTAAGATTCTTTTAATTCAGAAAAATGAACATAAAAGACAGCAAATAAGGTATCTGGGAAAAGAGCCTCACATTCCAAAGAACAGGTTAATTCAAGCAAATAACTCTTGTTATATTGCTGCATGTGATGCTTATACAATACCATTGTTATCAGCATGGATTTACAAATTCTGTATCATGTGTTCTACTACCTGTTTCAATACATTATTAAATTGCTTGTGTTAAAAAGTCATACGAACAATTTGGCAGGTCATTTGTCCATACATTAAAACATTAAAGAAATACCTTTACAGGAAGCAAAATAATGATATGAAAGACTGCCTTTTCAAAAATACTTAGTAGAAGGAATCAGACAGATAGTATAGACAGATTTGAAGTTCATTTTTAAGTGATGCCATTGGTGTAATCACATTTTCTCATTGACAAGGAGCTTTCCAGCCTTTACAACCACTGACATAGCCCACAGAGCACATAAAAAAAGGAGTGTATCTGGTAGACATTTAGTGACAGATATTAGCTGTTTCTGATGCTGTCCATGTTTGTTGGCTCCATATCAGTAAATGGACTGACATAACTCCAGGCCTCCCAAAAATGCTGTATTGGTGTCATAGGATGTTGCATTGCTGCTCTGAGGGCTGAATCAGCTGTGTAATTTGGTTCAACTGTTCTTTCGTTTTCTTTTTTAGCCCAGATGTTTGTGCCAGCACTCAGACTACAGACATATGAGCATCAGAGCATGCTGGAATAAAAATTTTATGTGACTGAATTCCTTTTCATTTAGTGCTTAATAGTGAGTCACCAATAGTGCAGCACAACATGCAAAAACATGGTGCTGCTCTGTCAGGCTAGTTCTTACAATAACCTTCTTCACTCAGTGAGAACTGTTGAATTAGATACTTACTCTTCTCTGACTAGGCCAAAAAAAAATGCCTGTTTATTATATGAATTCTTTCACTGTCATTGCTCTAAGTTTGCAAAGAAGGTGACAGAGGATTACATTTATTATCTCGATGGTTAGCCCTGGCACAGGCAATGAAAGAAGCTGCGCATTTTCTCTTCTGTTGGTCATTTCCCTTCTCTTTCTGCTGCAGAGTTAATTAAATGCTGTAAATCACACCAAATTATTTTTCATTTTGCTTTGAAATTTAGCTGAGAGGCATCCTCCTCCATCCATCCACCAAGTGATCCCAGTGATGGAATTTCACGAAGTGTGCTAAATCTGTATTTTAAGAGCAGATTCTTTTTAATACTGTTTTATTAAAAACCTGACTGAAGCCTTAGGCACACAGGGCAACTACTGCCAAGCAAGAGTAGTTTTAGACAATTCAATAATAGCAAAGCAGGCACAGACTGAATAGAAATTCTATTCAAAAGTGAGCAACGTGTTTCATTGTTTATACTCTGCTAATTTCTACTAATAATTGACAAACACACTGCAAAAGATGAGTGATTAAATTTGAGACCAAGGATTGATACAAATCCAGTGAAACCAAGGGAGCCTTTTGACATATTTCGGCAGACTTTGTATTAGAACAAAAAAGAACTTGAGGAGAATACATTGCTCTGTCCATTTGATGAGCTGAGTTTTATTCTTGTAGGCAGTGTTAGTCCACCCAAACAGACAGAAGGAAGTAAACCTGGGTCACGTGGGCCCTTCATATGGAAAGATCCTTAATAAGACGGAGATACAAAAAAAAAAAAAAACAACCAACATTATGTTGCGGTGTTTATCTCCATTCTCCCAAGTTTGTCTGAGAAGCGAAAAGTAATTCCAGGTTTAACATGCTACTTAAGAAAGGGATATTGTTGACAGTAGTGACTACTTCCAGATTATTTGCATGAAGCAGATATAAATCTTTCTACAAAATTCTTGTCAGCACTTTGAATCTGGTATGGTGCAGCTCATCTCTACTGCTTCCTGTTTTGCTGGTGTTAAAGAAAAAATACAGCCAAATGCAAAAATTGAGTCCCTTTAATAATGTGCCGAGCTAATTTAAAAAAACTAATTTTGAGGCTGGGAAAACACCAATGTAGATTCATCTATCATCATACAAGTAAGGCCTGAAAGGTCTTTCAGGTCTGTATAGGAGCTTGATCCATTTGGGACCAGGCTTTTACATGCATGAAAAGCAAGGTCATGTTAAAGCAGAAAGCAAAACTCCTTGTCAGAGTCATGAGGGAAGGAAGTATGCATGGCATAAGCTACAGACTCATTGCAATCACCAGAGAGCTGTCTGCTTTCTGATGTCATGTACACATGTGAGTTATCAACTGAGCACAGCAATTTGTAAGAGAGAGCCGATGCCTCTGAAGTGCTCCTGTTAAGTAATGGTACTGATACAAGTAAGTGGCGGCTAACAAATGAAAAAGTAAACTGTGTTTACCACTGGTGAAGCACTTTAGCTTTCTCTGCCCATCAGAACACCACAGTTAATCTGAAACACAGTTAATCTGAATGTTCAGAAAGTGTTTGATACCAAGCAGCAACTCCAAAAACGCAGGAAAACTGACAGATTAAAAAGAACTCGCAGATTCGGCAACCTAAAACCATTCCAGGTGAAAGACAGCGTTACAGATTCTCCGTGACTGTTTGCAAGTCATCGGAAGTATGTTGTGCATCTGTGCCAAACATTTCAGTACATTTGCGGTCTGCTGCTCTATCAGGTATAGGTTCTGTCCCTACTGCACCTATAACTGTGGTTAAGTGCTGTTATTCTTACCAAAGTCGTCTTGAGGAAAAGGCCAGTTTCACAAATGACTAAATATAATGTCACAAAGTTGAGAGAAAATGGGGTAATTACAGAGAAGCGAGTTCAAGGTGATGTACATAGATCAAAGCCTAAAGTGGGATTGAGTGCACACTGAGCAAGTTTGCTGACAACACCAAGCTGTGTGGTGCGGTTGTCGCGCTGCAGGGAAGGGATGCCATCCAGAGGGACTTTGACAGACTGGAGAGGTGGGGCTGTGCAAACCTCCCTAAGTTCAACAAGGCCCAGTGCAAGGTCCTGCACATGGGTCAGGGCAAACTCAAGCACAAGTACAGGCTGGGCGGAGAATGGATTGAGAGCAGCCCTGAGGAGAAGGACTTGGGTGTGCTGGTGGATGAGAAGCTCAACATGAGCCGGCCATGTCAGAAAGCCAACTGTGTCCTGGGCTGCATCCAAAGTAGCGTGGGCAGCAGGGCGAGGGAGGTGGATCTGTCTCTCTACTCTGCTCTCATGAGACTCCACCCAGAGTACTGTGTTCAGCTCTCGGGCCCACAATGTAAGAAGGACATGGAGCTGTTGGAGCAAGTCCAGAGCAGGGCCATGAAGATGATCTGAAGGCTGGAGCCCTCTGCTATGGAGACAAGCTGAGAGAGCTGGGGCTGTTCAGCTTGGAGGAGAGAAGGCTCTGGGGAGACCTTTGAGCAGTCTTCCAGTACCTAAAAGGGCTACAGGAAAGCTGGAGAGAGACTTTTGACAAGGGTGTGTAGTGACAGGACAAGGGGCAATGGCTTTAGACTGAAAGAGGGCAGATTTCGATTAGATCTAAGGAAAAAATTTTTTACAATGAGGGTGGTGAGGCACTGGAACAGGTTGCCCAGAGGAGCTGTGGCTGCCCCATCCCTGGAAGTGTTCAAGGCCAGGTTGGATGGGGCTTTGGGCAACCTGGTGTAGTGGAGGGTGTCCCTGCCCATGGCAGGGGGTTGGAACTGGATGATCTTTGAGGTCCCTTCCAACCCAAACCATTCTGTGATTCTAGGATTCTATTGTATTCTGATATTATATCTTACTTTCAGATGATACTTAAAAATAATTGTAATTTCTGTTATTTAGGGTCAAATAAGCAGTTAGTAGTCAGAACAGTTCAAAGGCTGGACATTGACTGGTCACGAAGGAAGCTTAGTCAGGTCTGCACACTACAGCTTAGAGGTAACCATGTTAGTGGTGATAGCTGGTCTGTACTTGGTAACACCAGGCAAGTAATGGTGTCTGTGAAAATGGCTTGGAGAAGAAATCCTGCTTTGAAGTGGAGAAAAGAAGTTTAAAAGTTCCAGATAAACCTCTCTTCCCATTCAGTACTATGGTGCATGCTAGGATATAATACACAAGGAGCCAGGTGCAAACCTAGTAACTGAAAAATGGGACAATTGCTATGTGAGAGGTCAGGAACAATTTTCATTTACAAAGTGATAGTTTGTTTCCATTCTTAGTGCAAATGGAGTCCGTTGGATTGTAACACCGGGTGTATTTCTGTCACGCACCCACGTAATCCCATGAATTTCAATGCCGTTGTGGTTGTCTGTGAATGCTCAGATTTGTCTACGTAGTTAGCTCTTCTTCTTTCTCCTTTTCATAATAATTATTTTTAGGTCCATTAGATCATATTTTGGATACAACCCAGATATTTGTGCCCCAAAGGTAAAAAGTGAACTGGTTTGCGTTTGTACTGCTTCATCCATATCTTAGTTCAGTTTAGTTTGGTGTATGTTCTCGTTTTTCGTTAGGAAATCTACAAATCAATACTCTTCAGTGGTGATCGACAAAGATTATAATGGTACTTAGATACATTTTCATGCTAATCAGTTTCACCTATTAACTGTGCTCTCTTGACTAAAATGTTGACAAGATACGTGTGTTTTTGCAGCTTGGGTGCACGGTGACCCCAGGAAAGTGATTTATCCAACTGACAGTTATGGGCAGTTCTGTGGTCAGAAGGATACCCTCAACGAGTGAGTACTAAATCCATTCATATATCTTTATTACTTATGCACTATAAATAAGATGAGTCAAATCTCTCTGTCTTCTAGAGGTTCTTGTGGGAAGCTGAAGAGACAGTGACACTCTTACTGTATTTATTCCAAATAAAGTTCAGAAATAAATTAGTTGCTCAGTGCAAATATAGACCCAAATTATTACTATATTGCAGTTGTTTTCATAATGAGGAAGCCACTGTCCAAATGGCAGTTCAGAAGGGAAGGAGCAGGAGACAGGGAGTGGAACAGAGGTAGAGCTAGGACTTTATATCCTCTGAAGTTTTTTTTACGGAGGAAACAGGCTAGATAACGTAAGAAGACCTGTTCCACCCTCCGACTAAGATCTTCACAGCAGTCGTCAGGAAGTCCCAATTTCTGAAGAGGAAAAACTAGGAGAAAAAGTTGTAGTGTTGTGTGTGTTCCCCTCACTGGACCCCTTCTATACTCCCCCCGCCCCTCATTCCCAATTTGTCCTCATCCCCTCTCTGATCTATAGGAAGCAGTGGGAAAATGGGTTTGGGAGTCCCAGACGCACAGCATCCGTGCACTGTTTGGCATGCAGCCAGATGCTTCTCTCTGATTCTTGTCATCCACTCCCATTCCCTCTTTCTCTTTGTTACTCAAGTCTTCCATTTAGTGATTTGTTACAATGTGATTTCCAGTTTGTATTCACAAATGTCCCTCCATATATATGATTACTGGAGAATAATGCACCGAGACTGCATTTTGACACTTACTTGCTACACTGAGGAGTTTCTTATAAAGATACAAGCCAAAAGACACATCATACAACCTATTGGAAAAGCAAGAGTGTTTATGGCAGTAGGCGCCTCTGTACAAGTCCCTCTAGCCCCTAAAAATGAAGATGTGGGATGTGTTTGTCAGGCCTTCATTGATACCATTGTCAGGTTTTTCAGATGTCCTGAAAGTAAGCAGTGTGAAAAGCTAACCCAGGGCTGTGGTTTTCCAAAGTCCCCAAGGGCTGAGAGTTTTTCCTTGGAAAGCGATCACAGTCTCTGTGTTTTGAATCTTGTGCTTGGAACAAGCATTCCCAGCAATATCACTGAGTAGAAAGGAGAAGCTCAAAACCAAGTCAATACTCACAGCTCTTGCAAAAACTCACTTCAACTTCAGTGGATTCCATGCAGTCAAATGAATTCTGCTTTGTGTTGTCATGAGAGTCTCTCTGCGGCCTCTTGGTGTCTCCCTGTAATCCATAATCCATCCATTAATCTCCATGTAATCTCTAAACTTGTTTGCCTCTTACAGAGCACAACGTAATCCCGGAATACAACACAATTTTATTATTAAAGAACACAGACCTAGTTCTTGGTGGCTGTTTTCTTGCGTTTCATACACGTTTAAACTTTCTTTTCTGCTATCAATATCAGCAAGTGGGCTAGGACATAAGAAAACAAAGAAAGACTTCAGTAATGGCTTTGAGCAGCTCACAGATTATAAATACTGTCCAGAAACTATTGAAGAACTATGACATTTCGGTCCAAAATTTTATTCTATTGATTTGAAAAAATAACAACAACTAGTGATAGTGAATTGTTTTTGCCAGGATGCGTGTTTCGTGAAACAGTAGAACAAACCCCAGTGAAAACAATTTAACCTTGTAGAATGTCAGGCAGTTGAGCTAATCCCAGTTTTAAAGGGAGCTTGAATGTGCAGTGATACTATATAATGGCCATATCCAGCAATTGATGGGAGCCATGTGCTGGTGGAAGGTCAGAGGATATGTCCTGCACTGGGGAATACAATGGAGACATGGGGGAGCAGGGCTCCGGATAGAAAAGGAGCAGCCTTGTTAGCCTGAGCAAGCGTCGTTGTTAATACTGCCATCCTGCTTCCAAGGCAGAGCTCCCTCCGTGCTGAGTTGCCACCGTGGGGGTCAGTGGTGGCTCAGACACTGCTTGCTGTGTCCTCTTGTGCGTCATAGGCCATACCGGGGCATACGTACCATTACTTCTTGTAGGGACACTCTGTAGTCCTGGCATGGCTGGCTGACTGATGTCTTGTGGCTACTGCCGTACCATCTGCACTCGAGCTGTCTGATCATTTTCTGACATAGCAAAGATTAACAGCATATTTTGCTGTCTTCCAAACCCAGGTGTTTAAATCCAGAGATCTTGGGGAAACCAGTGTTCAACAAAGCCAAACTGAGGTGACAGTTACCTCAAGGTCCCAAGTTCCAGTAGCCGCCAAGTGTACGGATTCTGGGGTGCAATCCCCTCAGACTGTCCCTTAATTATATCAAAGGAAGTTTATCAGCGTTATTAGCAGGTGCTGTTACTGTTCTGTTTCCTGGCCAGCTGCTTTCAGTTTCTGACCATTAAAAGGTTTTGATTGATTTTGGTGCCACCTTCTGATCAACAAAAAATAGGCGACTTTTCCAGCATAGCATTTGCTGATAGTGATTTTGTGTGGAGTACGTGCACAGTATGTTCAGTGTAAGCAAAGGGACCACAGGGCTGTTGCAGGGGTATTTTACAGACCTCACTTCTTAGAGGCAGGACTATAGATACCTGTAACAGCACCTAGGGTTGTTTCAGCTTAAAACCTTGCTGTGGAAAAACTTCTCAAATTAGCATTCTTTAGAACAAATACTTCTGGTTTCAGAGATGTCTTGGCATGGAACATTCCAGATCTGCTTGGGATTTGTTTTTTTGGTCTTATATTTGGAATATAACTATTAGCAGTAATAGAATTTAAATCTTGGTGTATGCTATAAATTTTTGAATGGTAGAATGTATAAGCACTTATGTTTATAACATTAATTATCTTATATCCATTTCCATAGGAACAAGACAATTTTGTTTTACTTTAACATTCTGAAATGTGCCAGCCCTGTAGTGTTAATAAACCTACAGTGCCCTACAACACAGGTGAGTGAAATACAGAGATAAAATATTTTCCCTGCCCTTAGTCACGGTGCTTAAGAACTAGACATACATTGGTTTGGATTGAAAAATTGCTGTTCATATCCTTCAAATTATGATGATTGTTTTATCGATGATGTGAAGCATATGATCTCTGTAGCCTGCGAAGGTCAGAAAAAGTAAATAGAAATGCACAAGATTGTGTATTTTGGATAAGAGTTGACAAAAAAAAATGTTATTTACGAATTCATCACAAGCAGCTATCCAGTAGTAATCAGTGCATGCAGAAAATAATTTTGATTGACATTTAGGGTTTTTCAAACTAGACACTTTCAAGAAAATGTGCATATCCCCAGTGACTGTAGTATCTGGGTGTGGTAGAGCCTATGGCACTTTTGGAAGTGAAGATCTGAAAGCTCGTTCTTGCCTTATGCCACAATTTGTACTCCCTTAGCTGCGCTACAGCTTCTCATGAAGCTGTGAAACTTGTCACTGGACTTGTGTGGGTTAAAACTCTCCCCCTGATCTTTTTCACGTGAGACTGTTTTACTGACCCGGTTTGTTGAGCAAACAGTTATGTCAGTTCATCTCACGAGGCAACAACTTATGGCATGGGATAGGTCTGAGGAATTAGGTGCACGACTGCTCTGATCCAGCTTTGCTTGGATCAGCCGAAGTAATTGTACTGTGTAATTAAACTGCAGATGACAGAGTGTGGTCTCAGCCATCGTTACAACATTCAGTGAAGTCCATTATTAATCCGGATGAGGGTTGTTACATGGGAACCAATTTACTGATTACGAATGTTAATTGTCTATTTATTTGACTATCATTTTAAAATGTTTCCCATTCCAGCTTGCCCTTACTCCTGATCCCTATCCTTGATAGATGTTTCTGGCCTATCAGTTAGTGTGACCATATGGACTATTTGACACAGCTGAAGAGATGGAAATCTCCAGCAAGGAAGAGCAAGAGCCCTCTTAACACTGGCCAGTTGCTGTCAGAATGGGTTCTTTCTGTATCAGCAGCAGGTTTGCTTCAGGAATGCCCATCTGTCCACATGCAGACACCAATACTGTTACCTTGCAGACTTTCGACTCTGTTACTGGAACAGTTCAGCCTGTTCAGAAATACTGAGGTCATTGTGTGGGATTTGACTCGTGCTGTGGTCAAGCTGGCAGTGGTCATGAATGAAGTAAGGTGAAACACTTGTCGAAGGAGAGTTTGGGGGAGCGTAGTAGTTATTGTGTTTGTTTTCAAACATACAGCATCTCCAAAACTGAGAATGTTTTTGAATGCTGTTTACTACTGCAGATGGTTAGTTCTCTGGTCTTTTGTGAAAATGCTGAAGAAACATTTGTTTGATAATTCCTCTTTTGAACTGCAGACAGAGCCTTTCATTCCTGTCCCATTCATATCAAATAGCAGGAAAAAAAAAAAAAAAACAAACAACCAAGAACTGGGATGAGAAGAACTTCAGTTCTTGAGTAAGACTGTGGATTTGCGAATGATTACTGCAGTTCACTGGATCCACAGACAGCACGTTTCATTGCCTGTTTCACAGATGGGAAGCTGAGGTTATAGTGAAGTGTATACTTGTTCGTCACCTGTTGTCCCAGTGAGGACCAAATTCTTCTTTCTTTGTTCTTTGCACTGTGAGTAGTCTGTAGGACTGTACTACTTGTCTGGAAAGACCTTCTTGAAGCATCTGCCCTGCTCTAAGAATTAGTACATCTTTTCCCAAAATTCCTTTAGGTGAATCATATATGGCTAAATGCCCTTCAGGTGAAACACAGCTTCATGCATGATGTCTGTCTGGTACTTGGATAGCAGAGCTTGGCAGAGGTGTTTGGATAGCACAGCTTTGGGAACAGAGAACAGCCTTCTAGAAAAGGCTGAAACTTGCTAAAAATACGATCTTCAAACTACCTCACAGTATTCAGGAACACTGAGCAGTCAGAGCAGCTGTACACTTGATGATTCCAGTGACCAGCAGAGCCCTCAGAGTCTGTGTATTGGGGCAGCTGCTTCTCCACTACATAAATCTAAATCGTAACTTCTGAGATGCATTCATCAAACCCCAGTCCTCACTTGATTTCTCACATAAGTCTGGTTTATAATGGCTGTACCTTGAGTGGTGTGAATTTAATTCCTGGCATGTGCACCCCTCTTGCTTTGTGACTAGGGGAGATTCATCATTAGTCAGTAGTAAAAAGTCACCTTTGAGTGATTTACGCCTAACTCGACTTGAACGATATCTGTGGAGATGTATTTGACGGAAGAGACTGTGTAGAAGGGTGGAACAATTTTAGCTGCATGAGACTTTTTTTAAATAAAGTTCCCCTTATAAATGTAATAGAAAGAAACTATGTGTATCCTGTGAAAGTAGCTACTGCACCACCTTGCTCATATACACTGCTGCTGCTGGAAGTAGAGGAGGACTTGACAGATTTTTTCCTGGTGTTCAAAAAAAAGATATTTTTTTTTCAACAGACTGAAAGCTCTGCATCTCTACCAGAATGTGTAGAACCTAATAAGATGCAGAGAGTGGCTTGATATGCCAGATATGAGGAGAAATTTTAAAAGTGTATTCTATCAAAGAATTTTAGAAGTATTCATCTGGGAAATCAAAGGGAAAACATACGTCCCTTTCTGAAAACGGCAGTAAACATTACTGAAGGCAATTCCACAAAACAATGCACTTCTGTAGGTGGCCTTTTCCTTGCATTTTAATTGCACTGACTTTCCTCCCTTCCAGCCCCTGGATCATCTTTGTGGCCCTCTTCTGAACACGCTCCAATAGATCTATATCTCTCTTAGGGTGGGGAGAGACATAGATCTGTTGGAGACATAGATCTGTTGGAGCGTGTTCAGAGGAGGGCCACAAAGATGATCCAGGGGCTGGAGCACCTCTGCTACGAGGACAGGTTGCGGGAGCTGGGATTGTTCAGCCTTGGAAAGAGAAGACTTCGGGGAGACCTAATAGCTGCCTTCCAATACCTGAAGGGAACCTACTGGAGAGGGACTTTTTGCAAGAGTGTCCACTGATAGGACAAGGGGAAATGGGTTTAAGTTGAAGGAGAACAGATTTAGATTGGATCTTAGGAAGAAATTCCTCAGTACGAGGGTGGTGAGACTTTGGAATAAATTGCCCAGAGAAGTTGTGGATGCCCCCTGCCTGGAGGTCTTCAAGGCCAGGTTGGATGGAGCCTTGAGTAGCCTGGTCTAGTTGAGAGGCGTCCCTGCCCATGGCAGGGAGGTTGGATTAGATGATCTCTGAGGTCCCTTCCAGCCTGTACCATTCTATGATTCCATGATGATTCTATGATTTTTGTTCTTTTCTTGCAGCTTTGTGTCTCAAAGTGCCCAGACAGGTTTGCAACTTACATCGATGTTCAGGCTTCCTACAGATATAAACCAGATCAGTGGAATTACTTCAGGCAGTTCTGCAAACCTGGTTTTAACAATCCTCGCAAGGTGTGTATGTATCAGTAGGTGATGGAATTCATTTTTTCTTCAAGCAATATGTAATACACATGATTTTACTGCAGTACATCAAAGCTTTGAATTATTCTGATTGCATCTTATAAGGAGTCATCCCATATATTTGGTTTGACAGTGGTTTAATCAGGGGCAAAGCTCTCATATGCACACCAAATCCCTCACTCTCTAAATGGTTACTGTTTGCTTAAAAGAATATTTGCAGCTACCCATGTAGTTGCAGTACTGTGGCAAGCAGTATCCTTTAGTACTTAGGTACTCCACAGCAGCAGAGCAGAGATCTCAAACCGGTTCTTAAGGCTCTTAAGTCATAGGAGCTACTTAGTAGCTACTTAGTAATTTAGCTGGGAAAATTAACCTATTGTTCATGTAACTGATTTTGCACTCAGGTGTACTGCATTATTTCTCTCATCTACAACCCATCTTGCGATTCAGCTGTATTAATTGTGTTAAATTCTTACTCTTCTTTAAGAGAAAAGGGGAAGGGGAGGCAAGAAACAATTGCCCAGTCACTTCTGGCTTAGATGCTGATCCAAAGTGAACAAGTCTTTTCTTTTTTGTCATTAGAAAAGGAAAGAAGAATAGTCTTTTCCCAAGTCACAATGACAGTTTGGATTCTCACTCACATCATGAATGTATCTTGCAGCTTCACCAGTCAAGATGGAGGAGGAGGAGGCTACAAAGCCCAGTTTGGGGCATTTTCTCAGACTGGGTGAGAAACGAAAAACATGTAGTTATTCTGCTATGTATTCAACATTCCTATTTTTCCCCTTTTAGTCTGTTGCTCAAGTCCTACGTGATGAAGATTGTCCTTCGATGATCATTCCAAGCAGGCCTTGTGAGTGGTTCTACTTCTTACACACATCTTAGCAGATTATAAGTGTTCACATGAAAGCACAACTCTAGACTGAAAAATGTTTTGTGGCAAGGTCACTAGGAGCTGTCTGTTATCTGACAGTGACATCCATTCAATTTTAAACAATTTGAAAGTATAAACATTTATTATTATTTTTGCCAACTGCTCTCCATCAACATTCAGCGTGTGACTGGGTGAAGCTGAGCTCTTTCTTGCTCTTGCGTCATCACTGATAAAAAAAGCTTTACATCTCAAATTGTGACTTCCAAAATATATGAGTAAGCAACCCCATTGGCATCAAGAAAATGCCACGAATGTAGGAGGGATTGTATGGCCAGCTGTTGAAGTTCAGATGATACTTGAGCCTAGTTACAATGCAGCTTGCTTTTCACTTGTAGTGCTGGCTATGTTAAGGAGACAAAAAAATGTTTTCGTCACTGTGGTCAGCAGATACTTCTGAGTAGATAACCACTGGTCTTAGAGCTCATCTCAGCTGCACAAGTGTAATACCAAGAGTATCTGTCACTGACCCAGAAGCTCATGCAAATAAGGAATTGCTGTTTATTTTCCCATGTTTTAAAATAGACATCATGTAAACCAGGGACAGGTTATAAAAAAGAGAAAATATAGATTAATTTTTTTTTTAAAAATAAGAATTTGTATGAAAACTGATGTGCTGACCCAAAAGATAGGAAATAATTTGCTAAGAAGCTATTACCTTCTTTTAGCCTACAACAAGGGTCAAAGTTTACAGAAAAAGAAAAAGATATATGAATTATTTCCTCAGAATAATTGGTAGGGTAGATATTCTAGACTGAATATGGAACTCTGGCATCAGTATTTATTGGAACCTGATAAGGAAAGCATAGAATTGTTGTATAAAGTTAAAGTACAGCTGTGTAGGAAGACTAACCTGCTCTTCCCTTTGGAATGAAAACCAGGACTTTTTGCAGCAAAGAGCAGGGCAACATAAATGAGTATGTAAACATCTCTCCTTTTCTCTCCCTTTTATAATCTCCTCCTCCCTCTGTCTAACCAATAGTTTCTGTCTCTTTTCCATTGCTTCCTCTCCAAGAATATCTAGTGATAGTGGCTGGTCCTGGAGCTCATCTGGTGTATGAGGAACTGATACTTGCTGTTATGTATTATTTTCGGTGCTAATACCATTTGTGGCCAGTCATGTTGAGTCTGTCCTTGGGGGCTGGTTTGATTTTTACCATGAAATGACATATTTGAGAAGCTGCAGTTTTTATAAGCTGCCCAGATACTGACAGAGAGTAAGTTCCACATTTATTACAAGCTCTTAAACTGATACATACACTACTGTTGTTATTCAGTAGCACCTAGAATCCAGTGGAAAGCTATGATCCTGCCATGCCTGAGCTTAGACAAAAAGCCCTGGAGCATAAAAATCATAATCTTGAATATAATGGCTCTTCCAAGATTTGTCAAAGTCAACATATCGTTAGATAATCAGTTAAAAACAAGTGACTGTAAATCTGAAATTATTTAAATATGTTTCAAAAGACAAGCGATAAAAGTGGAGCTTGACATGACATGTAATATGCATGCTTTCTTTTGATATTTTGAATAGTTCTTAAGAGATGCTTCCCAGATTTCTCCACGAAGAATGGTGTACTAACTGTGGCAAATCAGACTACGTTCAAAGATGGAAGAGGGAAAACAAGAAATGTAACTGATCTCAGGGAAGCTGCAAAGTAGGTTTTACCCTTCTTAAGTGCTCATTTGTTGGATTCTGAGATTGTGAAATAATTAAGGAATTGAAAAAACAATCAGAATCTGTAGTAGCAAATGGCTGAGGGTACCCAGGCAAGACGTGCCAGTAAATGATCTCTCTGTGCCTGGGCTCCTGCAAAGTTCCAGCAAGGAACACAAGCACTGTGGTTTGCAGAAATGAGCGAGGAGCCCAAAGTTTTAGTCTGATTGTCTCAGAGTGACTGTCAGTTTTTAAATAATTCTTGTTGTTTTTCCTAGCAAAAATTAGTATTAAAGAAAGCTCTAAAGAAGGTTCAAAATTAAATCCTCATGCTGCAGGACGCAGCCCAGCCAGTACTGGCCATGGCTGTTCCTTCCTATGATGGCCATTCCACTAACATGGACTGTCCTAGTACTTTGGGCACCTCACCTCGTCAGAGCCCGCCTGGTTTTAGTACATGTCTGAAGGTCAAAAAGCAATGTACTGGGCTCTGATGCGTGACAACAGCTCCCTTGCAGATGGACAGCAAGCATCTCCAATCCTGGGCATCAACCAGGATGAGGGAAAACTGCTGCAATAGCCTCACTTTTCCAGCTCCTGTCAGTCTCAGCCTGTCTGGAGCACAGAGGTACCTTTTCTTACCTCTCGATGCAAGGCTACCACATTCTAGCACCTTACCCACGCTGATAACTCCTGCATCTTTTTAAGTTTCCTTCTTCTGGCATCTGCAACTCCATTGTCTGTTATTTGATACGAAGATCCTTAATTTCTTCTTATGAAAACATTAATATGGACAAGCACTTTGCAGGATAGGAAAACAGTTACATAAAGTCAACCTTTTGTGTCACTGAACTATTTTCTGCTTCTCTGCTCTTAGCAGTTCTGGAGTCACAACTGTTTGGCTCTTGGTACATTGCAGATCTTAACAGTATACACTTCTCTTGTGACATAATAAGCAATAATATCTGGCACTAGTTAGTAGTAATAAAATTTTTTTAATAGGGCTTTTTCAGGAGCTGTATAGACTTTTTTAGACAGGTTTTTTCTTTGGCATAACTGTGATTGTTGTTGGCTTGGTTACAGAACTGGAGCTGGAGCATAGTAATATACTCTTGTCACTATCAAAGATATTTCCTATTCTTTCACTGAGCCTGTTTGTTTTTTAAATGAATTCTACTTTTCTACCTAAAGCAACCTTTTCTTTGGTTTATCTTTTCTCAGCGGCATCAATAATGTCCTGGATGCAAGATCAGTTGGAATGAAAATTTTTGAAGATTATGCCATTTCTTGGTATTGGATTTTAATGTAAGATTTTCATGAGTATTTTTAATTTTTCCAAATTCACTTTGGAACATGCAGGAATTAAAAAATAGATTATGTATGTGTTTGTTAAAAATCCTGCTTTTAAACTCAAGGAGCAACTGTAACTTCTTTTCATCACATGATAATAATGTTATGGTCTGTACATGAAGTAAGGATAGCACAGCATACATACATAGAGTGTCAGTTGATCTGAAGAAGCTTTTTAATATCCTGCCAGGCTGAAAACAGGAGGTACTGTCTTCTGTTACAGGACCTGTCTACATGGTAATTCCAAAACTGAAAAATTTTAATTAAGTGATTTTCAAACCAATTGCAGTTGCTAAGTGTCATTAATGTATATATAAACCACTTAATTTCTAAATTCATACTAGCAGTATATAGTTAAATCCATTACGATCCATATATCCAATATCCAATGCAGCAGGCAAACATCAAGAACAACAATTATTGAACAGTATTAACTTTACCTTGCAATTAATACTCACTAATCACCAATCAGTAAAAATGCAGCACTGAAACAAAAGAAGTGGCTATTTTGCTGAAGCAAATATGTCAGTCTATGTACATTCTTAACCCATTAATACTGTTTTGATGGACAGGATGTTGATCAATTTAAACAGGAGCAGAAGTCTTTGCCAGGTGAGAGCCTGTAACGTGCACGTATTAAGCACACATTATTCAAGCCTGAATGCAAATCCACAACAATAAATATATAAACTTTAGATAATAAACAATATGGAGAATTAGTCAATCAGAAACATAAGTTGTGAGATTTTAAAGGTGTTCAGTCACTGGTGGGAGGACAGCTTTCTCATAGTCTGATACTGTGCTCACAATAGTCAGTGGCAAGAAACTCACTGGCATTCAGCAAGCTCAGTTCTGTTTAGATCTCTTATTGAAATCAGGCTTATGGGGCTGATTCTTTTGAAAGAGATATCACTGAACAGATAGGCTGGAGAGAGAATTGGCCATTTTTTGAACAGAAATTCTAAATACTGAAGCCAGTTTCCACATTTAAAATATGATATTTTTATTAGGAATTGTTGCTACTTTTAGAGTAGTAGGATAGAATTTTCTTCACACTTTTCACCAAGTGATAGCACACATCAAACAATTTCTGGACAAACGTATTTTAAGTGCCACGGTTTGGGTGTTGACAATAAAGCCCTGATAGTGAAAGGAGGCTGGATTAAAAATTACGTATGGAATTGCTCTAGTCTTTTTAGCTGTCCTGGTTTCAACTGGGACAGAGTTAGCTCTTCTTTTTAGCAGCTGGAAGAGCTCTGTGCTTTGATTTTAGTCTGGGATTCACTATGAGCAGGATGCTGACGGCGCACTGATGTTTGTAGTTGGCACCGGGACCTCAAGGACTTTCCAGCTGCCGCATTCTTGCCGGTGTGCAGGAGCACAACTGGATGGGGGTCATGGCTGGGACAGAGAGGCCACAACTCCCCTTGTGATCTGAACTTAGACTTAGGAGTGAAGGCTGAACTGGCCAACGAAGTATTCCATATCATGCAGCGTCATGCCCAGTATAAAGATGAGGGTTGACTGGAAAGAAGGGCCTTTGCTCTTCCAGGGCTCTCACTCTTAGACTCTCGGACTGCTCTCTCTTGCTCTCGCTCTCTTTTTGGGCCTCTCGCTCATCCGGGATTGCAGTGTCTGTTTTGGGATCGTTAGTCTGGGACAAGCTGGGCCTTGGTCACCGGGTGGTGAGCAATTACACTGTGCATCACGGTTTTGTGTATATTATTATCATTATGCAAATGTATATATTCATATCTTAGTAGCAGTAGTAGTAACTTGTTCTTATCTCAACCCACGGGTCTCTTTCCCTTTTGCCCGTTAATTCTCTTGCCCATCCCCTGGGGCTGGGGAAGGCGAGGGAGCGGCTGCACGGCGGCCGGGCTGAGCCGTGACATTGGCACATCCCAAAGGAACTGCTGCTTTCAAGCCTCTGTTTAAGGGAATCAGTTTATTGAGGACAGTTGTGACCATGTGCTCAGTATTGGTGTTTCTATGACTCGTATATATCTAAAGATAACTTTAGCGAAAGGTAACTTGCTACTTTCAAAAATAGTCATAAGCTCCAAAACTACAACCTTTTTTTTGAGGAATACATTCTGAATTTCAAATAAGCCATTCAGAAAGGGAAAATATATCATGCTAGGAAGCCTTTAATGAGCTAGGACTTAAGACCAGCTTACAAAGGTTTAACTAAATAAGCTGATGTTCTTTTTCTTGTCCCTCTGCCCATCTGGCGTAGTTTGCCCAAAACATCTGGTTTTGATTGTTCGTGATCAGACTGACCCATTTTTTGTCTTTGGTAACTGGCTAAATAACCTGGGAACGTTTAGAAGGGAAGTTACTGAACACAGGCAAGAAGAGGTTTTAAGTTTTTTTGAATCTTTACTAATACAAAATTCTGGTGTAACACCTACTAAAAATTCTGAGAAATAAAATGTTCTGTGAAGCATCTGAGCTGGCTGTTTGTTGGAGGGGATTATTTTCACATCGCTTTATTCACATTGCTTCAGAAGGCCTCGCTAAGTAAAAAGGTCTTTTGAAGTAATTTTTTCCTTTCTGATTTGCTTTCTAGGATTGAAATGAAAACAAGTGTTTCCTTACCATAGACTTGATAAAGAGAAGACACTCTGTAGATGTTTCTCCTAGGGGCCCCATTGGTAACTTAAAAGAAACTTATGCATCATGATGCCCTGATCATTTCCTCTTTCAATGCAAAGAAAGAGTCACTGGCTTTCCTCTTAAATTTAGTTGTTTGTTTTTTTTTTTTTCTAGGAAAGCTCCTGGAATGTTACTTTACTAACATTGTTTCTTTGCAAATAGGGATTTTTAATGGACGACATAAAACAGCAACCTCCTCACACATAGGTATTCCTTCAGTATAACTTTCTGAACTGTAGACTAGACTGTGGCCTGAAAAAGGCAGCGAGTTGTTCAGCTGGTGTAAATGGCCAAAAAGGCGTTGTACTAGTCCCATTCAGCCAACCTGGGAACCTGGTCTGTACAAACACTTCTGGCTCTGCCCTGAGAAATCATCATACATGAGCTATTTGTTTCTAATAGCAGATGATAGCTATGAGGATGTATTTCATAAGGAAGATTCTGAAATACATATTTACAAATCATTCTCTTATGTGAGATGAAATGACCCTCATTTGAGTAACAGGCATGCAAGAAAGTGAAGATTCTCACACTTATTTTCTCTGTTTCTGTTTCTTGTCTTTCTAGTGGGCTGTTCATTGCAATGATTGTAAGTCTGCTCTTCCTTGTGTTACTGAGGTTCACGGCTGGGGTTCTTTTCTGGATTTTCATCTTTGGTGTGATTGGAATTATAGGTTATGGTAGGTGTAATCTTCTAGCCTCTGAGGCTATTTTTCCTTATTGCTTAAGTTTGGGCAAGGAAAATCAGTAATTACATCAATTAACTGATACAATTGGGAGAATTAATGCCTAGTTTTAGCCACAGTTAAGTGAGAAGGGTTTAAATGGCAGTGAAATTTATTAAGAATCAATACTTAGCACCAGATGTAGTAACCTGAATTATCTGCCCTCTATATGCTTAGTCTGTATTCACTTGTACTGGTGTTTCTTTTCTATATATGTCATTTTATAATTGACTAGTCTCACAATAATGCATTTTTGGTTTTTGCTGACCTGACATGCCAAGGACAAAACACTTGGCTTGTAAAAGATTTTTTAAGAAAACCTTGGCTTTGTATTTTTCGGAAACACTCATTTTATATTGATTGTGTTTTAAAAGGCATCTGGCATTGTTACTGGGAGTATGATCATCTTAAAGGAATACCTGGATCTGACCTCACTGTTTACGATATAGGATTCCAGACAGACTTCAGAGTGTACCTGCAACTGAGGCAAACATGGTTAGCATTTAGTAAGTGCCCTTTAAACTTGGTATCTGCTAGTGGATATTTAGGAGACACAGGCACTGTCTTGCTACGGTTTCTGCCTTATTAAATCTCCTCCTTTATGTACGTCGCTCAGAGAAGTAAGCAGAATTCTCTTTCTTTGTATTGTGTAAAAATCTACTTTTTTGCAAGGAGACTAGTATATTTGTAAGGGGAGATAACGCGATCGCACTAGTGATGGGTCCGAAAAATGCTTGTGTTATTAGCATTCCACTTCCTGTGTGTTCAGTCTTTATAATTGGGAAGTAGAAGGCAATAACTAAGTTAGTCCTGATGATGTTGCATAAGGAGGAGCATTTTTCTCTCCCAGTCTGTTTGTTCTCCCTCTTTGAGGGCCCCAGAAATGAGATTAATAACTCTACACGTCTTTGTAGAACTGTTTACATTCAGGTCACTGAATTTTCTTGGAGGCTAATCTCAGACTGTGGCATGAACCATCACAAATTTCATCACCTTTATTTTCAAAAATGCTTCGTTGCCTTCCCGTACAAGGGCAGTGTTTTTAAAACAAAATCCTACTGGATAAGACGGCTTGCAGCATGCACATCCCTCCCCAGGGAAGGAAGGTTGGAAGAGAGAACAAATACCTGTCAGATATTACGTTTGCTGCTGTTACTGCTCTATTAGAAGGCACGCAGACATGCAGATGAGGAATGGGACATAACCTAAAACACTGCCTCTCCCTATTGGTAGCTAAATTAATAGAGCAGTAGTTTACTGCTTAAATCTCCTTTCTCTGCTTTGTGTCTTCACTTAACTCTGTGTTGGATCATTGAGCTCATGAGACGTCTTCTACATATTGTTGAGGCAGAGCTTTTTAGTATACGATCCCTACAGAATATTAGGACTTTATTATGTTTTTCCTTGTAACTCTCCAAACTCTTCCCCTGCCTGATTCTTAGAAGCAATCTATAGTTTATCTAGAGGTCAGTGTCACTTTCAGATGAGTAAGTTGAGGTACTCAGGAATTAAATTAGTTTTCCAAAGTCACCTAGAAAAACAGTTAAATATCCTTGAAAAAAACATAGATCCTCTTAGTCCTAGTCTAGAACTCATCATGTACTGACATTGCTTTCTTTTTTCACAATGTTTGAAACATTAACTTAACAGAGCTGAACTGGAACAAGACTAACTTTAAAGAAACCTAATTATGTATTCCTTCATGGGCAACCATGTCAAAAATAGGTGCCGAAATGCATGTAACAAAAACTTTGTTCTGAACAAAGTCTGTGACTCTGAGCACCACCTGCAGTTCTGATGGCTTGGGGTACTGATAGTACTTGGGGTCACAATGTAACATCATCTGTGACTGTCTGGGTCTGGATTCTGAGGCTATGTCTAAGCTGTGGGACCTGAAGCCAATTCCCATGTCCCTTTGCAAACCTCCAGACAAGCCAAGGCTTGGGGATACTATCCCTTCTGTCTTCCTCTCCTTTCACAAAACTTCTTGGTTTCAGCTGGAGGAGACAGGACCTGCTGGGTGCAATCATCCACAACTGCTGGGCTGGTTTGAATGTTGTGTAACCGTCTCAAGCACCCAGAATTAATGGATATGTCTCAGAGCCAGAGGAGATGTACTTCAGACATTAAAGACTCTATCTTCTCTAGATGAAGTTCAGAGAATTTTTTTACTTTCTACTGCAGCAGTAGGTTTTGAACTGAAACAAATGGAAAACAGACTGAAGGAGATTCTTTAAACCAGATCTGGGTTATAATTCAAACGCTGCTTATAACTAAGAGAGGAAATGTTCTGGGACATGGTGCTCTCAGCTCTGACCTCAGAGGAAGTTTGTATGATTTCAACATCATAACTGGAAGACGAAAATAATTTGTCCTATCTTAGTCTCTTTTTTTTTTTTTCCCTCAAATGAGGTGAAAGGAGCTCATGCCAGGATATTTCTTAAACAAACCTATTGGTTTAAGTACATCTAAATATTAGAATAATATATGTCAGAAAAATGCACTCTTCGTGAAAAGGTTTACTCTTAATCTTTATTTATTTATTTTATTGTATCTAAATACTATCAATTAGCAGCATGAGAGTATAAACATGCAAAATTCTTGTTTATGCAAAGCAGAATTTGTTAAGAGTGAGCTGTATCTAAGGCCAAATACTACAGTCACATTTAAGTAAATTATCTTTGTCTAAGAATTATATATTCCGTTTTTCTTCTAAAATTATAATCGCTAATGCCAGGATCCTACACATTCTGACTAACTCTCTACATGTAGAATTTCCCTACACTGGAACTTAACAAAACTATGAAATGGGATTGAAGATTGGCAGGTGCAGTGAGAGAGAGAGAGAGAGAACTGCTCTAGCAGAGAATTTTATGGAGCTCATGAATAATAGTGTAAAGTACAAAGAAGAAAAAAATTTTTTGTTTGTTTGTTTTTTTACAGTGATAATGCTTTGTGTTGTTGAGGTCGTAATCATACTGATGCTGATCTTCCTAAGGAATCGGATCCGGATTGCTATTGCACTGTTAAAGGAAGGTAGTAGGTATGTTTGTCTGATTTTAATATATTTTAAATTTTATTAAATGATCTTTAAAGTACACTCTTCTTGAGCTTCATCTTGCACTAGCTAAGGGCAGAAAGTTGGCGGTTAAAGTACCACACTGGGTTTGTTGAGCCGAACGGGCAGCATAAGGAATGCCAGTTCTCTGTTAATGAGGTCGTGCTTGTAAGAGCTTTCTTTTGTGCTGTAAGACATTTCTTGTCTCTTAGCTCCCTGCCTTAAGAGTATGTACTCTGTTAGTGGTGCCACGTGTCCCCAGTACAAGAAGGTGTAGCAGCAGAAATGCTAAGTTTGGTACACTTTTAATAGGAGCCTGGGACCTATAGCTGCCGGCTTTGCTCTGTCACTGGATTGTCTCCAGAGCGACATACCAGTGGTAGAGGATTGGTGTTGTTTTGGCTGTGGCTTTTATTTAGGAAAGGCTGCATTCTTCTGGCTCCAGTCAAACTTTTGTGTGGACATGCATAAATCTGCAAAGAGGAAAGGGGACTTCATGACCAGGTGTTGTAATACGGTGCAGTCCAAGATACTTCTTTTCAGCTCTGCGTAAAGAAGAAAGCAGAGCAAGATATGAGAGTTGAAGGCCTAGGTGACCTCTTCATTTTGTGTTGCCTGAAATCTGCAGTCTTTGTTCACAGTGGTTGCTGTTTTAAACAGTGCAAACACTTAGTTCTTTTTTTTTAAATGGGAATATAACAAACGAGAAATGGACTTAAAACATCAGGGCCTTGGGTTTCGTTGCAGATAGGCTAAGGTCTCATAGACCTTGGAAGTGGCACTCTGCTGTTAAAGCACATAGAGTTAGCGCCGAGTTTGTCTGTGTGCGCTTGCTTGTAGTTTTCTGCCTTCTCTGTTGACATTGTGGTTCTCGAGAATTCTCAGGATTTGGGATTTTTGTAATGGGATTAAGAAATATTGAAGTTCTGCATTCAGCCAGGTACCTGTTTCCTGTCTTACACGACTGTGCAATTAGAGCATAGCAATTAATTTTGGCGGTGCTAAATTACACTGTATAATTCCTGTTCATTAAAATCCAGGAACACCTTTAACACTCTGCAACACTTTTGTTCACAACCTTAACAGGTAGAAGGATTTTGGAAAGTTCATAAACTTCCTGGTGAGAAGTAATAACATTCTCTAGTTTTTCAACAGCATGGAAAGATCACTTGAGGGTGATGTTTTTACTCTCATGCATAACACATGAGGTGAAACACTGTATGTAATTACTGTGAACCTAACAGACCATGACCTGTATTCAGGAAGATGAAAAATAAGCTGCTAATAACTGGAAATCAAATTACATTTTTCAGTACCTTTTAACTACTCTCTCAAAAAAATTACAATTATAATGCTGATAATCGACTTGAAATCCATAGTTGGAAACAATTAACAGTTGTTACTCAGTTTGTTGGAGTCACTGTCCTTAGTCTTAGTGGTAGCCAAGAGCCAACCATTAACTGCTGAACACTGCTGATACGTAGTGATTATTTCTCAGACAGCATAAGGCTGCATCATCCTGCATGACTCTGAATGGGCTTTTATGTCTCATAAACTCAGACAAAAATTAACGTGTGGCTCTTGAACTCTTGGTTGCACATGACAGTCCCCTTGCATTCCCCACAGCATTTACTAGTTTAGCATTAAACTGAGTAAATATGTCTCCTTTTACACTCTGAAAACTATAAATCAAATAGCATCAGAAGTGCCTCAAGTTGTAGGAGAAATACTATTGGAAATGACAAGAGACAAAAAGGCTCACGATAAGCTTACAGGGTCACTGGAAAGAAAGTTTAGACTAATGGGAAGAGGTAGATGGCAGGAGCATAAGGAAGAACCAACCTGTAAGCTTCTGTGAACGAAACCCGTGCTCTCTGAAGTCCCATCCCGTGAGATACCCAGCAGAGGTGCCTCCAGACAGCTGCAGCCAGTTTACCCAGCGGGGCTGTGTCAGCTCATGCTCTTCCGAAGGAGCCGTCCCCAGCAGAGCAGGAGCTGGCGTCCTCAAGCTTCTGCTCACTGGTCGCGTTCTAGCCACAAGGAGGATTAGTAGAATGTCAGCCTAAACGTCAGCCATGATGTTACAAGGAGCTGTCTAAGCCATCAGCAGCGAAAGGCCAGTATTCCTTCTGCCTGCTGACGGCCAGAGGTGAGCACCACTCCTGAATGGCACACGCAAGGAAAGTCACATTGTCACAGGGAGGTGTTAGCAATGTCCTGGCATTAGAAGGACACGTTAGTGTCCCTGCCCCAAAACAGTTAGTTAAGGCAGGAAAGGGGCTGGGAACAGAGTCCTCACATGCAAAGTAGCAAGAGGTGATTTCAGGTGTGTAGGAGCTGGAGGAAGAGCATAGGTGCTGAGCAGAGCGGGACAAGGAAGTACAGGGTGATGTCTGCAGCAGTCAGAAGACGTGATTGAAATGGGTTTGTGACCTGTTAAGAGCTGGATCTGTGAAGCAGTAATGGAGAAGGAGGAAGCAGAAGACAGGCTTGAACATCACAAATCGATAAAGTTGACTGTAGTGCTGCCGATAAAAGTGGAGTGGTGGAAATGACAACATGAAGATGTGAAGACATTTGAAGAAATAATCTGCAGTATTCTGAGGTCCCAGCACTAGGTTATGCTACCACTGTCAAAAAGTAGCTCAAAGTAAAAAGGATGATGCTAGAACAGGACTGATGAAAAGCTTGTTTCTTAAATTGTTGTGGCTTGCTAACGTGTTGTGTTTCTTTCATAGGGCTATTGGCTATATAATGTCTACATTGTTCTACCCAATCGTCACCTTCGTACTCATTGCAATTTGTATTTCCTACTGGGCTGTGACAGCTGTGTATCCTTCTGTCTGTGTACCTCTTTGGAGGAACAGTCTTCTGGTCTGGTCTGCAAGGCCAGATAATTCTCTGCTATTTCACGTGACTCAGATCAGCGTTAGGAGGGCTGTTTGGTCACTTGGCACCTGCTGCGCGGATCCACTCTTCCTCACAGCGCGTTTGCATGTGATGCACGAATCAGACAGTCAATTTAATTTCATTACAAAGAACTGGACTAATATTCACACCAAGGCTGAGGGGTCATACGAGGCTTTGTGTACTACATAAGGATGACTTTGAAGAGGAAAAAAGGGCCCTCAGCAAAGAGTGAATATGGCCTTTAATGTGCTGCATGCTCTATAGGGCTGATGTTAATGGGGGTGGGGGGAGCTCCAGGTATGTTTTGGTCAGAAAAGTGTAGGAAAGGAGTGAGAGAACATACAATGCACTGAGTCCCCTCTAAATTGCATAACAGCAACCACTGTCTGTTTTTTCCCAGAACATCAAAGGTTTGGCAAGATGTCAGAAAGGGAAAAACTGCTTTTTGAAAAGACATTGGTCTCCCACATGCAAAGAGGGTCCGTTATTGCTGTTCAGGACAATGTTAATTCATCCCTATGCTCTGTGTCTACTTCCACCAAAACATGAACTGTCAAAGAACTACTGCATAATCTGCCTTGTCAAAAGTAGATGTGCAGGAGAGACTGAGTCAACTTGCAAGGTTATTCCCCTTGCCCGTTGTGGTCAGGGGTTATTACAACTCTGGGATGGACTTTGCCTTAGTTCTCTAAGTAATGAGAGTATTCGGTATTGCCTGTACATCTCTGCATAGCAAAAGCAGTTTTTCTGTTATCTGCACAAGTTCTCTGGAGCTGGTGGTTACCCACTGCCGAATCCTGAGTTGCTCGAAGCCTGCAGTTCTGTGATTCCTCCTTAAAATATTTCATTCAGTTTTCTGGCTACATCAGGAGAACCTGTGTATAAAGTAATGGCTAATCAAATTCTGTGCAAGTATGCAAACCTGACTTGTGACCCAGAGGTAAGTGTAATGTATATTTACATTGTATATTTATATATATGTAAATATGTATATTTACATATAGTGAGAGCTATACTTATTGCATTTCTTAATCAGTATTAAATACAATGCTGGTAGAAAATGTGCCTATTTGAAGTAATGATTCCTCGTGTTAAATCTGAAAATAATACTTAGTGTTCAGATGACACTTCTTTGTTCAAAGCAATTTACAGACATAAACTAATTTTTCTGCTAAACTGTCCTGTGAGGCAAGTAAATATTAACTTTCTAATTTACAGGGTGAGAAAGGAAGACACAGAAATACAGGCTTATTTGGAAAGGTCTTCTTGAATTCATGAGGATTTTATTTTGTTGTCCTCAAAAGGCAATAGAAGACTTTGAAAGCTGTGCCTCAAACTTGCCCAAAGACCAGCCATGTTTTGAAGCAGAGGCTTAGCTTGTTTTGGCACAGCAATGACCTTTATGAAGCTTCAAAAATATTTGTGTGTTGGTTTGTTTGGGTTTTTTTTGTCTTCAGTTAAGTGTTTTGACTTGACTGTGGGGTTGAATTTAAGTATTTTTTGAAAACTAGAAATATTTACCAAATATTATATCAGGATTATTTTCAGGTGTTTAAATTTCAATGTACTGTGTATATCTCAAGCAATTCCCTACCCTGCTAATGTCTGAACACTAAAAAAGAAAGAGATTAGACATGACTAGTTTTATTTCATGCCCAAACTGAGCAAATATGTGAAATGAACAATAGAAATATGGAAAAGTAATTAAATGTAAAGACTACTCCTGTTTTAGTACTCTGAGATAGGTAAAGGAAGTCGTGACCACATCCACAGCTTGTATAAAATGGCATAGCTCAGTTGATTTCGATTCAACTGTGATGATTTACCCAAACTGCAGATTTGGCCTCTGGTTTTCAAATAATTACTTTTTTTTTTTTTTTAATGTGAGCGGGTTTTCTTTAATGAAACTGGAGCATTTATGTATCTTAAAAGTAAATTTCTGAAATTCAAATTCCATTTATGCAGATTTCGGGCATGTGGTGAACAGCCTTGTTTGCTAACTGCATAGTTTAAAGTTAAGCACCTGCATAAGACATTAATATGAATCTTTAAATATGTTAACAGGTTACAAAGAATTGGAGTGCAGTGCTGAATGAGCTAATGAAACATCAAGCAGAATTGTGTTATTTGCATTAAGGTGCTATACTCCAGAGACTTCGTACACAGAGTTCATTGCTTATCATTGTGGTGTTTCTTTTTCTTTCTATACAGACTTTTAACACAACCAATGTGACTAAATTGTGTCCGGGTGCTCAGTGTACTTTTGCTTTTTATGGAGGAGAAAGCCTGTATCATAAGTACATCTTCATCTTCCAGTTAGCCAATGCCTTTGTCTTTCTCTGGCTGGTGAACTTTGCAATTGCACTGGGTCAGTGTACCCTTGCTGGTGCCTTTGCCTCTTACTACTGGGCCTCTCGAAAACCAGCTGACATTCCACTGTGGCCACTCTTCTCTTCATTTGGACGAGCAATACGGTAAGACTACGGAGCTGGATGTAAACCTTGTCATGTATCCAGCAAGTACTCTTCTTACTTCTCATCACAACTCCAAAACGTAGCACCATACAAGCTGCTATGAGGAAAACTAACTGTTCCACCCAAAACCAGCAGAATCAGGAAAACGTAGTTGTTAAGGGGAGACTGGATCCTGTAGCCCAACCGCAGCAAGGCTGCTGCAGCTCCATGCCTCCAGGTCCAACCAGTTATAAGGCTGAGCAGGTATTCACAGTAGGCGCAGACACCGAAATACACGTATACAACCCATGTATACATGGCTGGCTGCACAGATGGACAGACGGACACAGCACTCACACAAACACCAATATCACCAATGGCTTCATCCTGTTTCTCTGGCAGATCAGGAAGATGGTCCATTAGTATATGTAATTCCCACTAATGGATCTTCCTCCACTTATAATTTTATTTTTATATATTTATATACACACACACACACGTACAGAATTGTGCATATACGTATATGCACAACATAACAGTCATTTATTTTGTTTTAGATACCATACAGGTTCGCTGGCATTTGGAGCCTTAATTCTTGCAATTGTCCAGCTTATTAGAGTAATACTGGAGTACTTGGATCACAAACTGAAAGGTGAGATTTATGAATTTGCTCTACGTTATAAAGACCTCCTTAATTACTTCCTTATTTTCCCGAGATGTTTTTTTCAGCAATGTACAGAGGTTAATTCCACATTATTTTTAGCCATTGACGTTCCATTTGAAGCCAGTGAATTTGTGCTGATTTACTCAAATTGAGTCTATGTCCTTGGGAACTTAATGCAGAGTTCATGCGGGATGTGGATCTGATCTAATTGAAAGCTGGTGAGCTAAATTTAGTTGAGAAAGATAATCCATACTTAGAAGAAAAGAAATAATGTTTCTGCTTTTGTCACAATTTAAGATTTTCTTCTGAATAGCTTTCTATGTTTTCAAGACTGTTCATGAGTTCTATATGATATACTCTCTCCTTTTTTTCAGGTACACAGAACTCCTTCACTAGATTTCTACTCTGCTGCCTCAAATGCTGTTTCTGGTGTTTGGAAAAATTCTTAAAATTTATAAACAGAAATGCCTACATCATGGTATGTGCTGTCTCTGCATGTGGTCTCCCCTATCTGGGACACTAAAATACCCTAGCCACTACTAGTTGGTCAACAGCCAACTAGAATCTGCTGAATAATGGGATTTATGTGAGTTTTCAGGAAATGCATGTGGTCCTACCATGAAAAAGTAAGATCTTTTTTTCTTCTTGTAAACTCAGCCTCTTTTTGTGCCTGTCCTTGTCCATCCCCCTCACCCCTCAAACTGAGTGGGAAGGGATGGCATAACTCATTAACTCCTCCTCTGATTCAGCAATTGAAATCCTGATTTCAACAGGAATATTAGCTTGTTTCATGTTGCATGTTGATGGCGCTTCAGTTTGGAGGCAGTGTTTGAATAAGGAGGTCAGAAGGCATGTGGTATCTGTATTTTCTCCTGGAAGTTTAAAGCACAAATTCTACTAGCAGCAGCACTGATATTTCTATAAAATAACCCTCCTTAGATTTCAGAAGAGAAATTCCAGATTTCCATCTGAACAAACATAGACAGATTTCAGCCTAGGTTGTTCTGACTTGGAGCAATTTCAGTAATTCAATGGTACAGTCATGGACTTGTCTCAAAGGACATGGCTGTAATGGGTCCGTTATAAACCATGTTCATAATTGATGTTTCAAATTAATGCCATAGAATCATAGAATGGTTTGGGTTGGAAGGGACATTA
This sequence comes from Tauraco erythrolophus, assembly GCF_009769465.1. Lineage (NCBI taxonomy): Eukaryota > Metazoa > Chordata > Aves > Musophagiformes > Musophagidae > Tauraco > Tauraco erythrolophus. The sequence goes on along the minus strand of NC_141474.1, from coordinate 36,050,820 downwards.
AAGATCATCTAGTTCCAACCCCCCTGCCATGGGCAGGGACACCCTCCACTACACCAGGTTGCCCAAAGCCCCATCCAACCTGGCCTTGAACACTTCCAGGTATGGAGCAGCCACAGCTTCTCTGGGCAACCTGTTCCAGTGCCTCACCACCCTCAGAGGGAAGAATTTCTTCCTCAGATCCCATCGAAATCTGCCCTCTTTCAGTTTAAAGCCATTGCCCCGTGTCCTGTCACTACATGTCCTTGTCCAAAGCCCCTCTCCAGCTTTCTTGTAGCCCCTTTAGGCACTGGAAGGCTGCTGGAAGGTCTGCCTGGAGCCTTCTCTTCTGCAAGCTGAACAGCCCCAACTCTCTCAGCCTGTCTCCACAGCAGAGGTGCTCCAGCCCTTGGATCATCTTTGTTGCCCTCTTCTGGACCCGCTCCAAGAGCTCTATGTCCTTCTTCTGTTGAGGACTTCAGAGCTGAAAGCAGCACTGCAGGGGGGATTCTCACGAGAGCAGAGCAGAGGGGCAGAATCCCCTCCCTGACCTGCTGCCCACGCTGCTCTGGATGCAGCCCAGGACACGGTTGGCTTTCTGGGCTGCCAGTGCACATTGCCAGCTCATGTTGAGCTTCTCATCAACCAACAGCCCCAAGTCCTTCTCCTCAGGGCTGCTCCCAATCCATCCTCCGCCCAGCCTGTACTTGTACTTGGGGTTGCCCTGACCCACGTGCAGGACCTTGCACTGGGCCTTGTTGAACTTCATGAGGTTCTCACAGCCCCACCTCTGAAGCTTCTCCGTCTTGAAGAGGAAGTATTCTTTTTTACTGTCTTGTTAGCTGTTGGTAAACTGACTGCACTAAGAGCTGTTCTGTTATATCTTACCCTTGTGGACACTATTCCAAGGCAAAGAAATTTTTTTTGTTCCTGAATAACTTCAGCTGCTTTACTTTATGCTGATGTAAATCCACCGACTTTGATACTGGTATTGCTCATCTCTTCTTAAGTGAGAGCAGTGTCAGGTCCAAGGAGATACCTACAGGAGTCAACTCTCTTCTGCTCTACAAGTGCCTGTTCCTTTCCAGTGACTGTAAATCTAGTGTAGGTAACTCGCAAAGTGAGAATAATCCCTCAGCAAGTACCTAATTTGCTCTAATTGCTCTAATTTGCTCTAGTTGGCAAACGGAGTTTACTGCCTGCAAGATCACAAGGGGTGGCATGCTCATCACCAGGTGGTTTGAAGGGGAAAGACGGATGATATTCTGTCCCAGCCTGGTGGGAAGCATTGAGAGGTAGCAGGTGATTAAGGGAAGTGCTTTATGCTCATCAGAGTTTCAAGGCCACATATTAGAGAGAACTGTGCATTACACACAGTAAGATTCTGGCATACAAAGAGGTATGTATCCTAATTATTTAAAATACTTAACAGCTACTATTATTTTTCAGATTGCCATATATGGTAAAAACTTCTGCACCTCGGCAAAGGAAGCATTCTTTTTGCTCATGCGGAATGTGGTGAGGTAAGGGACCATCTCCCAGTTCTTAGAAATATCAGCATTTCCTGCTGTTGCGCTCTGAAGACACATTTCTTTCCTCTCCCATGTCTCCTCCAAATATTTTTGGAAGCTGCTTCTGTCCTCAGACATGTCCCTCACTTCTAACACTCAGTGTGTAAATAGCAGGCTGTCCAGCACAATAACCTATGCAAAATTGATGTAATCTAACAGTTTTATTGTGATTAGTCCTTCAAATTCGTAAGCACCCAATAGATTGTAATAGTGCCTCCAAGGAACCAATGGAGCCCCTGAGAGGAGATCTATGGATATACAGGAATGTGGTGCTCATCATCTGCTGTACGTGTGCGTGTTTCTTGAGCTTTGGTCTGCTACTGTCTGTGAAAAGGAATGCAGAAAGACCTAAGTCTTCAGATTGTACAGAAAGCTTATGAAGTGTCAGAGTGGCAGGAAAGAAGAGAGAGCACTTTGCTTTCAAAACCAGTATTTTTAACATAACCAGATCTCCCCTGGTGCTCTGAACTCCCCTGACCCTTTTCCCCACTACCGAGACTGCTGTCAAACTCCCAGTTCTTGTTAATATTTTTGTTCATTGCTCCTGGCTCCTCCTGCACTGCTGTGGGATCAAAACGCGATGAGAGAGCAGCTCAGGAGCAGCAGACAGTCTGATTACCAGGCAAGCGACAGAGTGAAACTGGTTAGGTGGTTTAAATTATTGAGTGAAGGACTGGGAGGAGGAGAAGAATGGAGGGGGAGGCTGAAAGAGGAAAATGGAAATGATGGTTAAGAAAGAAGAGGAGAGGCTTAGACATGGGAGAATGGAACGCCTTCACTGGGTTACCCTGCGCTGGTACCGGTGCAGTGGTGTCTGCGCTGGGTAGTGCCTGTGCGACAGGGGAGAGAAGCTGCCGCCTTTTCCATTCAGAGCATCACCTCACTGTTTGTGCTTTTGCTCTTAATTAGGAAGAGCAATAGCTAAAAGCCAAGCATACAATTTTATTGTTTGAAACAAAGATTTTTTTTATCTCATGTATTTTGCTAATTCTCAATTCTGACAGGTTAATGATGATTTGTTCACTTTAGTATTTCTTAGCATTTATCTTTCATGGTAGTCAGTGCTGCATATTACCATATGCATAGCCTTCAGCGCTGTCAAGAGGCTGATGATACAAAGCTCATTTTCCATCCCATTATTTACCTGCAGTTTCTAATAAGACAGACTGGCAGGATTTCGAGCAGAAACTCCCTGCCGTACCTTTCAAGGAGGGCTGCAGATTTACTGTCAATTTTTCTGTCTACCTTCATTCATTCATCTGTGATTGTCTCCCTGCTTTGAGGCCTCCTGCCTTCAGTGTTGTACCATAATACCTTAAAATAGTAGATTTGGCATGTTACGGGGTCATGAAATGTGGCCAGGTAGGATGGGTGAAAAAGAGACCTAACAGCAACCTACACAAGCATTGCTTTTTGGTTTGGTGTGTGCTTTGCCCCTTCTGGGCTGGCTTATCTGTGACCCTAGAAGAAAGGCTGAAATAAAAATATTTTGATGCTTTGGTTTGATCTTGTTTAACGACCAGGAGCAATAAACCATCTTCAAGTGCTGTAGCAGTATTGCTGCAAGGAGACCCAACTCAACACAAGACTCGTTGATTTGTTGGGATTTGTTTTGTTGGTGCTTTGTTTGGGATTAGGCTGTAACAAAGCTCATCTCAGTGTTGCGTTTCTGCGCTGTCGTATTGTCAGCCTGAAACCAGCAGAAGACAGCTTCTTGATCATGTTGTGTCAATTATCCATAGATTTAAGGAGAAAGAAAACAAAGGTCTAGTTTGTGATGATTATGTATCATTTGTCTTTTGCTGAACAGAGTTGCAGTACTGGACAAAGTTACAGACTTTCTTTTATTCCTGGGGAAAATTCTCGTTGCTGGTGGTGTAGGTAAGCTAATCAATTTTTTCGAAGCGGTGTGTTCTATTTTCTGGTACCTACAAGTATGCCGGCTGTATTCGTATGTACTTAGTTGGAGGTTCTCCTTGATCTGACTGTTTGAGGAAGTTGTCCCTGTGTTTCTAGGATTTTCAACATTGAACTAAACTATAACTATAACTAAACTTCCCCCACTGCCCTGGTGTGTTGTTGAGAGCATCTTTTCCATAACTGCTTTTACCGCTTTTGCATGTGTTGCTGGCACAAGGACTTCTGCAGCCAAAGCATCATAACTGGACCAAACCAAATCTGCATCCAATAAGTCAGCCACAATCGGTTCTCCTTTCATAAGAGCTGAACAAAGTTGCAAATGAGATTCACCTGGTAGCAGACAGCATGCATACAAGAGGAGGTGGTGCAGGTCTGCAGGAGATGGGCCTGAAGCTCTGCTGTGTTCAAGCCCATTGTAGCTATAAGCTATAGTGAAAGAAATAGAGTATTTCCAACATCCTTATAGGGTTTTCTTAGTTACCAGTAAATATTAAAATATATTATTCATGGTTGTTTGTGACAGAAAAGTGATTTTTTTTTTTTTAAATTAAGCACTTTACGATATTCAAGCTGGCAGTATTCTTATATGGTTTTTCTAAATTGTCACAGCAGTTTCAAAACATTATTTTACAAATAACCATGTTTTGTATTCTGTATACTTTAAAAGATTATTAATGAATTATATTTTAATCAAAAGTTGAATAGATTAAAATATTTTGTCATTACTGTAGAGTGACTTTCAAACTGGGGTAGCAAATTTGATTTGAAACATACTCTCTGAAATGTAAGCCATGAAATACTGAAATTAATTGAAGTCTTTGTCCTCTTTAAGAATAAATTCTTTGAGCAATTTCTGTTGTAGAAGCGTTGGTCTGTTCTAAACTTATTGCCGCGCTTATCACTAGCACTGCCATTTCTCCTTTTAATTGGAAATAGTTAAATATTTCTTCAAGCAAGAAAATTTAAATCAGCAGAATTTTTCTTTCTTCTTTTAGAAAAGATCCACCCAATGGTCTTTGTTATCCCATGTCATTGTCTTGTTTGTCATTATTTATTAATTTTGCTGTTAAATCCAGTAGAATGATGAAACAAAACAATTCATTAAAGTCTTTCTGGGCCCATGAATATCTTTATGGTAATTGATTCGTTTACATATGTCTTCTGTCAGAATATAGATCCAGCAGATAATTAGTATTGAGGAATTTATTGTTTACATACTCTTATTTAAACCGACCTTGGATCTGTTGTCTGTTTGGTTTGTCTCATCTGTTCTTTAAGTGTTAAGAAAAAGAGTTGGCGTCGCAGTCACTAATCTCCTGTGCTTCTTGCAGGTGTTCTTGCGTTCTTTTTCTTCACACAGAGAATACCAGTCTTTGCACAGGAAGCACCAACGTTAAATTACTACTGGGTACCATTGTTGGTAAGGCAACCATCTGATCTCCTGAACACTGAGGGCAGTTTGAGGTGCTTAGAGTGCCCAGGGCATGGTCTGGTAACAGCTCCTGTTGTCACACTCTCAGTGGTGTACTATCCACTGAAGTGAGGACTGATCTGCTACACTCCAGTCCTCTGGATCCTTCCGGCAGAAGTGGCACTGCAGTGACTCTGCACCTTCAGAAATATTAGGTTTCACATCTTTTTTGCTTAGACTTCCCAGACAGCAAAGGCTGGTGGTGAGGCACTGATGACAGCTTGGCTTCTAATGGATGGGACTTGTGATGCGTCTCTTTCTCCTTTTGTAGTCCCCCTAGACTCCAGAACATCTCCAGTATGACTGGTTCTTCAGAGCAATCTTGAAGGAGTTCAGAATATTCTTGGCATATATTCTCTCTGTGGGTTGAAATTGCCTCAATTTGACAGCTCAAAAACTAGCAGCTACTGCATGTTAGGATAAAGCGTCTTGAACCTGTGATCCCTTTCCCCAGCAGTAGTAACCGTTGGTAGAACTACAGAGCTGCCATAAATCCTCCCAGATTTGCTTAGCAGACTTGTGTTAATGCTGCCACATTGGTGCCAAACTAAATTTGGGGGTTTATTGTGGTTTGTTTTTCGCAGACGGTCATTATTGGCTCCTACCTAGTTGCACATGGGTTCTTCAGCGTCTATGCAATGTGTGTCGACACGCTTTTCCTCTGCTTCTGTAAGTACTACGTTTTCTTTCACTAATGCCTGCAAGTCACAGGAAGAGAAGTAGAAAACCACCTTATCCGTTCCTTACAGAATTCTGATGACGTGCTGGCAGACTGTGTGAAAAACAAGGTGCTTCTGCTTTTCAGACTGGCTCCTGGATGCATTCTGCAATGCAGAAGTGTTTTAGTATTCAGATTTAATTAGTTTAAGTAATGGAAGGTAGCTATATGGCTCATGGGGATATCTGGCTTTTGTTTTTCAGACGTTCCTTAACTTTCATTAACAGTTCGCGTCTGGGTGCTTTGTAAAGAGCCCTGTATAGCAATGATTCACTCAAACCTCCTGTTAATAACAAAGTTATTCTTTGGTATATAGGTAGTCCTTTGTTTTCAACTTAGAGCCCAGAACAAAGTATTATGCTGAATTACTTTCAAATTTCAGTAAAATACCGTTTTAAAAACTATCTGTCCCTTGGACCCCCCCAATGTTGCCATTGTTGCAATTGTGGGCACCCTCAAAGGAACTGCTGTTCAGTGTGTCCAGTCAAAGAATACTAAAACCACAGAAGAAATCTGTTGGTCTCAAATTAGGACATGACCGTAAGAAGAGGATGTACTTATTACAAAATACTTTCCATTTGCCAGACTTACTGAATTAAAGAAATAAAGATACAATTTGTCTATAATGAAAATCATTGTGGTAGGTCCAAGTAGAAGTTACATAGCAGTTACTGGTTTTGCAATTGGTGAATTGTTTGATAATACCAAGGGAACAGTCTATAGCTTGATCTATCATGTTCCAGTGGGTCACTGAGGCAAGATAAAGATGGTAATACTGATTCTCCTCTTAAAATTGTGTACATTCTTTCTTTCCTTTAAACAGTCACCTTCTTAACCTTGCTTCTTTCCCTAGGAACTAAGGTTAGCAGTGATTCTGGAAATACCCAGTTGCCAAAGAATCACAGGAACAAAATCAGTCAGAAAACTGAAAATTGATGTCTAGTTGAGAGCAACGTCCTATTTATCTCAAGTTATGGACTTTGGTTCTAAACAATCGTGATCCCAGGCAGACATAGTGCTAATAACACTCCAAGAAATGAGCTGAACCATAAGTAAATAAATGATAGCTATTATTTAGAATGAAATGGAAATTGATCAAAATAATAAAATTTAGAAAGTTTGTTCACGCATTCAAAAGTTAACAGATTTTCTTTTTAGTTTATTCCAAAGACACATGGAATATCCGGCTGTGGAGATACATGAAGATTTGCTTCCTCTAACCTCTTTGGCCATTCCTTACAACTAGTGCTGTCTTGGCTTTGCAGACACAGCTGTCTGCCTCTGCGTGGTTGCAGGTGCAATGACTGTGCTTCACTTGCACACTCCCTCCAGATTGCCCATCGGTGTGAAATTGTTCACTGGTCTGTGACTACTGCGTGGCATAAACACTGGGCTGAACTCAGACCAGTGATTTAGTCATGACCTTCTGTTGGAAAAAAAGTAGTATGTCTGCCTCATTATTTCCAATTCATATTCTGTTTTGCTTCCAATACTTCTATTCAGTAACGGACAGTGAGAGATCATATATAATATTGTGCACTCGTGGCATCAGATTTTCAACAGAACTTTATCCTAGGCAGTGAAAAAGGGTCCGGTTTTAAAAAGTGCTTAAATCCACAGCTCCCTTTGGGACAAATTTCCTAGCAAGGTGCAGGCAAAGTGCCAGGCTTCAGTGGAGGCGTGTTCCTGAAAATTTCCATCTATAGTGCCAAACCAAAGAAACGGAAAATAAAAAGGATATATTGCAGTCATTTAAAAATGGCTAGATGTCTGTGTCTCTGATTTCTGTAAAACCTCTTTTGATTTGAGAAAACAGAAATTTTATAGTGTCTTTCATCAACTTAACAATACAGCTAAATTGCCTTGACTGAGATTTTTTTTTAATGTTGGTTCTTTTGCTCTCTCCTTTCTTCAATTCTCTGTGTGTGTGTGGTTGTACTGCTGTTTGCTCTTTTGGCTGCTTTTGCTGTGTAAATTCAGGTGAAGACCTGGAAAGAAATGATGGATCTACAGCAAAACCCTACTTCATGTCAGCTAGCCTCCACCGAATTCTGGGGAAGAAGGAGCTAAGCCCTAAGAAGGCAGTGGGATAACATGCACTAAACCTCAACGTCAAAACAGTGTCACTTTTAAGCAAAACGTGTATAAAGTAGGCAAAAGTAAAAACTGTAAATGATGCTTCTGGGTAATGGGTGATTCTTTTTTCCTTTTGCTTATATCTGAAAAAATGAGCAACATTGGTAACGTTTAACTAGTTTAAATGCTTAAACTAACAGCTCTGAAACAAGTCCACGTTTTAGTTTATAGAGTGCCTATGAAAAGGAAAATGTAAATTTGAAGCTTTTTTAAGTCTATAATGATGTTTTAATAACTTTTGTAACACAAGTTGCTGGCTTAGATGACAGCAGTTTTGATAATGTTTCTTTTTATAAGTGTATATTTGTAAAAGAAATTCAGGCGATTTTTTGGAAGCACTAACATATAACCTAATTAGCCATAAAAAGATAGTTCGAGACTCTCTAGTTAAGCAGGAGATGGTACTAAATTTGTAAATATGGTGCTATGATTGTATTTTTTTGTACGAGCTGGTTCACAGCTATTTAAACTGTGATTATACATGCATTAATGATTCCCTACACTGAAAAATGTAGTGATATTTTAATCACATCCACAACTGTGTCTTTTAAGAAATGATGGTACCCTGCAGGTCCCAAAGAAGGCAGTCAGAGAAGACTATAGTTGATACTGCTTAAAGTGAAGTTTTCTGTGAGTTGTGCTTAAAAGATGATGTAACTGAGAGAAGGTGCCACTGCACTTGACATGATTTGTGGTTCACACAAATGAGGTTTCATCTGGTACAAGATGGTGAATGTATCATTTTTAGCCGATGTCTAAAGAGAGATGCACTTGTGTTAATATCCCCCTATCTCTAACGAGTCTCTGATGGTGTTCTACATTATGAGGAAGTTGAGCTTCACTGAGAGGAAAACCAAATGCAGTCTTATTTTTCCTTGGAAGAAAGTCTCGGCCATATACATGCACAAGGAATTCCATTGCCTCTGCCTGGCTCAGAAGGGCTTCTTAACGAGACGTTGCAATGACCATGCGGGTGCCGAGGGCCAGCTGTGCGCTTCCTGCAGGTCTCCAGGCTCCTGGTGGCTCACACAGTAAGGTACTAAGACATTGAACTCGAGTCTTCTCACGGTACAAGATGAGTTCTTTAGCTACTGAAAGATGCTCCAAAAGATTTAGTTTGCTTTTTGGTTACTAAATTTGCCCGGTCGTTAGTACAAAATCTTTTGGTAGAAAGCACATCAACATTCTGTTCAGTTTTATGACCCTCCTGTTAGTAGAACTGTCACTGAAGTTAGTAACAGCTCTGCTCATGGAAAAAGTCTTAAACTGGAGTACTCCTCAAGTCTGTTACTGCCATGAGCTGAGCTGAAAAGGTTTTAATTTATTAGTTTCATGGATGCCCAAGGACCCAACCATATTGAGGCCTGCCCCTAGTTTTCATGGATTCCACTGTATTGAATAAGGTGTTCCATTACTGTCCGCTTTTTAGGAGAGGTGTGTGCGATACCTCTGCCAGATCCATCACAGGAGTTCAGCACCTGGAAATGCTTTTCTAGCCCCAGGAGTCCGTTGGTGTCACAAAGAGAAAGGCAAATTCTTTTCCAGATTATTTGAATGCAAATTTTAGGGGAAAATTTACTGACGATCCACATCCCGAAGTGATTTTGCTCTTATGGCTCCAGTTGTAATGATTGTGATCACTACGAAGGCAGAAATGCTGTCCTTCGTGCAGCAGGTCTGGGGTGATGTTGATGCACAAGTGATTGCCACCCACATGCTTGCAAGTGGGGCATGGCAGGATCTTGAAATGCTGTGAACTGTGGTGCAAGTGGCAGGATACTGGTACGCATCCTCGGTGATCCCGTGGGCACTGTAGCCCTTTCCCCTGAAGCAGAAACGAGTAGTTCAGTTTAGGACTCAACTACCGTAGAACAAAAGCTGTGCCGTTTCAAACGTAGCTGCTGATTGTGGGCACTGTCAGTTCTTGACAACCCTTCTTGAGATGCCCTTAGTAAGCCCGACTTTCAGAAAGGGCTGAGAAACCTACCTTGGAAAAAATTGGACCCTTAACTGATAAAGTTTTGCATCATCATCATCATTCCTTTCTCATGATGCACATGGCATTGAATATACAACCCCCCATTATTCTAATAATCTTCCAAGGATTAAGTCAGTAACTTTTTGGGGTATGTGTCACCATTCTGCGATGAAAAAAGCTGCTGGTCTGATTACAGTCCATGTGCTAAAGCTTTTTTTTTCTTTTTTTTTTTTTTTTTAATACTACTGTGTGATTAGTTTGTAGCTAAAGAAACTGCATTAAGTAATCTATATTTCTACTGGACTTGCGTGTCTTACTGGAGCTCAACTGAAAAAGCGTATTTCTGAATACAGCGTGGTTTTTTATCATATGAATGTAACCATAGAGTTTACTAAGAATAAAACATAATAGAAATAGTATACAGTTATTTGATTAGAAGACTTTTGTAACAAACCTATGCATTTACTAAAGGAATTTCTAAAAGCGAAACTTTTAAATTGTATTATTATTTATATACAGTAAAAATATATATGTATAAATTTGCTCCATTCATTATTTTATGAAATTATTTAGAATGTAAGTGATCATCATTTCTGAGAAGAAAATTTAAAAGCCATTTTCTTAGTGATGCGAGAACTGTGAAAATACAAAGCAATACCATGTAGATTTTGTGATCAATAAATTGAATATATAAATCATGATGATTTAATATAAAATTGGCTTTTAAAAATAAATTGCTATTAATGAATTAAGTAGAAATTAATGTAAGTATTTACTTGGGAAAGAATAACTTTAAATATTTTAAGACTAACTTCTTATAATGGTTCCTAACTAACCCTGTGGGCCAGAGTCTGCAGGCTTGCACCACACAGGAGTTACTAGTAGTGACGTTTATGGATTTGGACGGTTACTTTGTTGCTTGATTTAGTATAAAATTTAAAATTCCAGTCTTCACTTTCTAGAGTGGAACATGTGGCTATCTGTAACAGGGTAAAATATGTCATATATGCTTTGCTCCTGAGCCCAAGGAGTTAGTGACAAAATTCCCACCCGCTCCACGAGGCACGGGCCAGCCCTGGGACAAAAGGCTGGTTCTTGTTCTGTGCTTGAAGTGCAGGAGAGGAGGAGATGGTGGAACTGAGAGCCTGGCGCGAGCCCCTCGTGTTCCCGCTCACAAAGGGCTCAGCTGGTGGTGGTCCTGCCCGGCTCTTGGGTGGGCGCCTCCTCTCTGGGGAGAAGCTTTGGAAGGGCAGGGTGGCTCTGCAGAAAGATCCTTTTACCTGGGCAGGAAGAACTCTTTTGGAGATCTCAGACAAGCGGAATGTAGAAGCCAAGAGACAGTAGAAAACATTTGCTATTGCTTCCATGTAATCATGTTTGGTTTAGTTCTAGTAAGATTCATGATGTCTCTCTACGACATATTAATGAATGGCTTTCATTTACATGTTTTATACCAAAGTTTTAATGTCAAGCCTTCAAATTTTGTAAAAAAAAAAAAAAAAAAAAAAAAAAGAAAATTAAAAAGTGACCCCAGAAACAAAGCAAAGAAACAAGAAAGATGGGATCATTTCTTATGCTGAGGCATTTTTTTTTTTTGTATTCAGCAGCTGATTCTTGGGTGCTACAAGGATGCTGAATAGTCTTTTAAACATTAGTATTTAAAAGTACAAAATATTTTACTGTTGCATGTTCTGCTGTAGAACAGGAAAAACATTTTGGCGGACACAACGTCAAGCTGATTCTGGGACAGTCAGTAAGTATTCTTCTGAAAATGGGTTGTCAGAGAAGTGCTTGTGAAGAATAGCCTGACTGTTTTTCGTGGCATAGAATGTCTCCCTTTGACAGCTGCTCGGCCCGGACAGCTGTGTCCTCTCTGACAAAGTGCCTTACTGGCTGTTGTGTCACCTGGCTTACGTTTCGGAGTTTATTCACACCATGGAGACTACAAAAGAGGAAAGGCTGAACAGGACAAACAGTACTCTCTTTATTTCCAATTGGCTGATATAAAATGAGTTGCAGAAAAGTTGTCGGATGTGTTTGAACTTCGCCATGCAGCACACACAATTTCCCCGTTGCTGTTGCCAGATCATGAAAGTAGATTCTGTGGCCCAGGAGGAAACGCGTGACAATTGTGGTGCCGCGAATGATTACAAACAACGCAAGACTGTTCCCTTTTTAATAGCAGATTATTTTATAGCTTTAATTTATGGTGTAGTGAACTTCGGAGTAGGGCTGATTCTGCTTTCGGTTACGATGATCAGATGTGTTGTACCTGTGTAACTGCAGGGAGAACTGGGCTCTTCCTTCTTAAAACAAGGAAAAAAGCTGACAAATATGTAGTGTATTACTGTAATGCATCTGTCTGCGTGTTCATTGGCATAAAGTGCATTTTCCACATCGAGACTGATAATTTGCTATTGTGCAAGTGTTTTATAAATTATTCTAAATTTTTAACTTTTGATACAGGCAATGATTTTTGAGGTAATACGTAATTTGTACTGCGTTGTAATCAAATTAGAACGATAACTTTCTTCATGTTTAAGTAACCCGAGTGCTACTAATCCTAAAGTTGTCTGTCACTCCGTGCTATGAAAAGTCCACGTGTTTGTCCCGAATAATGAGTTGGGAGATCACAAAAAGGCCTCTCGGTTACCGTTTCGTCGATGCGATTATTAAGGTTATGTCGTTATGTTGCCAAAACCAAATTAACGCGAGCGCGACAGCGGGAGCTCTAAAACCCGTTCGCTGCCGCTGCGCGGAACGGGAGCGCGCGGTTCGCGTGTCCGATAACGGGAGCGATTGATTTTGTTGTGACGTCACGGGGTTACAGCTGCGGGGACTGTTCTAATAAAGGGTGAGATGCAAAAGCGGCTGCGAGCGGTCGTGCTGAGCGCGGCGCGGGGCGTGGGGCGGGGGCGTGGGGCGGGGCGGGGTGAGGCGGGGCGTGGGCGGGGCCGGGCGGGGCGGGGGGCGTGGGGAGGGGCGGGGGCGTGGGGAGGGGCGGGGCGTGGGGAGGGGCGGGGTGAGGCGGGGCGTGGGGAGGGGCGGGGCGTGGGGAGGGGCGGGGCGTGGGGAGGGGCGGGGTGAGGCGGGGCGTGGGGCGGGGCGTGGGGAGGGGCGGGGTGGGTGGTGCCGTTCGGTGGCGGCCGCGGGCGGGGCGGGGGGCGGGGGGCGGATCGGGGGCCGGGCCGGGGGCGGGGCGGGGGGCGGGTGGGGCGGGGCGGGGGGCGGATCGGGGGCCGGGCCGGGCCGGGGGCGGGGCGGGGGGCGGATCGGGGCCGGGCCGGGCCGGGGGCGGGGCGGGGGGCGGCCGCTGCCGCGTGTGACCGGCGGAGGCGCCGGGACGGGCGCGGTCGGCAGCGGTGGCTCCGCCCCGCGCCGTGTGGCTCTGCCGGCGGGGACGGACGCGAACCCCGCGGCGTGCGGGGGCCGCGTGCTGCCCGCTGTGCGCGAGCGGGCGTTGTCAGGGGCTTTGTTGGTAACGGCCTCGGGATCGTGGGTACAATTTGTGTGTAAATGCTGTGAACCACGTGATAATCCGACGTGAGTTTCCTGGCTGAACCTGTGTTGAGATCTGCTTATCCCAGGCAAGGTGTCTTTTAAATCAACCGAATTCATACCTTGTAATTCAGTAGAAACCTCTGCTTAGGTTTAGGAGACCCACTAAAAGTGTTATTTTTCCCCTGTCTTTGTCTGAGGTCGACAAAACTTCCGCTGCGCACCGTGGGCTGGCGCGGCTCTCGCAGGAGGTGCTGCTGTGGGGCCCAAACCGCGGCGGCCCTGCAGCGGTGGCCCGTTGCTGCAAGTGGGGCCACAGGACAGTGTCCCTGCCTGCGGTACCTCCTGGCAGACGGGAGGGTGGGAAACCCAACCAAAAACATTGCAAAAGCTTTTCAGAGACGAGGATGGGTTTCAGCAGAGGCAGCACTGGAGCAATTGTTTGGAGACATGACAAAGGGAGAACTCGGGCTCAAGGTTCGTAGCTGAGATATGCATTATAAGTCATTCCATATGTGGGGAGCATCGTCTGAGGATGCTTCTGGCATTCAGTCATCACTGCAAGGAAACCTCGAGATAAAGTTTTTGAATTAGCACAAAAGCTGTGTGATGCTGACAGTTGTGGCCAGCTGGGCATTGCCGTCATCTTGGGCAGAGTGGCAACTGCCATGGGAGGAGACATTAGCTAGAAATGCTTCAGTGGAAAAAGTATGGCCGTATGTTTGGGACTCATCAACTGAATAACGAATAGATACATTTGAGCTCACAGGGTACACAGAAGGTTTAAATTCAGAGTTACAGCATACATCATTTAAGGGAAAAGGAGCACTGTATTAGGCTTGCAGCATAGGGTACTATTCCTTAGAGAGGGTTACGTGCCATCAGGGTTGGTGGGGAGGTTGATGGGTTTGTGCTATCCGGTCAGCCGTACCATCACTTAGTGGCCATTGCGCTGTGAGCAGCGGGTTTTGTACAGCACAGCTCTGCCATGCAGGAGCTGTGAACTGTCTGTGCCTCCTGAGGTGGATGCCAGCTGTCGGAAAAGTGATGTTGTGACAAGGCAGATGAATGCAGAGAGGACAATGGCTCAGCCCAGAAGGTTTAGATGTGGGCAATTTCAGTTCAAACTCAACAGTGAAAGGTGAACTGTAAAAGTGATCTTTAGAGGGATACTGGAGCCCAGTTTATCGGCTAGGCTGACCAAGGCTGTGCAACACAGAAAGAGGTACAAGCCTGGTAGAGAACAGTTGCTTGGAAGAGCTAAAAAACACTGCTCTTTTACAGTAAAACGTCATGAAATCATACTTTTTCTTTTTTCTTTTTTTTATGGTTGATCAGGAGGAAATTTTGCCAACAAAGCCTGTATGCTTTTTGTTTTGTAAAGCATCACTGTAGAGCTCGGTTCTGACTATGGCAACAAATAACAAAAATAATAGTCAAGTACTGTGTGTGTTAAAGCGTAATATCATTGTTTGAATTCAGGTGATCATATGTAGCCCTGCAGAATCTATCATAGTGTACCCAGACACTGGAAGATATATTTGTTATTGTAAGGGGATTTTGGAGCATAGAGAACCTTTACTATGTGTCTCATATGTACACAGTTATTTTAATTAAATCTGGATTATTGGGGGTTTTTTTAAACTACATCAGTGTCGCCGGTTAACACACATGGTCTGTTGGAACTGACTGCAGCTATTAGTTACATTGTCCTCCAGAAAATTTCAGGCTTACTAGCAAAATTGCTTTCTTGCCTCTTTTTAAATGTCTTTTCAGACTGATGTGTTTTATATCTCACATGGTTTTCTTGCCGTTCATATTACATTTAAATCTAACACTGGCTGCATGCCATAGAAACTTTAATCCAGATCCAGATGAATTCAAAACCTTGCCATAGTTTTCTCTCATGTACCAGCAGTCTGATCTCCAGTCTTTTCTAGGGCTCCTACTTCTTTTGCAAGGTTTGTTCTTTCTAGTTACCTATCACCCGAGGCAAACATCATACCGTGCGAGTCTCCCCTTGCAGGCCTGGGGTGTGGGTCTGTGACCTGAGCCACCACTCCATGGGATGCAGCACGGCTACTCATTTCTAGTCAGTAGATTTGTTGCAGGAAGCACCCAGCTTCTGTGGACCTTACTTGGGCAGCTCTCCGCGCCAGCATTGGTGCCTGCTGCACAGCTATGGGGAAGAAGAGGCCGCCTCGCTGTCCTCTCTGGCACCGTGAGTCATAATTGTGCTGCAGTTGTGCTGGGACAGAATCATGGTGCAGTCACCAGTGCTGTGGTCTGACAAATTTCTGCTGAAGAAGGAAATGATCACATAACTGACTTGTCACAATGAAACAGACCCTGGTCATAAATCTGGGATGAAAATGTTTGTGCTTTTGGCTTGGCCAGTGTTTGATGTGTACCACCTGTGATGGCTTTGCAGTTTGACTTTGCAGATGAACGTTGCTGGTGGTGCATTTTCTTCGAAGAAATGGCATGCTACTTTGCAAATCCACATGTCTGCAGATGGCTTGGAGAGGGAAAGGAAGGGATTGTTTTATACAGACCTTCATAACATAGTTCTGGTTGCCATCATTTTCAACACGTCTGACTAACTCAATTTCCTGCCTTGAATCAACTTTCATTTCATCAAGTCCCAACTTCTCATTTCTGTTGGTTTGGCTAGGCTCTGCAGGCGAGCTAGTTTCATTTTGCAATCTGAAAGTGCCCAAGTTTGGAACTAATTGAAGTAGTCTGAGGAGAAAGTTGCTTGCTTAATTTGCTGAAAATGATAAAAATCATCATATTGGTGTGATTAAGCTCACCAGTGTGCTATTTTGAGAGAAAGCTAACAATGGTCCAAAATAGTTTTAACAAATCATGCTATAATACTCAGCGTGGTGGTTCTAGGTCACTGGAGCCTAAAAAAGTAGATACTATCATTCAGAGTTTAATATAGTGGCTCTTGGTGTCCAGCAGTGGCAACTCTTTCTGAACTGGCCTTAGGGCAAGAAACTAGTAACTGCATGTTTGAACATTCCCTGTGGAGCAGGTTGTAGCATCTCAGTCCACTATGTAGAGGCCTTCCCACACGGACACTGAAGATCAAAATGTATTTTGAGAGGTAGCATTTCTATGAGTTTAACTGTGCATCACATACATATGCAAATCTTTTTAGTCTTAAAATCATATTTTGGGTGCCTGTATCCATGTTATAGGAATGCTAGTATTTCTGCTGATTATTTCTGAAAATAGTAAAAAAGGTGGCTCGTAGTTGTTCCCACATTCACCAAATTACAGTTTACATCCTGATTAAATGATATGTTTATTGTTAGCTTTCCTGGATGACCTGCTAACTCACATTAAAAAAATGATCATTTCCTTGTGTGACTTTTTTAATGGAGTAGCTGTCATTCAAAACCAATGGCTTAATTTAAAATAAGAAAATGTGTAACTTTTTAATATACTGATGTACTGTTACTTGTTCTAGGTTTATCCTATTTTGGTAATAAACTTTGTAGGTTTGGAGCAGGAGACAGCTTTTTCCCATGAGGTCAACTTGGGAGATAATATTGGTGCAGTTTGCCATGGAAACTGTTACATCACTCTTGGAGGAGGGGTTTGGTTCCTGTTGAGATGGTAGGAAGGCTTTAAAAAAAAAAGCCACAACAGCCCCCCCACAAGACAGCAATGTCCGAAAGAGAGCTGATACATAGTCATGTGTGTGCCCAACAGGGCTCTTTAGGAGAGGGGTGGGGAAGAAGCCCACGGAGAGGTGTGTGACCAGAGGAACACGCGATCTGCGGCAGAACAGGGAGTTGTGAGGTCTTTTCCCAGCACTGCTGTTGATTTTCTGTATGTTTATTTGCGTGGGGGAAAAAATAAATTAGAAGGAATAGAGAGAGAATATGAGAGCTGGAAAGGAGATAAATGACAACTGGAGAGTCAAACATTTGACTTTGGTTACTCCACCTGTGCTGCTAATCCTGGTGATGATTAAGCACTGTAAAGCTCATGTCTTACATCGCACTTCAGGCAACTGTTTCAACCAAAAGAGCAAATGCTTACTTTGTTAGTCTTTTTTTTTTTTTTAACTTAAGGGCTTCACAGCTGTAGGTACCATTTGAAGTGAGCACACTTTAAAGCACAAACCAAATGAAGAGAGAAAAATACACGCACACATATATGTAAATTATTATTTTTTTTTTAAGCATTTGTCTAAAGAATAAACTGGTCTGAGTTATGCTTTGATTTTTTTTCCCTGATAGATTTTACCCTGTTCAATACCTATTTGACAATACATCCTGATACCATCCCTTCTGAGGATGTAAATAATCTCTTACAACAACTACAAGCTCAGATAGCTTTTTGTCATCGCAACATTTGCGTGAATAAGTGCTCCCACATAAGAGCATCATATATTGATGTAAAAGCAATCACCATGGGAGTGTATGCTGGAGCAGGTAACATGCCAGAAGGAAGCAAAATCTTTGTCTGTGTTCTACTGGATGCATCACCTGCAGGGAGACAGTGGCAAATGCATGTTCCCAGAAGCTGCTTTTTTGCACATGCAGAATTCACCAAAATCTTCTGCACATTTCCATTAATACGAAGTGTTGTGGTTTAACCCCAGCCGAAGCTAAGCACCACGCAGCCGTTTGCTCACTCACCTGCCTCCAGTGGAATGGGGAGGAGAATAGGAAAAAAACCAACCTTGTAGGTTGAGAGAAAGACAGTTTAATAAGACAGGATGAAAAAAAAAATGGTGGTAGTAATAATAATAATAACAACAACAATGACAATAAAGAATATACAAAGCAAGTGGTGCACAATACAATCGCTCACCACCCGCTGACCGATGCCCAGCCCCTTGCCGAGCAGCGATTACACGCCCCCCGCCAACTTCCTCAGCATGACGTCCTGAGCATGGTGTCATATGGCATGGAACATCCCTTTGGTCAGTTGGGGTCAGCTGTCCCAGCTCTGTCCCCTCCCAACTCGTTGTGCACCTGATGGAGGGTGGGAAGCTGGAGTCCCTGACTGCTTAGCAACAACTGAAAACATCAGTGTAGGATCAGTATCGTTCTCATACTCAGGCACAAACCACAGCACTGTACCAGCTACTGGGAAGAAAATTAACTCTATCCCAGACAAACCAGAACACAGAATGAGAGAGAAACCAAATGGGATCAGGAAAAGGTACATTGTTATAGTTCATTTTTTAAATTAGATTGTGTGTGATCTATTCTTTTTCACTCTTTTTCTTGCAGAAGTAGTATTGTTTCCTTACTGGTTTTGTTCTGTTTTAAGCCACTTTATCAAAATTTACTCTCAAAATTTTCTCTATACTGATTTGTGTTTTCATTCCTTTGCTGAGTTCAAGCCTTTCAAAACGGTAGCCCAGAATACTTGCTGAAAAAGCCCAGGTGAACTGATTTAAGTCTGTAGCAATGCCAGACATAGCTTAGAGATTATTGGTTTTTTCCCTAGCCCTGATCCTACTGAAATAGCCGTAATTCCCTCCTGCTGGCAGTACCTTTAATATTAATACACCGACTGTATTAATTGATTTACCCAGTTCTTACCAAGAAGGGAGGGATCAACAGTCTGTGTGAAGATGTTGTACTGCACCAGCAGCCTGGTGAGAAGAAAGATGTTAGAGCTCAGACTTTTGTTGTGCAGCCCCGTTTGAAGACAGCAAGTCGGCAGGTTAGGGAACAGCACTGATTGTAAAAGCAGTGCCATATACTCAGGGGAGTAGATTTGGAGAATACAGGGTACGCTGCACAGACTTAAACTATCAGAAAAAAGACTGCAACTGCCAGACAACTTATCCCCCAAATCCAAGATGTTCTGAATAGACAAAGAATGGATTTTTAGGTTCTAGGGCAAGTTTACACTTGAAACCTCCTGACGTTTACCACCCTTATTACTCCACAGAAGCTGTATGGCTGGGCTGGACTCCCGGGCAGTTCGACAAATACGTGATCCCCTCGATGCATCTCTGGGGAAAGGCATGTGTTGCGTTTCTGGACGATGTCCTTACACACAGAGCCGTATCTGAAAACGCTTCAAAACTATTTGGATGTTATTGCAGCAGCTTCAAGTGAAAAATTAAGGCCTGAAGTTCTAAGCCTGAGTTCAGAGAGTTACTTCCTTTTTATGAATAATCTGACTGGTATCTTGGACTTTCATGGTTTTGCAATAAGGACCTTAAGCAGCACGAGAGAACCAAGCAGAGTTTCGGGAAGTATATTTGACACTTTTCTCAAACAGCAAAGATGTCACATATCTTCTTAATCTCCCCACTGAATTAGCAAAATACAGACTTTAAAAAAAAACCACGTCCAGGTGAAGAAGAAAGGTGACTGCACAGACATTCTAACTGCTCTAAGAAACAATAGAACAGTGTGGACCTACCTGTTGTATCTATCAACATAATAATGCTTTTTTTTTTTTCCCCTACACTATTTTGTCTGTGTAGAAGACTAATTTTTTTCTTCTTAGACACACTAAGGCATTAGCTATGCAACAACAATACTAAATAAAACTTCTTCATCCAGGAAATTTGGCATCTTTAGCTCTGGAAAAGCTGGGATTTGTATATTCTATAATAGTCTGATATTCTTGGTTACTGTAATAATTTTCCAAAGCTAAAAGGGCTGAATGCTGCAGCATAACAATGCAATACAGAATTAGCTGTCTTTTAACTTTACTGTTACTTAGGAAAATATAATGCTGGGCTGCATGCTTTATCCCAGATGGTCTGTTCTGTACCAGCAGAGTAGAAGGTGTCCCATAGGTGCTGGTGGCGGAGCGGCTTGGTGAGGAGGTGGAACGCTCAGCTCTTGAGCAGTCTCCTGCGTGGCTGCAGCCGTGGTGGGGCACCTTAGTACATGACAGCACAGGTATTCGGGGCATGTTTGGCATAACCAGCAAATATAGGGACAAGATGAGAGATGTTTAGACAAAGATAATGAAAATCCGAATCAACTACAGAAGAATCTTTTTACAAGAGACCTGTCCAGAGGCTAAAGGGTGTCATTCTGCATTACTGCTAGTATCCATCCACACCAAGAGAAGAGTCACTGGTGCTGGACTATTGGTTATAGCACAACCATGTCGGGTCGTATCAACAGGCTCCTGCATCTGGAAATATCAAAGCAGACTGTACATTTTAGATCAAAGCAGTCTCCTCTGCTGCCAGTTGGTCAGAAGACATTGCGATAAACAAGTTCAATTGCTCTGCTTGCTTTAGAAGGATGTCTTCTGATGGAAGTGCAGATTTTGAAACTAATCAAAAATAGAAACTGAAAACAAATGGGTCAAAACACTCTTCCAAAAACTGAGAGCAAGCACTGTACCACTTTCTACACCTAGAAATAAGCAGTGATCAAACTCTGCAAGTACTGTGTCAGAAAACAGAAGTCAAAGGAGTTTACTTTGTCACGTGCCACGTAAAGTATGCTGTTTGCAGCTTAACTTGTACTCTAGTCAAGGTTTCACCAACTACAGCCATACTATGTCGAAATGAGCAAGTTTGCTGACAACACCAAGCTGTGTAGTGTGGTGGACACGCTGCAGGGAAGGGATGCCATCCAGAGGGACCTTGACAGGCTGGAGAGGTGGGTCTGTGTGAGCCTCGTGAAGTTCAACAAGGCCCAGTGCAAGGTCCTGCACATGGGTCAGGGCAATCCCAAGCACAAGTACAGGCTGGGC
This sequence comes from Tauraco erythrolophus, assembly GCF_009769465.1. Classification (NCBI taxonomy): domain Eukaryota; kingdom Metazoa; phylum Chordata; class Aves; order Musophagiformes; family Musophagidae; genus Tauraco; species Tauraco erythrolophus. The sequence continues at coordinate 36,029,845 of NC_141474.1, read as the reverse complement.
AGAGGATGGATTGAGAGCAGCCCTGAGGAGGAGGACGTGGGAGCTGTTGGTTCATGAGAAGCTCAACATGATCCGGCAACATGTGCTGGTAGCCCAGAAAGCCAACCATGTCCTGGGCTGCATCCAGAGCAGCGTAGGCAGCAGGTCAAGGGAGGGGATTCTGCCCCTCTGCTCTCGTGAGAACCCCCCCTGCAGTGCTGCGTTCAGCTCTGGGGTCCTCAACAGAAGGAGGACATGGAGCTGCTGGAGCAAGTTCAGAGGAGGCCACAAAGATGATCCGAGGGCTGGAGCACCTCTGCTATGGAGACAGGCTGAGAGAGCTGGGGCTGTTCAGCCTGGAGAAGGCTCCACGGAGACCTTCCAGCAGCCTGCCAGTACCCTCTTGTAAGGGGCCTATCAGAAAGCTGTTTTTTTTTACAAGGGTGTGTAGTGACAGGACACGGGGCAATGGCTTTAAACTGAAAGAGGGAGATTTAGATGAGATCTAAGGAAGAAATTCTTCCCTCTGAGGTTGGTGAGGCACTGGCACAGGTTGCCCAGAGAAGCTGTGGCTGCCCCATCCCTGGCAGTGTCCAAGGCCAGGTTGGATGGGGCTTTGGGCAACCTGGTGTAGTGGAGGGTGTCCCTGCCCATGGCAGGGTGTTGGAACTGGATGATCTTTGAGGTCCCTTCCAACCCAAACCATTCTATGATTCTATGAAACAGAAGATGGTCTAAATCGTCAAAGATTTGGATAGCTTTCAAATAAATGAAACAGAAAAAAAGCACTACTTGTTCTTCAGTATTTTAAATATTTTTTCATATGCAGAGTGATTTTCAATTTTGTCTTTTTGTTGTTGATCCAGCTGCATAAGATGCAAATATTTTGATTCTGTCAAATATTAGAACTGCATTTAATAGAATTTCTGTATAACTTGGGATAAATGAAAGCAATGCAGAAGTTGCAGGAACAAAGCAAAGGGAGGAGTTCCAAATAAATTGTGACTGTGCAACTCTTACAGACTGTTGCTACTATGATCAACCACGTTATACTTTTTTAATAGAAACATTGGCTGAAAGTGCTGATTTTGGAGGATAAGGAAATATATTTATTTCATCTGCTTCCTTGTGAACACTTTACTTTACTCCTCTCAAGGGTTGCTGGAGAGCAGAAGATGAAGGAAAGAGCACCGTGGAAGAGCATGCAGTTGTAACAGGTAAGTTTGGTGTACCCCATGAAGATTTTACACATTGAAAAAGCTCCTCTGCTAAGAGGTTCTTTTTTTTTTTTTTTTCCTCCTTCTCTGGCATCCATTTCATAGAAGATCAGATTTCAAGGCATTTGATTCTGATAGTTTAAGTTTGCCTAAATCAGGATCAAGTGTGGAATATAAAAACACCATCTTTAAAGAAAATGAGAAAGACTAAGTGTTAGTGAGCCAGCTGGGGATAATGATGGATGCCAGGATAGAGAATGAATGCAGATAAGAATTAAGATTTATTTTTCTCTTGCAAACTACTTGTGATGCATAATTTCTTTAAAATAAGATGTAGAAAACATTTGATAGGGAGTTACAGAATCACAGAATGGTTTGGGCTGGAGGGGACTTAAAGATCATCTAGTTCCAACTCCCCGGCCACAGGCAGGGACAACCAACAGCCCCAAGTCCTTCTCCTCAGGGCTGCTCTCAATCCATTCTCCACCCAGCCTGTACTTGTGCTTGGGATTGCCCCAACCCACGTGCAGGACCTTGCACTTGGCCTTGCTGAACTTCATGAGATTCTCACGGGCCCATCTCTCCAGCCTGTCAAGGTCCCTTCGGTTGTCTTAGTATACATGGAAAAACCAAGAAGGACTCAGTAAATCTTCTCCTTTAACTTCAGTTTATACAACATTCCAGCCTATGATAATGCTTTTCCCCACAGGAAAGAAAAACAGCTATCGTACATTTGTATTGTGGTTATTACTACCAGACTTGTTCAAAAAATCTGTAAACAGTTTTAAAGTGGTGGTCCTATCACAAATGTAGACCTCCAGAGTTTGAGATTATATTATTCTAAGTGACATAATCCCAAACATACCTGCTTTTTCAAACTTAAGCAGTTTGTGAAAGCACATACTGAGTACCTGCAGTATTCCCGTTCCTTTTAGCCCGCAGGAACAGAGAGGCTGCATGAGCATTGGCTTGCTTGGAACGTGTCCTGGATGCAGCATTTCTTAAAGAGGCCAGCATTAGTTACAACCTTACCTAGAACTGAAAAGGCATCCTCTTGTATTTTAAAGGAAAAACTATTCTGCTTGAAACCAGGATAGCTACAAAAGACAGCAGGTCACACTAGAAGTGACGTCAGAGTTGCATTCCATTACTGTGTGTTAAAGCCAGTTAAAAGCAGAGACCCACTACAGGATCTTGTTCTCTCATGTTCTACCCAAGGACCTGTGAAATAGTTAACAGATTGGTATGTTCAGTAACTTTTTACTTTAAAAGGAAACAGGAGAGTTAAAATGTGCAAACATATACTCCAGTGTAAATGGATATATTAACAACTTAGAGGCAGTTTGTGTTTCTTTCGTTATCAATCTTGTAAGGTCTCTGTCTGTCCCTAGACATCACTATTCTGGAGACTCATCCACACGGAACTAAGCTGTGGATTTTTAGAAATTAACTAAATTGGTTCAGGTTGTTTCCTGCTCTTCATTTTAAACTAATGATAAATTGTTTTCATTTTTTGAAATGCTGGTTATCATTCTGTTAGTACCTTGTATGAGTCTAGTTGCTTAATTTTTAATTCTAAAATTAGCAGGAGTTAAAAGTTAACCAACAACAATAATTCAGAATTAAACTGACAGCAGTTAAATTTTTGAACTTGCAGAATTTTTTCTGCTGCAGATGCACACCTTTTTCCCAAGTAGCTGTCTAGAGACAAGAGCTGGTTGTTTGGAGTTTAAATGTGTGTTACTGTAATGATGAAAGCCATGGGTGAAATCAGCAGCATGGAATCAAGTGAGCCCTTAGCCAGGGCTACCAGCAGCCAGATGCCTTCTAGCCTTGCGCGGGGTGAGCAGAGCGGTGGCCTTCTGTGAATTTCCAGCTTGGTGTTCATGTCATTAGCACAGCAGAGAATGGGGCTGATGACCTCAGCTGCTACAGCAGGGTACGCACGCATTTGTACAAAAAGCAGAAGGCTTGCAACTTCTACTGTAAGAGCATATACTTCTATCATAAACCAGCTGTCATTCGGAATTAAGGATAGAATCTATTTTATCTGTCAGAGACTATTGTGACTTTTGAATCAGTAATGATTTTAGGTGAAATGTAATTTAAAAAAAAAAGACAAGGAGAAGAGACAAAAGCACAGATGCACCTGTCAAAATACTTCTGAAAACTGTCTGTTAGGAAGATGTTATTCCTCATACATCTGTTGGACTACCCATCCTTACGACATCACTAACTTGGCATGTGCTAAGGAGTGATGTATTGCAAGGGGAACACACAGGGGTTTAAGAAGGTATTCCACAAATCCAGAGCAGAGCGACAAAATTTCATGGGGGGGGGAAGACAAGGATCATCAGTTTCTTCAGAAATTAAAGCTATTCGTAGCAGTTATCTATACTTACAAAAAATGAATGAAAAAAGGAAAGGTGAAAGCGTAATAAGATCAACTTGCCTGAACTTTAAGCAGCTCTTCAACTTCGCATGCAATCATAGAAAGGATACAGAAAAGTAGCTAGGGTTACTGTAATACAAATATAAAAACTAACATGAACTTCTGGCCAAAAAGCCAACTCACAAAATCAAGCAGCACTAGTGAATGTCAGCAAGGGTAAATAAAACAGTATTTTGTACATCTATTGATAAATCTAATCAAGAGTAAGGCTAGTGCTGATCTGTTACTCACAGTCAAAACTATAGCTGGGGGATATCAGAAGGTCAAACCAGACCTTCACCTGTGTCAGTTTTGACAAAAAAACCCCAACCAAACAAACAAAAAAAAAAAAAACGAAAAAAATCTTTGAACAAGTCACTAGCATAGTTAGTACCAAGGCCAACAAAAGCAAGCTGTCTAGATGATTTCAAAATAAACGTTTTCAGGTAGCTTAGGCCTGCTGCAGTTTGTCCTAGAGACAGCTGAGCCAGATAGCAACCTCTCCAGATCATTAACTCCTATTTTTGGGAGACACCGGGAGAAAGAAGAATTGATACAGTGCCTGGAGCCCAGGAAACAGGCAGAAGAAAGTCAGGGAATCCAACAATGCAGTTTCATTTCAGTCTGATTATTTTATTCAAGAATTTTAAAATCTTAATCGCACCAACAATAGCAAGACTGCCAACACTGGGACTGCCAAATCAGCTCCACTTCCATTTAGTGTTATAGCTGTGTTTGGCCAAGTTGTACATGTCACAGTGACATAAGCAAGATATAGAAATAACCTTGGATGGAAAAATTGGAAAACAAGTAGTTGTAAGCAGTTCACATGATACATACTCCTGTTTAAAAAATAGAATTCCTGAAGGATCAAGTTCTAGTCAGCATTTTAGTTAATTACCTGGATGACAGAATAAAGAGCTGCTGAGTGAATTTTTGACAACACAAAAGAGGCAGTACTGGGGAGCTCAGAACTGGAAATCAAAATGATTTGGGAAACTTTGAGAAGTAGTAAGAAAGAAGCAGGCTGATATTCAGTATGGCAAACTAGAAGCTGCTTACCTACGTTACCATTATCTATGGAGAATGGTAAACAGGAGACCAGGTAACAGCTGGTGACACAGGGAACGGGGAGGGTAGTGTTATCAGGAGAGCAGCAGTCGTTACCCTGGAACACACAGTGCCCTGATCCTCCTGCTACGTATCAGCGAGGGCTTGGCTGAAACTGAGCTTCGTGCTTCAAGAAGATGGACAAAGTAAACAGCATGGAAACAATTAGATATTTAGAAAACATGACTTGGTATGAAAAACTCGATGAATCAGATTTGTTTGGCAGCAAAGACTGGGGGTTTTCTTTTATTGTTTTGTTGGGTTTTTTTTTCCAAAGAAAGTGCCAGATTTCCTGTGGAGTCTGTAAAAATTTCTACTCTCCACTAGCAGTAGCTAAGATATTTCATTGTGCCTTGGGGTGAAAAGTGAACTAGATTATGCCCAAGTACTTTTCAAATTTATCTTCATATGAACACTAATTGGTATTCCCAGTGAGTAGCTGGAATTTCAAAACATCTAGATTCCAGTATTTCATTTAATTGCAGTTTGCAATATTTCTAAAAGATCTTGAAGATGCTGTAGCAATAGACTATTTCTTTACTCTGCAAACTGAAATACTGCAACTTCTAATAATAAACAGACATCCTTTAGAGATTTTGTGAAGCTTGTATTTTTCATCTGTGTTTCTCCTTCCTCCTACAGCAAATTGAATATAATAAATTTTAAGTTTTATTTTGCAGTGTAGTTACTTTTTACAACACAATAACACGTCACCAACCCCAACTTGCTTTGCTTAGGTCAGGGAAGGAAGGGGAAAAGGAAGGAGTGGAAGCTGATAGCCAGTCTCTTAAGTGATATCTCTCTTCCTTTGAGAACCTCTTGATGCAAAATATGTTTTGCAACATTAGTTCCATTTTAGATTTCTTCAGATAGGCCGCACTGGAACAATTAGCAAGTGCCATACCATCACCCTACTCTGTGGGTAGGCTAAACACTTGGGATCAGAGGGAACATACTACAAAGTTCTCTGCAAAAGCAGCCACATAGCAGAGCACCAGGCAGAGCTCTGAATTGTTCTCCGTTCAAGATAGGCCAGTTTTAAGTGAGATGTTAAGACCAATTTATTTATAGGCTAATTTTGTAATAACATTTCCATTTTAAATTGAACCCATGCAGTCTAAAAGGCCCCGACACAATGCTACATGCTCCTGCTGTAGCTATAGCTGCATTCTCTTCCTGTAAAGAGATCCCATCAGTTTCCAATATCCCAGTTACTCTTAAACAGCCAGCAGCAGTAAGGACGATGGCTCCAGCGTCAGAAAAGCTCAGCAGCAAAGTCACAAACACAAACCAGTGCACAACCAGCAGAAAAAGGCACACACTCAAGCTCGCAGGCCAGGCTACAGCAACAGCTGCAGTTGAGAGCAGCACATTAAAGCCATCCTCAGTTTTCCATGTGCTCCATCAGCCCCACACAGCCCAACACCAGCTGCAGACAGCTGGAATCAGCCAGCAGCACAGGCCTGACCTTCTCAAAGGGAAGACTCAGAAGTCCAGATCTGCTGGAGCTCTCTCTTTTGCACTCTGCGTTCTCCTAGCCACACTTGACATATAGAGTGGCTCAGGCATCCACAGCAGCAAAAGACAAATTCTCCTGCTTCCTGCTTTCATAGGGAAATGGCATAATTGCCCCCCTCTTAACGTGATCCTGCACTGCCTTGGGAACTGAACAAAACAGGATGTTTCATAAATAAGCTCAGACAGTTTCAGGCAACCTGAAGCTGCTTAGTCCTTCAAATTAGAGCGAATATCTACTTTTCTTTAAAGGGACTTGATGTAAGTCAAGCTGCATTTTAAAACAACTGAATATTTTAAATTGCCAAGTTATGTTAAGATCTAAATTAGCATTATTTAGCATTTAACTGGTGAAGTTTCAGCAGTAAAGTTGTCCTACTTGCATATCAGACCTAAGAAATCAACAAAACCCAGTTTGCCTACTGCTATGCAGGCAGTTTTGTATTCATGCAGCTATATGGAACTAGCTTAGGTCCTGAAAACGACAAATGGAACTCAGTATTCCACCCAGAGTATTTTACTAGGAAATTATGTATCTTAGAGTAAAATGTAAAATCAGTCAAGTTCCACAAACACCCCATATCCTTAGAAGGTTTTTTTTTTGTGAAAAAATGTGACAGGATAATATTGGCCTAGACAAACCACTATGCCAGTGCAAATAGATTGCTTTTGCTACTCAGATTAGCTCAGGCATCTGAGAGTAGCACTTGAAACCATGCCAATGTTTAATTTATGGAATTTGAATAACTCAGAGCTTGCCATTAAAGTCATGCACTCAAAAGCCATCATCTCTCCACAGTGACAGGGAACATACTACCTTTTCTACGTTGAAATCATTTGACCAGGATAGTTAAGAAATTTTATAGAATAGAGACAGTAACTCATAGCTGGGAGAGAAGAATAGGACATGGACACACACCTTCAAAAGTACAATTTCCTTCTGATGCCAGTAAAGTTTAGGTGTGCAGATGGAATCTGCAGGGTTAGGGTATATTATATTTTAAATACTCGAAGGAAACTAGTCTGTGAAGACAAAAATCAGTTGAATTGATAGTATGCACTAGGCTTTGTCCATCAAATCAGTGTATCAAAACATGCTTTGCAATTAAGTCTTAGCACATCAACAGTTTAAAACACAGCAGGCTTTTGTGCATTTGACTGAGTTCCAGTCTCTGTTCTTATGCAGTTTGATACAGGTCAGTTAAAATAATGACCTAGATTTTACTTTAAAAATGCAGACTCTGTTTAAGTATTGCATATCGGTTACCATCCTGCTTAACAAAAATCACAAGATCTAACCTCTGAAGAAACCAGAAGCTGAAGTAGTAAAAATTCAAAATACTAAAGCAGATGCAAGTTTAGGTTCTCCACTTGCCAACTTAAATCACAAGCAAAAAAAATAATATCTATCCTATACATCCACCATTTCCCTTACCCTGCAGGTGTGCACCCTCACCCTCAGAGGCAGCACTGTTTTAAAGTACTACCTATTTGGAGTGTTTCAAGACCCATCTAAGCCCATTAAAGGATTTTTTTAATCAGTTGAGACAGATACGAGGACTCCTGAGTTTGGTGTATCATACCTAAGTATACCAGGGACCTTCCTCTTAAAATCGAAGATTAAAGTTAAGCACTCGTCAAAGGATCACGGTTCAGCCATAAACACAGCAACATTTTTGCTTAGCATGCTACAGCAGAAACTTTATTCAGTTCATTTCTGAAAATATTTGCAACCAAAATTTATTTTTGTAAACTCACAGAAATAAGCTTTAACATATAAGGCTGTGTACAACTCAAATACAGGTAATACTTTTAGCAATAACTTACAGATACAAACTAATGATAAACCACAATTTCACAAAGAATTGTAAACATTTTGCACAATTGTCAGTCCTTTCTTTTAGGCAAAGTGCTCTTTTGATGACAAATAAATTAACACACACATAACTAGAGTGGACTACTTCCAGACAATACAAAAAGGTGTTTAATAAGGCTTGTAAACAATGTAATAGTTATTTATGCAGAATCCATAAAAGTGTCTTGCAGGCTAAATATATACTTACATACCTGGGCAGCAAAAATTATCTTGAAAATGCTTTAGATGTTAAATAAAAAGTTAACATTAATATCTTTCCAATTCTTAATACACAATAAATGACTTGAGGTTACATCCTTAATAGCTTATATCCCTGACAGAAAGGAATTAGGTGTGACTTATTGGCAGTTGTGTCATTGAATGGGGTAGCAAAGGCTGGAGTCCAAGAGCAGTAGGTGAATGAGCTATAAAAACAGAAATACTTACTGGTCAACTTCCTTGGAGGTAGAAAAAGATAAGATAGTCAGTTAAATCGAGTAACAACCGTTTGCTGGTCCCAACCACTGCAGCGTGCTCTGTTTTCCCCAGCCCAGCGTTCACGCTCCTCCACCCACAGCCCAACTTACACCACTGCTTTGGAAAAAAAATTAAGCTCAGGCCACATGTACATCTCAGAGTCTAGTCCTCCCAAAACCTTCGCAGTGTCTCCTAATCTCAGATATGAGCCAAAGTTCCTGACTTGCTGGGCCATAAGACACACAATGACTGAAACATCCTTTTGATCACCAGGGTCCTCCCACCGCGTGCGTTAATATGAGGGAAGCTTAAGTTTTCAGCGAAGTTGCTGGATTGAGTGTATCTACAGTCCTTGGGGTAAGAGTCAGAAAGTGGGGGATAAACTGTTTTCATTAAAGTTATGTATTATTAAAAAAGCATGGCATGAGTGTTTAAAAAAGTGTTTGATTTCTTATTACTAGTATTCATAGTCTGGAGGAAGCACAAAAAGTTGTCTTCGTACCCAGACCTTCGGCTAAGCTCTTACAGTGAAGAAGAGGCACACTTCTAAACGAGACGTAGATAGCAAGAACAGTATTGAGATATTCTATAAAGAATACTAGAAATTAAAAATCCATCAAGTTTCTTTAATTGGTACTCAGCAAACTGTTCTTGCTACAGTCAATAATGATTTTACTTGGGCATGCAAAGTCATTGTACCTACCATCCATATAGCTGTGTAGAGCAGTTAACATGGTGCCGTCCTGGGGTATGTATGCAGAATACGCCATTTCTTCTAACATGGGTGGAGACAGCCTGGAAGGTTGAACTGCTGTGACAGGAGCAGTAGATGAATGATTAGGACTAACATGTTTCTTATGGCGTGCCCTGCAATTTTGAAACCACACCTGAAAAGCAGAGGGAAACGCACACCATGTTGATGGATTGCATTGTTTCGACGTTAGCATCATAAAACCCCCAGAGCTCTAACTTCAGCTGAATTCAGCCAGTTACCTGGGCCTTTAACATAACACTGGCAGTCCAGATGAAGGAGGATTCATTCTAAGCCTACACGGTGCCCCAGACAAGCACAGTCAAACCAGGAAAGCTTCTGCCATGAGCTGGAGCCCACAGAGCACAGGCACGGCGAGGGGCTGCGCAGCTCCTGGGACCCGCGTCCCGCCAGGCTGAGCGACAGCACCCGCAGCCTCGCACCGCCGCGCGGGCTGCTGCCCTGCAGCCAGCCCCGTGCCAGAAGGCTGCCGACAGCACGGCGGGTTTTTCCACAGGATACCTATTTTCCTTTTCACACTGAGAACTGTGCAAGTTTCCCCTTTTTTTTTTTTTTAAGGCTTGATCACAGCTGCCAGATATCTCGTTTCCATAGAAACAATCTGTCAATCTTCTAGCCTAGAATGAGCTAAGGGAACTGCAAGTTTATTTTTTGTATAAACATACCAATGTATAATTCATACTATAAAAAAAATCATATTCGTGTATAAAAAGAGCATGGATATAACATTTCTCTCAGTTTTGGACAGCATGGGTATATATTTTAGCTCTTCTCTCTAGAACAGATCACTAGGAACTCACTCCTAATGTGTCATACCACAAGCTATTTTCAAAAATGGTGCAAGTCTTAAGAACAGGCTATTGAAGTCAAGAATTTGTATTTAGAAGATCTTAGTGCCAACTTCTGTACTATTTAGACTGAAGTTTCTTCCTGGAAAATTATAATCCTCCACAGAAAGTGCAAGAGAAATACAGCAAGTTTTCCAAATTAACGTTTGTTCTAGACTTATTCCTGACTAAGTATGTTGTCTGAAGTTATGTTAAAACTGCTAGATTAGATCTTTTTCCATCTCAGAATAACTACATGGAGAAAATTGTCATTAAGCGTTTCCAATAGACGAGTACCAGACTTTATTAGCAAAGAGCACAGTTACCTGTATAACACGCCTGCTCAAGCCTGTTCTTTCGGCCAGTTTCTGAAGTGTTTGTGCATCTGGATTGTTGTCCTGAGCAAACTGTGCTTGCATAACCTGAAAAGGCAAGATAAGAGATTGCAGGTTTTTGTGTGCGGTCCTGAGAGCAGCATTAGAGACTCCTCTCAGACCATGGTCCTACTCCTTGTCTGATTTTAGGAAACTGTTGTAATCGCTAGTCCCCAGACAGTCCCCGATACATTTGGGGAGGGGGGGAGAGGAATCACCCAAAGCCAAAATACAAGTCCCTTATTATGCTTAAATGAGCTGAGACATTTACCAGAAATGAAGAAATTAATTCTGCTTGGCGGTAGTACAAAATGGAGGAGGTGCTGTTACACCTGCATTCAAAGGACCGTGGGAGAAAATTCACTGCAAAGAATTCCAACATGCTTAGTGAAGACGACGTCTATAGCAGCAGACCACGGCGCACAGCACAAGGAAGGAATGAACTCTCATCCCTCTCTCTGAACTTGTCAGCCACTGTCTGCATCTCATTATAGGGAGCAACTTAACCCTCTTTTCAGCTGCACGGAGCATGCAGGCAACTGGGATGCACTTTATGCCTCCTTCACCTTTGACCGACCTGAGGAACACAGAGGCTCCACCTTGGTCCACCTGCAGTATGCAATTGGTTGGTTATGCTCATCTTTTACAGAAAATTGAAGTGGACTCTTGTCATTAGGATGTCAATTACATTTTTTTTTACAAAGTAGATGTCAACTTGGCCTGCATCCTGAATAGTTTTAGAGCCTGTAAGAGTTTACCTTATTTGAGGAAATAGGGCTTCATGGATTTCTGCAGGGTATCTTCAGCAACTTAGCAAATGGTAGTTTCTCATTTCTGGATTTTTGTCCCTTGATGGTCTGCAAATTTTGCCTGGCTTCATCTCTGTAGAGTCAGACTACTGCTCTCCACATTCAGAAACATCGAATCTATTTACTTTCCTACCGTTTCACAGAAAGACATCAAAAAACACGGACACCCTTTTGTACAAGTACTTCATGAGGTGTGCTACTACATGCTGCCACTCTGATAATCACTTATCCCCCTGATTCTTCTCTTGATGGAAATAAAGTCTTACACCAGCATCAAGGGCAGGTACAGAGACAGATGCACTGAGCAGACAGCAAGGGTCATTGAATAACAAGAGGTCCAAAGATCTCAAACATCTGCTGAAGTAGGTTACAAACTACTTAAACAGGAAGAGGGGAACATGGACATTTCAATGACAGCAAACAGGAAGAAGTCCTGAATACAGTTCCTACCCTGGTGGCTGGGCCTATCTCCTGTTCAGCTACGCTGCAAGAGAAAGTTCCCTTTGGCAGAAGTTCAGGCTTGATGTCCAGAGCCCTTGACCTGTGCCCCTGCCAGATTATTGCTAACATGCTTGTCTGTATCAACAAAACCTTCTGCCTCCAGTCACGGCTGAAATGGCAAACCAAGCTTTGAAAAGCCATGTCGTGTTACATAGCACTGCTAAAATGTCTCACGTTATCACACCTCAGCTTTCGTTTCTCTCAACCACTTCACCATGAACAAGAGGACAGGCGAACAAAACAGAACTCAGACTGAGAGTAGAAAACGAACGGCGTAGCGGCCATGTGTGACCAGAAACTCAAGCCACGTCATAAACTGGAAGCTGAGGTGCGTAGCTACGATTGGGTGGATGATCTACTTAGGGATATGGTTTAATGGGGATTAGGGATGGTTGGACTCGATGATCTCTAAGGTCTTTTCCAACCTAGAAATCTATGAAATCTATGATTAGGTGGAAAGCTGCAGCTTCCTTCCCGCTACAGGTTGAAACCTCTAGATCTGGTCTCACCACTGCCCCTTTCATGGGGAGCTGGCCCCACTCGTGGTGGTTTTCCCTGGAAAGCTAATTTAAGTGAAGTGGTGATCCAGAGGGTGAAATAACTCTCATGTTTGAGGCAGTCCAGAGTTAGCTCTCACCAAGGTAGCAACAAAACAAGAAGCCTTGAAAGCAGAGCAGATGTAGGCAATCCCCCCACTTCAGGGCAGGCTTGATCCTGCAGGAAGGGTTTTGATTCGGTACTTCTAGACTTCCTAGCTCCCACTTCCCGTAGTCGTGACCATGGAAAGGGAGGGAACCAGTGGCTGAGCTAGTATAAAGAGATAGTGAAAAAACATACTTCAGTAATGCGTGTTCAAGAACAAATTGGACAGTGCAAGAATCGCTGCCAAGTACCTCAAGTGAGCTTTCCCTATATTTAACTCCACTCAGCTCTATGAAAAAAAGTGGAGTTTTCACCTAAAACGTGCAGCATTAAATACTCAAGCTAGGTCTTGAAATATGACACCAAGATCGTACTGACTTCAGTAAATTTTTAGCAGGCAAAGCTCAAAGACACTTTGAGAAAATCAGCAGGTGAAGCACTTCGGAAGGGCTGGGAAAAGGGGAAGAAGAGAAGGAAGGAAAGCAAAGATGAGTCTCTGTTGATAATCTCTCTTCCTGGTGCACAGAAATATAGCCAAGACTATGATATACGATCTAAAAAGCAAATATCGAGGAGAACCATCTTAGGATGAAAAAAGGGCAATCAAGAAATAGAAGTGCAACTGTTCCCTGTCTTCTCTGTAAGCCAAAGCAAAACAGAGTTCCAAAAGGAACAGTCATTGACAGGAGTCAGCCTGTGTTCACGTGAATGCGAACAGGCACCCACAATACTTACCTCTTTTGAGAACAATCTTTTGCAGCCCTTATTGTGCATTACAACAAAAGTCAAACTTCCACCCTATTAATGTTTTGAAGTCATATACAGTACCCATCTTTAGTACAATTCTTCACATTACGTAATTCTGAAAATATTTTGTCTTTATTATATGTAGCGATGTAAATGTCTGATTAAATTGATTTAATCAAGCAATCAAAATAGAACAACCTTTTTGTTTCCACTCTGCAGAATTACTGGCTGCCCCCAGGGAAATAAAAAGCTTGAAGAGTAACTATTTCATATTAAACTGCTGAAGCTAACAAACAATTCCAGAAACATGCTGTGTCTTGACAGTTTATGAAATAGTTTAAAACATGCAAGCTTTTTCTTCCCCCCAATATGCATCCAATTTCCTATCGGTTCAGCACCTATGTGCTGCATGAACCTGAACTAAGCAAGTTTTTAGCACTGTCTCTACCTGGAGTTGATCTGCTGTGAAGCTGGTCCGAGCTCTTTTTGCTGGTTTTGGATGATTAACATCTTGTTCTGTTAGTAATGCTCCTTCCACACTAATCCCATTACCTGAAGCATTAAAGAGAAAGCAACACCATCTGCTCAGCATTCAAAATGATGTTATTGGTAAGTCAGACTCTTCTCCAACAATAACCGACAGTAGTTGGCCAGCTGAATTTCAAATTTTAAAAAGTCATATTCTGTTCAAAATTAAATTGATCTGGCACCATTACCCATTACACCCCCAGCTGACTCTCTTGCAAGAGAAGGAAGGACTAGATCCAGCACAATGTTTTGTCAACTACATATGCTCTTGCTTTCTTTTCCTTAGGATAGAAAACAAGTTATACAAACTTAAAAAAAAATAAAACATCAAATAATTTGCACATTATTTTCATTCAAGAACCTGTACTTCCAGCCTTAGTAAAGCTAGGTAGTTACCTCTGAAAAAGGAAGATTAAGTGAAACCCAACATTTTAATTAAAACTAAACCACGAACATAGTTCTTAACAAAAGCAGCATGTTACCATTTTCAACTTCTCTTTTCAAATTGTCCAACATGCAGTCGTAATGTACTCTACAAAGGACTTTCTCTTCAACCAGAGCAAACTCCTCTCCAGTAGAAAGCTGTCTTTTGCAGGAGAAGCACGCAAAGCATGCCAAGTGGTACACGTTTCCTTTAGCCCTTCGGACCCAGTCAGTGGAATGAATGTGCCGCCCACAGCGGGAGCAGCGGGTGCCGTATCGCCTGCAAAGAACAAAGGCGACAGGAGGGTGAAGGCACAGGCACCAGTGTCTCAGGCAAAGGGTGATTCCAGGAGGCTTAGAGGCGACCGAGATGTGGCAGCAGAGCTGAGACCTGCAGCGAGTAGGCTGACAGCAAGGGATGAGGGGACAGCATAATTGTGTTTTTATTGCAACAAAATCAGCGAGTTTGTATCCAATGGCTCAAGGCAAGTCCACTACTGAACTACAGAAGTTAGTATTTTCAGAAGGCAAAGAGTGAAATTGAAACATCTTAACTGCTACATGAATTCACAACTCTTCAACTTTCCTTTTGCAAAGATAATTACTCTTTTAAAAGAGTAGGGGATGGAAACAGCTGACCTTGTGTTCAAAATTCTCCCAGTCATTCAAACATATTTCACATTACTCTAGTGGTAGTCTGAATTACTATATTTAGCTACATCATCCTTCACTAGTCATTCAGTCCCCTTCAGCGGAAAAAGGGGGAAAACCTGTCTCTTCATAGTTATTTCCTTAATTACTATCACATTATGATTTTAAAAGAAATTCAAATATCTGCAAGTATTTACGTTACTACAGCAGAATATTTCTCTTTGAAGAGGAAACTAGACACCAAGATATGTTGATTATGTAGATAAGAATTTGTCCTGAAAAAATCTTTGCAGACTCGTAAGTTCTTTTTTTGAAGTCCCACAAAACTTTGTTTTTCTAGAAGTTCCCAGTATTCAGCCTGCTCCCCGCTGTCTTTCAATGTCAAAACTGACTAGCAGAACATAATCCATTCACAACGCGCACGAGAATCCCATAAATAGTTTCGGCTGGGGAAGTACTAGTGATCACAGCAAAATTAACACCAACATTTTTTGCTACTCTCTGGATGGAAAATTTTGTATCATGAGTACTTTCAATGCCAGCATGAATAAATAATAGTCTTCCTTACAGGATTAGACCTTGATCTTGAAGAATGCTTCACATTCTAAATAAAATTGATCACAGAAAGGTATAACTGCTGAAAGCTTCCTTTAAAGATCACGGGATTTATTCTGGGTTGGTTTTGTACTTACATGTGACACCCTAAGTCTCAGACCTGAGCAGCACTAGTCCAAACAGACCATCATCTCAGCTCTGCCTTGTATTCTTGATCAGCATTACCTAAGGATGATTCTTTGCACATACAACAGATTTACAGCCTTACTGTGGCAGGGACTCTGACATTTTTTTCATCTCTGTGCGTGCAGGAGTAAGTCATTGTATAAATACAGCACCTACGCGTAAGAAGAGAGGGGCAGAGAGGGAGACTTAGTAGGCAGTTACGTTAGACAGACTTGGGGCTTCCCGAGTCCCTCCGCAAGAAACATCAGAGTTTAACTACTGAAAATAAACCTAGAAAATAAACCCCAAAGAGCCTAAATGTGCATTTCAGTTGCAGCTCAAGTAAAAAGTAGCAAGTATGGCATGTTATCTAATAAAGTGATATTCCTGCACGATATACCTGAAATAATCAAGTTTGCAGAAGATATCTTTATCTTTGATGTAACAGCTGGTATGCCTTCCAAGAGACGTTCTACAAACACTGCATGAGAGACAGCGCACGTGCCAGCAGAGGTCGTTTACCTGAAAAAAACACAAAAGAAAAATACCCCTCAACATTTACACTAACAATATTGTATTTCATATTTACAGAAACTATTTTTTCCATCCATACAAACAAGGCCAAAAATTACATGTACCATAATTCATGGAAAATTCATCTTCAAGGCAAAATATTTTTCCTATAGAACTGCCTGTATATTAAGGGTTAATTAACTTGATGAAGGTCTTAAGAATAAGCTTTCCTGGTGCTTTTAATTACAAAACCATAAGAGGAAGCAAGAGATTCAAGTTCCATGTAGATATTTTGTGCCCGGTTCTGTCCTCACAGCATCAGAGTAACAGAGCAAGTTTTGGCCTCGCATGACTTTGGGAAGGCAGATAACTTACATACTTTTATTTCCCAGTCAGTAAAAAGTTCTGCCTGGCAAAGAACAAACTTAGCAAAGTGATTCAAAATTTTAAAATGCAAGTATTAAAGAAAAAAAAAAAAAAACAACTCTGTCAAATGGAAACACACCATGAATCACATCTTCGTTTGCCAGGTTTCTGTTACAGCAAATTTAGAGAATGAACTGAGTTTCAAAATATCAGCAGTTGTTGTAATAGCAAATTCAACGGTTCTTTAAGATGTAATATTGACAGTGAAACTAGATATAGTCACAGAAAGCAGTAGAAATCAGCAGTTTTGAAAACCCACGTATAATTTCTGGGCAAATAAATTGAGTGCAATTATTTTAATTTCTTCATTCCTATAAAGAGAATTCTCTGTCATGCAAATGTTGCACATCACACATCAACTAAATAACTTCAATAAATTTGAAAACCCAAGGCTCCCAGTGACCGTAAAAATTAAGTATCCCTCTGGATAATCCCATGCTGCACAGGAAGAATTCTGTAAACCAAACAATGACTAAGTTTAGATGTTTGTTGCTTTGTTTTTTTTTAATTTTCTAAGCCAATTTCTCATCTCATACCAAACAGCCCATATACTGCCTATGGCAAAGCAGCAGATTTGAGATAGTCCAGGACGTGCCTTTCATCAGAGCACTGCCAGGCAAACCACAGAGAAAGTGAAGTATTGACTCCACCACTCATGCTGGAATCACCCGTTTCAGTCATTCTTCAGGTTATACCATTACAGTTTGCAGTTGCCCAACGCCCTCCCAACTGTTATCCTTGCTGGCAGCCATCTTCCCACACACTGACAGATTTACACCACAATATAATGTGAAGCTGTTGATAACAGCTGTCACTACGTCGATCCTCCCAAGTGTTTCTCAAAACGGCCGCACTGCAGGCAGAGCCGGGGCAGCAGCGCGGAGGCCAGACCCGGCCTGCTCAGCGGTCCCCCCATGCGACGGGTCCCCAGGTGACCCTGGCACAGGCAAGAGGAGCCTGTGCACAGCCAGGCTGCTGGAGCACAGCTCTGCAAAGCATGAGCTGACATCCCAACACACAAATCTCATCTCACTGCCTGTTCTTCAGAGGACAACGCTCTTCCACGAAACAGGACATCATTAGATTTGTTAGCTGTCCCGTTTGATGTCACCCATCTACGTTCTTACCTATTACAGGGCTGAAGTTGGAAGACTTGCTGATAATCAGGAAGATATCAGTTTACCAACACAGATTCTTTCTCTCTGCCTATGCAGGAAGCAGTAACAGCTCATTTAAATTTAAGGCTAGATCATTTAGAGGTCTTTTGCTCTAGAGCACATCATCCCAGTTTTTCAAGACATAGGACAGCAACAATCAGTAAACGAGCTACCAAAACGTAACTAGAATTAATGGGACTGAAACCAAGTTCACATTAGCTCTGCTCCCAGTCCTGCTGCACCACTCATGTGCAAGCCCAGCCTGTTACAAAGGTGACCAGAATTTACTAGTACAAGGGGTGTAACAGCAGCTCCCCCACGCTTGCACCTACTCCATTTTAAATGAACACCAAGCCAACATACATGTTCCTTTGACCTCCTCGCCCCAACTGAGATCTAAGCAAATGCTCTAGCGATAACTTGGAGGTGTTCTCAGCAGCATTACCGACTTTCACTTTGCAGGATATACGATGGCTTTATTTACAGCTGCATCTCCTGGAATCAAATGACTTCTAGGTACGATTGTCTAATTTCATTTTAAAATGAGAAGGGGCAAAACTCTGACTCAGGATAATTTTAATGACTGTAATATAGAAGGAAAACAGTACCCATGTTAACACTTTATATTTATCAAGTCACATGGGTTGGTTTGATTTTAAGTTATCTTACTCAATCCCGAGCGCTAAGGCTAGCAAAACTACTCTGCAGCCACACAGCTTGTTTCCTTCACAGACAATACCAGACCACCTTTTATAGAAATAACGTATTTCCACGTTTATCAAGAGGCAGTTTTTACTTTGACATTCACAACATCACACTAGATTTATTTCAGCTAATAACAAATGGGTCACACTGCCTCACCAGGAGGGTAAAGCGCAGCAAGGAAGTTATCCATGCTCTGAACCACTAGTTTTCTTCCCTGCTCTCTCCCTACAGCACGTCAAGAAAATACAACCCCAGCACTGAAAAGCGTCGCCCAACACATAAGCGGGAACTCAGTTTTCCTCTAAGGCCCGAATCTCACAGACGAGCACGCAACTAACTTCGCACTTGGACACGCTCCCAGTTCTGCAGCGGCTCCACTCGCGCTCCCAAGCCGAAGGGCCCGGCGGTTCGGGGGGAACGGGGAGTAGGACACCACGATGCCGCGGATGCCGACAGCTCAAGCAGCAGCGGCGCGGAAAGCCGCTGGGAGAGGCGCGGAAAGCCGCTGGGAGAGGCGCGGAAAGCCGCTGGGAGAGGCGCGGAAAGCCGCTGGGAGAGGCGCGGAAAGCCGCTGGGAGAGGCGCGGAAAGCCGCTGGGAGAGGCGCGGAAAGCCGCTGGGAGAGGCGCGTTTCCTCGGAGCCCGCTGAGCCCGGCTCCGTGAGGCTCGCCGGGAGCCAAGGCGGCCTCCGGGCGCCTCCGCCGTCCCCGCCGTCCCGGCGGGCTCCCACCCGGGCAGTCCAGGCGCCAGCAGCGGGGGCACGGGAGCAGGCCGTGCCGCTCCGGGCCGGGCGGCGCTGGGGCAGACGTGGGAGCGGGCCGAGCCCCGCAGCCTGGGCGCAGCGGGAGCCGGTGGCCGCGCCACGTCGGGGGGGAGACGCTGCCGCCACCGGCCCCGCCGTCCGCGGTCAGGCGGCGCCTCCAGGAGGCGCCGGGCCGGGGGCTCTTACCTTCAGCAGGTACTTGTCCACGATCTCCAGGCCGCAGCTGCTGCACACGCACTTGCTGGGGGCGCAGCCAGAGCCCGAGGCCATGGACCGCGGCGATGAGGAGGGCGACAGGGCGGCGGAGGAAGAGCAGGAGTCCTCGTCGGCTGCTGCAGGGCTCGCCTGCGGGGGAGCGCACAGGAGACCGTGGTCAGCGCCTGGCCCCGCCGGCTGCCGCTAGTCTCGCCCGGGCGAGGCGGGGAGCTCCGAGCCGGCCCGGTCCGGCGGATCCGCCGGCACCTGCGGAGCCCCGCCGGGGCCTCTCGGGGAGGGTCGCGGCGGGAGCCGGCGGTTCTCCGCGGGACCGGCAGAGACGCCGCCGGACTCCAGCAGGGAGCGGCGGCCGCCCCGCACCGCGCCGCCCCCTCCCCGCCGGCAGCCGCCGGCTCCCGGTGCGCTCGCTCGCCGCCCCGCGCACCTTCTCCGAGGGGCCGCCGAGCGCGGGAAGGTCCTTGTCCTCCAGCCTGCAGACGAACATCGGGTCGCTCTTCCAATACATGGCACTGCCCTACCGCATACCAGCTCCGCGGCGGGGGCGCGGCGAAGCTGCTCCGGGGACCCCGCGCCAGGTCTCTGCTCTCAGCGCCTGCAGGAAAAAAGTTTTGTTTTCAAGTGGGTGGACCCCGCCGCGCGGGGACCTGCCTCACTGGCCTCACCTCCTGCGCAAAACCCGCCTTCCGAGCGTGGCGGGATCGCTGCCTCCGCCAGAGAGCCCGCGCCGGGTTTTGCGCGGAGGGGGCACGACAGAAAAACAACAACAAAAAACAACAACGACAAAAAAAAACCCTAGAGGATCCCTCCTCGTTTGTCTTCGTCGTTTGCCACAGCTTCCCCTCGCCGCCCCAGTCTAAGCACAGATTCGAGCTACATCCCTGTATTAGCAAAGAAGACAAAGACGACGGAAAGCAGGAGTACGTGTGAACGGGAAAGTTTTTTCCGTACCGCTGAAACGCAAAGCCCGAGCGTATCGCTGCAGCTTAGACTCACAACTCCTGAATCTGTCTCGCTGCTTGTTCTCTGGCTTACACCTCCAAGATCCCATGATAAAACCTTTCTCATTAAGCTAAAAAAGGAACATCTGAGCTGCCCAAAGACCGTAGCGTTACCCCGATTCTGAAATCAAGCCTGAAAGACCACGGGTGTTGCTAATTAACAGTGCCTCCCGTCGCTCCGTGGACAGAGGGTGCTAGGAGCTGCCTTTCCACAGCTTCCTGGAAAACTAGGAAATGTCTTTCAGGGAAGAGTGTCCGTAGGTTACTGGCACGCTTTTTTTGCACGATTACAAACCTTGCCCGCAAAGTTCCCTCAAAGCAAATAATGCTGGTGTGCTCGGGACTTTTCAGGAGAATAAAGCGAGAGCTTGTTCATCGCAGGTGAGGTAAATAACTGGGGTGTCTGCTTCTCTGCACGTATTTAACTACCCAGGTGTTTTTAATTAAACTTGTCGTTATGTTTCCATCTTTCCCCCCTCTTTGTTTCAGCTCCGCCTGACGATAGATGCGAGACACATTGCAGAGCCTCAGTAAAGCAAGCTGAGAGAATCGCCTGCATAATTAAAAACACGATAAGTTTGATAAAAGGGAATTCTGCTTTTGAGAAGATGTATGAAAGGAGAAGCCTCATATTCTTCTCGCCCTAAAATATATTATTGTCGCTTCAAATACCAGGACCGTAACTGAACGAGCGGCGGTGCCGAGCCGCGGTAAATTCAGAACGTCCCCGTCTGTCACTCGTTTGTCCAGCGCTAAAATCGATCTTACCCTGGACGGAATCTCGCTTGAATTTAGTCCTAATGTCTCTAACAGCCGTTGCCACAGCGAGGCAAGTGGTGGTTTGGGGTTTGTTCCAGCCGCGATGAGGCTCAGGGCAGCGCGACCGACATCCGGCCCAGCCGCGGCACGGCACGGCGGGCAGAGGGGGGCGGCGGGCCGGAGCCCCAGGAGGCCGCCGTCCCCTGGACGCCCCGGCCCGCCCCCCGCGCTGGCCTGGTGGCGGCTTTCGGGCGTCTCCCCGGCGGGCTCGAGGCTGCCCGCGCCGCCCCCGGCCCGGCCCCCCTCCCTCGACGGCCCGCGCCGCCGGAGCGCGGCAGCCCCGCGGGGTGAGCGCTTTCAGACTCGGGGCGCCTCTGCGCGCTTCCTGCGGGGCCGCCCGCCCCTGGAGGCAACGGGCTGCCGCCCCGCCAAGCGCGGTGCTACGCCCCCGGTGCCTCGGGGTAACCGCCCGTCGCCGCCGCGCTGCGGGGAGAAGCGGGGCCCGGACCGGGGGGGCTCTCGGCCCGGGGACGGCGCACCGGGGTTTCCCCTCGGGTCTCTGCTCCCCGTCCGCGGTGGAGTGCACGGGCCGCCACCGGCCGAGCGCTCGAACGGTGAGTGTCCGAGGCCGCGCGCTGGCGCGGCCCCGTGGGCTCCGGCGGGGAGGAGCGCGCGCCCGCGTCCCGCCGATGGCGTGGCTCGGAGCCGCGTCCAGCGCGGAGCCCCCCGGGACTCGCTCTCCCGCGCGGATCTCCCCGTCCGTGACCATAAGCGGTACGACATTAGAGCTGTCGTCTGTCCGGGGCGGCACGACGGAAAACGAGCCCCTGGCGGGGGCACCTCCAAAGAGGTGCGCCGCGGGGGGAGCGGGGGCCAGACCCGCCCCGAGGGGAGCCCTCGGCCCGCCCGGGCTGCGACGAGGCCGCTGCACGGCCAGGAGCAGCGTCGAGTTTGTTGCTCTTCGGTCCTTTTTCTGCGCTGTCAACGAGTTAGTTCGGGGCGTTCGTGCACGCTTCACGGAGGTCTGCGCATTAGATTTGGATAAAATAACTCCCTTTCTGTACGCATATACCTTCTGTCTCAGCAAACACAGCAGTAAGAGCCAACAAAATCAATCCGCGCGTTGTTCCCCACGGCGACCGTGAATGTGCAGCAGTAATTCATAAAGCGGGTGTTGGAGGAAAAGCAGTGTACGGGGGATTTCTCCGTGTTTCTTATTATTTTCGGTGCCCGGCTCCGCCAGGGGACGATCGGGCGCAGCGGACAGCCGCGGATGCACCGGCGGACCCGGGAAAGCGGCCGCCCACGTCGCTGGCGCCCCTCGACCGAACACCCCCCCGCGCGGTGCCCTCCGCTCGTTGCCTCACTCAGGCGGCGGCACCAGGTCGCCCCTGGGCATCTCGCCGCGCCCGTCCCCGCGGAGCGCAGCCGCGCGCTGCCCGCGGTGGCCCGCCCCGAGGCTCCGGGGGAGCGCGCGCGCCGTGCGGGGGTCTCCGCGGCGGCGGAGCGGGCGGCACGGCGCGGGGCACGCCGGTGGCCGGCGGGGGTAGGAGGCTCTGCCGGTGTCGTCCGGGGCCTCCCCGAGGGCTGCGCGGAGCCGTGGGCTGCGCCGGCGGCCCCGGGGGCGCGGGAGGCTCGCGGGGGCAGGAGCACAAAGCGCCCCGAGAACCGGCGCGGAGACAGTCAGGTTATTGCTGCGGCCGGGAGCGCTTCGCGAGAGGTGAGCGCTTTTGCCGAGCTCGCTGGAGAGAGGCGTTACTCCGTGAAGTGGTCAGAAACGCTATCGTGTGTACAGCGTGGACGTGGAAAGTGCGTGGGCTTGGTTATCCGGGCTCACCCGGGCTTCGCCTCTGCGCTTTTACCACCTTCTCTCGCCAAAGTCCAGTGTAAATGTCATCGTTTCAGTTACACGCCCTCGATATTTGAGTGGGTATTCCCAGCATCGTTTTTTGAGGAATATGAAAACAAGCAGTCTTTAGTGAATTTCCGATTTCTGCGAGCCCTCGTCTCCTTGGTGCTGTCTCCACGCACATCGTAAGGATGCGCGGCTCAGATGCTGCTTTAATTCCTCCGCTCATCCCCCGCGGGCTCCCCGCCTGTGGCGCCGGGCCCTGCGGAAGGACCCTGGGGCGGAGGGTTCGGCGGCGGCGTCCCAGCAGGGAGAGACGGGGGGGAAAGAAACGTGCCGGGGGGCGGGCAGTCCACCGCGGCCGGGCCGGGCAGTGTGGCCCCGGCCTGCTCCTGTCGAGACTGATAGCGGAGGGGGGACTTCTGCGGGACCCTCCGACGGGGGTATTGCATCTGGTTCTGATTCCTCTGTCCCACAAGCAGTGCAAGGACGTGTGTGGGTGGAAGTGCTAATCAGTTGCACATAGGAGAGATCTCTTAAATATTTGACGGTAAGGCGCAGCACGAAGGAAATACTGAACGCGGAGAATTGGGGTTGTTTTAACGAGAGGATGTTGGCATACAGACTTCCTAATCAAAGACTGCACTGTAGTGCGAGTGCGTGCGGCTGGGTGTTTCTCTCTGGAGGCTGCTCTAGCGAAAGTGATTCTCCCGTTAAAACATGGTCTGCCGAGAAATGAAAAATGGCATTGTGGGCAGCTTAGGAAAAAAGGGCACTGAGACTTGGGCGGCGGGTCGCCGGGCCGCTCGTCCCCGGCGAGTCCCGCCGGGCACGGCCGTGGTCGCTGACCGAGCGACGCATCCCCGTGCCCAGCACCGGCGCCTTCCCCAGCGCCGCGCCGCGCCCGGCTGTGCCCCGGGGCGCACGGTGGCCGGCGAGCCCCCTCGGCGCTGCCTGCGCCTCTGCTGACGCCGCGGTCCCGGCGGTGCCGGCCCGCCGCGGGCGCGGGGGCTGGCGGCGCTCGGCAGGACGGGTGTCGCCCGCGGTGCCCCGCACGGCTGCCCGGGGGCAGCGGGGACGCTTGGACCCGGCAGCGGAGCTCGGCCCGCGCCGCCCTCCGCGGCGGCCCCGCGGCTCTCCCGGCGCTCACCCCGGGCGGCCCCGCCGGGCTCCGCCGCCCGCCCCGCCCCCTCTTGCCGCTCTCTGCTCTGCGGGGCCCGGGCCCCGCGCCGCTGGAGACGCCTTCCTGTGCCCCGCTGGGCGAGTGCGGGCCCTCGCGTCGCCGTCTCACCTCGCCGCTCGCTGAGGGGCCGCCGGGTCTCCGCGCTCCCGAGGGAGGCTCGGGCGAGGCGGGGAGGGCCGGCGGGCAGCGGCTCCCGCCCCGTTCGCTCCTTGTGCAACCGCGGGGCCATGCGGGCACCTCCTTCGCCAGCAGCTGCCTGGCAGGAGAGGCGGCTCGGAGGGCAGAGCCGGGCGGCTATTGCGGGACAAAGTTCACTCCATGCAAGCTCCCCTCTCTCGTCTCAGCCGTCTTCTTACACGTGCTTGGGTGTTTGCACACCTGCCAGTATCCAGAGGGTTTCCATCTGTAGACCACAGCGTCCTGGGCTGCGGGGGCCCCTGCGGGCTGTGGAAGACAGGCAAGGAAATGAGGCCAGCACTCTTGGGCTTGCTCTTTGTGAGTTTGCATCCCCACTGGCTCCAGCCACTGGTGGAAGCTGTAGGGTTTGGACTAGCCCTGAATTCTTGGTTCTGGGCTGGTTTAACAAGAAATAAACGAACCCAGTCTCTTACCAATAACTTGTTTTTCAAATCAGTGTAATGCACTTCTCTGGGGTCAGGCTGTCTGTCTCCGCTTTGTGGGTCCAGGATCGTCCAAAGCTGCACACGTGGCTTTTGTTCACGGCTGTTCCAGTGTGGAGCTCTGTGTTGCTTAATTGTGAGTGACCAGATCAGTCAAAGGGAAAAGTTTCTATTTCCTAATTGGATTCCCGAGCCAGTGGTTCCCTCACCAACATCCAGAACTTGATGTAATTTGTTCCCCACCCTCGCCCAGGGAAGAAAAACCTGGGACTGGAGGGGAGGGGGAGGCAGAGGGCAAGAACAGAGTTAATGGGGTGCAGCTCTGCATCTTTTTAGAGCACTGACCCTTGCACTGCAGGAGGAAAGGCAAGGCGTCATTTCGGCACCCCAGTGTGCAAGTGCAATAATTTTGCTCCATTTACGCAGATCTACTCATTTCACCTCTTAATTCCTGTACTATGAACAGACCGGTTTCATCTGGATGAAACCTGAATACGTTCGAATTAAGTGTTCCTGAAATCGCGGTGAAGACTTTATCTAGAAGCTGACTTTTTAAGCGTCTGTGGTAATTGTGTCACGCTGCCATTCAGTTAGGGAAAGTGCTGGGGACAGAGGAAATTAAAGCAGCAATCAAGTTACGTAAAAGAGCATTTTGCCCTTAACGTACTGGAGGGCAAAACCAAAATGGAAAAAGCATCGTCGGTTGTTTATAAATACATAGCTACAAAGCTCACTGCACGTTTCCAGTTGAAAGGACGTCCTGTTTTCTGTGAGCACGGTAGCTCCACGCTGAAGGGCCTGAGAATTTCCCCGAGCTATCATATCTACCCTCTTAATTCACTTCTGTTTATGCGATGAATAGACACTACCCTGGCAGGAGACCTGGGCCGGGGGGAGGAGGGGGCCCGCCGGAGCCGCAGCAGTTTCAAAGATTATCAGCTCCTCTGGCCGCCGCCGCCGAGGACAGGGACCTTTTCTTCCCTGGCTGCAGGGCGGGGAGGCGAGTACCGCAGGCACCCCCTCCCTGGACCAACGTGTGCGAAGCATCGAGGGGCTGCGGCAGGAGGAGGGCTCCCCCGGGCGAGCGATCTGTGTCCCCTCGCAGGCTGCCCAGCTGCTCCGACCCCCGCTCGACCGGGGCCAGGCCTGCCGCAGGCCGGGGCCATCGGAGTGCGGTGCGGCCGGCGAAGGGGTGCCACCGACGGCCGGGAGCACCGGCGGCTCTTCGCAGCTCGCCCCGCAGGGCGCAGCGAGGAGAGCGGTCTGCGCCGGGGCCCCGGGCAGCCGTGGTGGAAACTCTAAACCCCCCCGAGCCGCCCCGAGGCGCCTGTTTCGTGGTGCCCCACTTCTTGCGCGGCCGGAGTCCCGCCCCGGCGGGGCGCGGTCAGCGTCTCCGCGGTGCTGCGCGCATCCACCGCGCTGTGCGGTGCGCCGGGCACCGTGAGATCCCCGCGATCTCGCAGTGTTCGTCCCCCCCCCGAGTCCCGCAGTCACCGGTCCCACTCTGCCTCCCTCCCGACGCCCCGCTCCGCCCCCCGCCGGGTTTCGCGGTCCCTCACGCCGCCCCGGGAAGGCCCCGTCGCTGCCCGCCCCGGGAGAGCAGCGCGGGGCTCGGCGGCAACGCTGCCCTCGGGCACCTTCGGCCTGGCGGCCGCCCCGGGATCTCAGGCGGGACGGGCACCGGAGGCCAACCCCGCTCCGGCCGCCGTGGCCGAGAGCTGCCGGGGAAGTGGCGCTGGAAGGGCGGGGGTGGCGGAGGCGAGAGTCACCGACCGCTCCAGAGAGAGCAACCGGCGAGCGGTACCGGGCGGGGCGGGACTGCCCGGGCTCCGCCGGGCTTCGCCGCGGGACCGGGATGGGGCCTCCCTCCGACCCGGCCGTGCTGGGATCCGCCGCGGCCCCGCGAGTGGCTCGACGGGCGGCTCCGACAGCCGCCGCCGCGGCCACCGCAGAGACGGCCCCGGGCCCCGCGGCCGCCCGGCCCGGCCCGGCAGTGTCCCGCGACTCTTTCCGACGGGCGGACGCCTCGTCTGTAGCTCCACTGGTAATGACCCCCCGAGAGGAGGGGGCGTAGGGCTGGCACAGGATCCGGGGGCAAACGCAAATTGCAGACAGCAGACGGGGTCAGCCCCGCACGCCCCCGGATCTCCGTGCAGGTGCGGACTTGCAGAGTGGCAGCTGCCTTTGTCTTCCGCAGGACCTTCTCCTCCGTTTGAGTCATGCCAAGCACAACTCAGCCCGGGGCAGGCATAGGAAGTTATCTCTTTCGACGAATGAAAACTCCCCTCCCCCACAGCAGAGCAAATGCTTTTCAGAGAAAAATAATATTTGCTACGTGGGGATCAAATCCCGTCTCCTTCCAACGCCCAAGGCCGCACCCCGGTAAGCAGGGTGCACGGTGCAGTCCTCAGTCCCGGCTTCTCATACAGATGCCATGCACTGAGAGTGCCAGAGCCTTGGAAACGTGCTTGCTTTCCCTTTAGATTTATTCAGGGACTTCTAAGTGTCTGGATTTCAGCCTTTCAGAGCTCAGCTGCAGACATGTTCAGGGGACTTCTCAAGTAGTGCCTAACTTGATGAAAACCAGGAACTGAGGTGTACTACCTCTGGCACCAATACTTCTGTCTCTCTAACCACTAGCCACTGTTGAAAATTTTGGCTGTTACACAGAGATTTGAATGACTTGGTTGCTGTATGATTAAGGTGGTTGACACTTCTCAGAGCATGTTACAATGAGTGCCTCATTGCACGCTCAGCGGTGGGACTTTCTTTTGGTGTATCAGTATGAAGGACTTTTCTCTGCGATGTGAATTAAAGAGCAGATTCTCTCTATTTCAAGATGAAAGCGTTCCAAGCCTTCCCCAGCTAATTTATCACTTTGCATGTTGATACCATGTTCAGCATGTGTATTAAAATGGAAATGTCTGTTAAAAAAATGAGCACGTTTGGGAATACCTAGCTAGAGATGTTTTGTTTACTAAGTGGACAAGTTGGGAAGGGAGATCATGAAAAAAGATGATTCATTCATACTAGATCTGAAAAACACAACAGATCTCCAGAAACAAGATCCTGGTTTGCTACCCACAGGTTACAATTGCCAAAATGTTTGCATGTGTCTACAAGTAGGAAATAAAGATTCATAATTTTGTGACTGGTGTGTACAAAGTGCTACTGTAGTTCTCTGAAATAAAATACATTTCTTTTGAAAGTACAGAGGCTGCAGGTGGTTAGTGTTTTAAGTGGAAATAAGGGATCTTATTCCTCTTTGTATTTATCATTTTTACACTGATATGGCTACATTAACTCTTCACTGACGCTCATAGAGCTAAGTGGGGAAATTTTATCTGGTGCCAGAGTGCTGTTGCTCTAGAGGAGAATGAAATATCCAGATAGCGCGTGTTTCTGCCCAGACATCTGCATTTATTGAGTTCAGTGCGTGAAAGCAGGCCAGTACGTCTGGGCAGGGGACACAATATGGGAAATGTCATGCAAGTTTAACGTAACTCCCTTCAGCCACCTGCTTGTTCCGAGCACTTTTCTGAGATTATCTAATCTGTTCACACGTGAAAGCACACTGGTGAGGGTTTAAAATGCGCCTTTGATCTGTGAGCACACTGCAGCTTTAGGAAGAATGATTGTGCTGTGGTACCCCAGCTATAGCTGTCAGGGATCTGGATCCAGTCCTACTCCTACTGCAGTCAGCAGTACCCCTGGCTATTGGGGCTTTGCTTTTGAAGGGCAGCAAGGAAGTGTTTCACTGAGCATATGTGGAAAAAAAAAAGTAACAGAAGAGATTGATTACTTAAGCAGCGCATTAAACAATACGTAAAATTTACTGGTTGCACATATAGCAGTAGTCTTGTTTACCTCACTGCTCTACACAGAACTTCTTCTCTCCTTTGTGGGCCCAAGAGCCATCGTACTCTCTGTATTATACTCTCAAAACTCTTTGTACCCCACAACAAAAGTCCGACAGAAGACGATTTTTTTTTTACTGGTGATCTGATGATAATTTTCTGTTCATTGCTTCGGCTTGGGATTGCAAGAAGAAGAGAGTGACAGAGGGAATCATTGGACATTTTAACAGCAACTGCTTGTTTTAATTTGTGCAAACAAACATGCAAAAAATGAATCAGCTTTGGTTGGTTACCTGGAAAAAGCTTTACATAAAGCAGCACTTCACCATCTAATGTTTTGCTGTTTCTTTATACCACCTGAATGTTGGTGCTTGAGCAGGAGAAAAATTGTTTATCTAGCTCTCAGGGAGGGAGGATCTACTGGGATGAAAGAAAATTTAGAATTTGAGGGAGCACTGACTTGCCATCAGGGTTATACAGCCTATAATATTGATGCTATTCTACTTCTGTGTTGTAAATACTCAAATATTTAGATCATCAGCAACCAGCCCCTGATGACATCAAGAGGCAGGTTTACAAACCAGAAGAAACCAATGGGCCCACGCTTAGCACGCCATGCTTAGCGCTGCACAGAACTGCAGGCTTCGTATTGCCCTGCTCCTGAACACTGAAAGGCTCCCAGTATGTGGCACCCAGTTGGGCTGGAGTTCATGATTTTGGCAAGCAGAAGGATAACTCCCTGAAGGCCTTGTGCCAGCCACAGCAGTAGCTGTGCTGTCAGGGTCTGTTTGGTTCTGCCTCCTGCGTGGCTGTAAGAAGAGTGGGAGACATGGCCCCTCTCTGTCTTCTTTCACTGTTTATATTCTGCAGTGGTTTTTGCTGTGCTTCCACATTTACTTTGCACTGTTATTTTGGGAACCTGCATTTTCTCGTAAGACAAAATTTTAGAGAGTTAAGAAATGCAAATTACATTTATCCTGTCTTTGCTGCATTCCATCTGGTCTATCTGCGGTTCATGCCAGTGTTTTGGCGTAGTGATAGGACAAAGGGCAATGGATTTGAACTGAAAGAGGACAGATTTAGATTAGGTATAAGGAAGAAATTTTTTACATTGAGGGTGGTGATGCACTGGCACAGGTTGCCCAGAGAAGCTGTGGCTGCCCCATCCCTGGAAGTGTCCAAGGCCAGGTTGGATGAGGCTTTGGGCAACCTGGTGTAGTGGAGGGTGTCCCTGCCCATGGCAGGGGGGCTGGAACTGGATGGTCTTTGAGGTTCCTTCCAACCCAAATCATTCTATGATTCTATGATTCTATGAAGCATTGTCCTCCTATACTGAGAGCCCATGGGCCATATTGCAGCAGGATTTATCTGTTCACATCCCTCTTTCTGTTGTTTTAGATGTGAGGTAGTATCCAGGCAAAAGCACAGGCTCGTAGATCTGATGCAAAGAGCTTTGAAGACCATGATCATGAATGAAGAAGGAAACAAAATTAGACTAGCTCAGTGAACAGAAGCGATGCTTTAAATATGCTTCCATTTAAATTCCCAAATCAAAACAGTTATTTTAGGGAAGCCTTGGAAGAGTAATGGATCCAGTTAAGGGGTGTAATATCTTCCTCTGCAAAGGGGATACTGGAGGAAGGGATTATTTTAAGTTTATATGCATACAGTTTACAGTACTAATCCACAGTTCTGAGGATATGTCGTGTAAACACATAGGCATCTAAGAGGAGGTTTCATAGTTTTTTGCTGTCTATTCAACGCTCTGCCCTGCAATCTGAAACTGCGGATTGCAGCAGCAGTGTCCCTGTGCTTCATGTAGGAATTCAACAATCTGCAATGTGAATCTGGAAAAAAGTAATTTAGACCCCCCACTGGCCTCACATTAGGCTTACCCTGCTCAGGGTGAAGAGAATTAATCTATTGACTTTGGTGGGGACAGGCCTGGGCCCACTGCCATCGGCATGGACATTATCCAAAGTGACGGGTCCCTGCATAAAGAGTTCGCAGTGCTTCCAGTGGTGGTTTCTGCTGTCTCAGTCACTTGCCTCATACGTGAGTATCCAGTGATGGGAGTTTTAGCACAAAATCCAGTTCCAGAGTTTTGAATGGAAAACGTGCTCTAACATCCAAGACACGGTTGCAGCTGGATTTTCAGAGGTGCTTCGCACTGTCCTGCTGGAGTGCTGGCACGTCCAGCACCTCTGCCCATGGGGAGCCATGCCAGGCGGCTGCTCCTCGCCGCTGGTGCTGGGGCGGACTGGGAGGGGTTCTGGGGGTGGCTGGAGCTGAGGGTGCTGGCTCTTGTGATGGGGCATGAGCACCACATGCTTGCACGCTGTTTTCCTGGGCTCCTTGTGTGTCAGGCAGCAGCGAACCAGAGCATGGCCCATGGGCTGGCTCCTTTCACAGAGAGAAACGGGGGGTGTAATATTGCAGTATAGATCTCTCTATATGCTGCTTTTACAGTGTGTGTATAAACCTGTTCTGCAGAGAAATTACGCCTGTTTTACTTGGCTAGGCAGAACTTAGCCTCTGGGATACTTTGAGGCTTTTTGACTTACTCTGTACACAGCAGATCAGTTTTGAGTTAAACCATCCCTCCTGGATTGGAGTCACAGTGATTCAATTTACTGCATTTTCAGATAGTTCATACTCCTCTCAGTTTTATCTGTCATTCCTAAGACAGGCCACCTTAGAAAAATGGTTTAGTTCATATAATATGTTACTTACGTTTTGGGATGCAAAAGCTACTTGAGTATTTAGTGATGACAAGTGTAGAAGTTCTGTGTTTAAAAATCAAATTGCAGCACTGTTCGTGTAACAATCCTGTGATCCTTACTCTGTCAAAGTGCCCACTGCCTTCAGTATGAATAATGACCACAAGATTGGTTTTCTCTCTGCAGATTTTAAATTTCTTGTGGAAGTATGCATGTACACAGATGAAATACATATGTTTGTCTGCAAAGGAATGGTTATGTTGACATTTTAGATACACTGACTGAAAAAGTATAATCCATAAATATGGGTAAATGCTTCAAAGTGCAGCAGTGCAGGTATAGGACTTTTAAATTTGTAGTGAAGTTTATGATTTCACCCTTTCATTCTGGAACAGATTTTTTTTTCTTCTTCTACATTTCCTGTGATCTGAAATTCTAAAAAAAAAAAAAATCATAAGTGAACAGTCTGATTAAAAAATCAAATCACTCTATCGAAACGTTTATCTTATATTTTACAGTTTATTGGACAGCATTAGTTTCAAAACCTGAAAAAAAATAGGTAGGAATACAATGTTTTACTGGAAATGCTTTCTCTTAATCTGTATTTTAAAACTGATGTTCCTCAAAAATGACATATTTTTCCCAAAATTATTTGACTTCTGACAAGCTGGTGTTTTCTGGAGTACATGTGTTCATCAGAAATTTTCTGACTGGTGCTGGTGTAAATTCATAATTGTTTTTTGTTTCGAGGTGAGGCCAAATTTCGTTAACCAGTTAGTTGAATTTCGCCTGTGCGAAAAGTTGCACGCATGAATCTTTCTCCAAACATGGGTGTGATCCAGCTGTGCTGTGGAGGAAGGGAGGAGATGGCTTTGCTGGTGCAGGAGAGGAGCTGTGGCCAAGATTCTGTCCCCAGTAAATCGCCACCTCGGCAGAAGACCTGGTCGGAGCTGCGTGCCAGCTGGGCTACCACCTGCACTGCCAAAGTGGAGACATGCACTTAAAAAAATTTATTTTATATTTTCAAGTTAACCGCTTCTGGAAGGATTAGCAGATTAAATGTCAGTCACCCTAGCTTCAACTAATTTTAGCTGTTATATCGTCAAAATCTTTTCCTGTAAAATACCAGAGGTCAATCAGACTGCATTGGTTCTGAAGCCAAGGGCACTTTTCTATCGAGTCGAGCAGGCTAAGCTTTGCTGCTGTGCCATGGACGCAGAAGAGGAGGAACTTGCGCATTTTCTCCAAATCTGTTACCAACGTGCAGAAAAGCAACTGCATCAGCAGCAGCCTACAAGTCAGAGAGCACATGTGGGGCAGCTTGTTGGACACTGTGGTGTGCGTGGTTTGTCAGGGTCGAAGGGGCTGGTGGTCGCAGGGCTGGCAGGGCTGGTGATGTTGTCGGTGCCCGGGGGCACAGGCTGCTCATCCGATGGGCAGCCCCATGTCCTGGTTCCCCCTCCTGCACATGCCACAAGGCACTTGCTCCAGACCTGCAGGTGCTTGAAGGAGGAGAGAGTTGGGTGCTATATCTGTAGATGCCTCAGGTGCCTTGCATGAACAACAATGTTTATTTTTGGCAAATGATGCCACTCTTTGGTGAAGAGCTGTTGAGGACTATTCCATCACTGCCTGCAGAGTATT
This sequence comes from Tauraco erythrolophus, assembly GCF_009769465.1. Classification (NCBI taxonomy): domain Eukaryota; kingdom Metazoa; phylum Chordata; class Aves; order Musophagiformes; family Musophagidae; genus Tauraco; species Tauraco erythrolophus. The sequence goes on along the minus strand of NC_141474.1, from coordinate 35,996,858 downwards.
TGGAAAGCCTCAACTTCAAGGCGTTATTGGTCTTGATTCAAAGCTAATGGAAATATCTGCATTACATTTAATGACCTCTGGAACAAGCACTTACAGAAATGTAACGTCTTATTTATTGGCTTGCTTGATGTAAGAGTGCCAATGAAGGAAAGTTGTTCAAATGCCTCCAAATTACTGGCTCTTGAGCATCAATCTGCCACCTTCTTTCATTATTTTGTTGGGTTTTTTTTGGGAGGGAGGTGCTTTTCAAAAGGACAGATGAGCTTTGACTCGAAAGTGAGAAGTCAGGCTTTAAGAACTAAAACATACTAAAAAAGGAAGCTCCAAGAGTTTTCCATCTGTGTGCCATGAGAGATGCTCCCCCTCTCAGACAAACTCAGCCTATGGTCCTCCTTCCTGCAGAAAGAGAGCCCCTCACCATCTTCCCCTCAGACCTTAATGAGTTTAGTCTGCAGGATTTCCTCTTCCGGTGACATTATCAGAAGAAATTACCCTGTACCATTACCTGTGGCCAATGAAGGCTGACAGGCCTCCCCTGCTCTGCTCTTCCGGACTGCATGCGACTCCCTGAGACAGGAAAGTAATGTCTGGACATGACCCTTTGAAGTTTCCTTCACCTCCACCTCCCAGCGTGCTGCAATTTCAGCGCTGTGGTCCCCTGTCCCGTGCGCTTAGAGACTGCAGATGCTGCCATGGTTATTAGAGCTGGGTGCTGTGGGTGCATGTGGGGGTCCTGCCCCGTGGGAACCCGTGGTGGGGAGTCTGCAGAGGGTCCTGGGTGTCCCTCCTGCCCAGCACTGGGTGGCCAGAGCTGGGCTGTGGCCCACTGAGGAAGGGTGTGTGTCAGCGAATGCAGAAGCTGAAGGGATGCGGTGCCTTTATTTCTCAGGCAATGCTTAACTTCAAAGATGTTTAAAGAACGAAAAACATGTTGAAAAAGAACGGTCACTCCAATGGAAATAAATTAACTTCTTAGCGAAGTACCAGATTCAGGCTCTCATGGTTATTTCCACAGAACTCCTGCTCCCCAGCTAGCACCCAGACCTGGTAGAGGGGGGCCCTGGCGTTTGTCCTGCTGCCACCCACCACCATCAGACCCCCTTGATGGTCCTGGCCTGGACCCCGGGCACTGGGCAGAACTGGGCACAGGGGGTGCAGGGTATGGGATGTAAGGCTGGCTGTGCTCCCTGCTCTTGTGCAGCGCATGCCTGGGGCGTGCAGGGCAGATCAGCAGCATCTTTGGGCAAGGGCTGATGCTGTGCAGCACGGCAGGGTCAGGGGACTGGCCCTGTTCCCTGCCATCTGCCCCGCAGGCTGGCAGATCACGCAGATCTGGTTACGTGTGCCTGAACACCCTCATCTTGAATATCCTGTCTTATGAAGACGAGCTGCCTCATGGCAGGCTTGTGAGACGAAACCAGGCTTTTGGCTTTTTGGAAAGAGAAAAGGTGTATGGGATTGTTCATAAAACACTTAGATATAACTCTTCCAAAAATGAGTACACATGACCTCATTCATCTATGTTTTACAGCATATAGACCAGTGCTTCTCTGACTGTGAAACACCCTGGGCTTTGATGCTCTGGGGTGCAGCAGCATCCTGCTGGTCTTTCTGCATCCAAGCGCAGTGGTCCAGCACCACAAGTGATGGGGAGACTTGGGAATTTGCTGCCCACAGATGAGTTTGTCATGTGTGCAGACTGGATAACTCCAGTGCTGCTCAGACCTGTAGCACATTGGAGTCAGACAAGCCTAAATGCGTACTAGCTTGTTTGGTGGCAACAAATTGTCCTAACTGTACTCTGTGAACACTGAATTAAGTCCTTGGTGAATGAGGGTTGAACTGGAAGCAGCTAAGTAAGCCTGATGTGTGCTGTGTATTCTGTATTTGTATATATAACTGTTCAATATCTTCCGAACTTTCCCACAAAATCAAACAACATCCCTTTTGGGGAGTGGTTTTCCAGCGATTATGAAAAACAAGTTGTGTGGCATCTGGGTGCACAGAACTCTAGTCAAGCATCACTTTGTTATTGAGTCTTTTCCTTTCCCTCTGATTTTACTTTTAAACATTCGTTGCACGGTTGTATCGTTCATCTTGAAAATTTTGGAAGGATATACCTCAGGAGTGTTTTCTCTGTTTAGGACTCTGGTGGCTTCACGTTATACCCTTTGGTTATGTCCATAGCCAGGCAGTGTTTAGCCTACATTGTGTGACTCAAGATGGTTTTGGTTTACATCCACTTTATCATTCTGAATCTCCTATAGAATTACTACACACAGAAATTCAGACCTCTGTATGTACAATTAGATAAAGAAATAAAACTCTATACATGAGCTCCAAGGGCACTGTAAATGCCACAGCCTTGCTAAAAATATCTGCCTAGAAAAAAATGGGGAAGACTTTCTGCAAGACCGAGTGTCTCAATCCTTGTCTGATAATCTTGGATAACAAAACCTGATGTTCTGTGGCATCAGCCCTGAGAGGGTGAAGCAAGGTTCAGAAAAACATTCACATTTCATGCCTTGTGGCTTCAATGCCGGGTTCACAGAGACTGCAGGGAGGACTCCCAGGAAAAAGGCAGCATTGTCCTGCTTGGAGGGTCGCCAGAAGAAACTTCTTCCTCCCAGATCGTAACTTCATCTCACTTTCCTTTCGCTCTTTGGGGAGGGATGCACTCTGCAGAGAAGGATTTACCGCGGTTGTTGGCAGCAGTAAGTTCTGGTATTGCTTCCCTCTCTGACCCAAAATGTTGGATTGCTGGGAAACCTTCTGTGGCTGTGTTGGAAAAGGACCACTCTCTCCGAGTCCCATCTGCAGGGAGGTAACTTGGCACAGCTACTTAGCTTTAACGTGGATGAGGGAGGATACAAGGGGGATTACCTCTTCTTGTGGAGAATTTCTCTCCATAGCTGCTGTCTCTCTCGGGAACAAAGGGCCTTTCCTGCCCCCAGGCAAGGCAGCAAGAATTAAACCCTGACTGAGGGACCTGCTACGGATTTGCATTGCTGTCGCTGCGCCTGATTCTACAGCTTTTCTGGGGCTTCATTAACCCAGTTACTCGATTCACAGCTTGGAGAATTAGTACGGTTTTCTGTAACTGGGAGGCCTTCATGTAAAGCTTGATCTTAGTGTAATTCTCCATCACTTTGGCAATTTTATTGGGCCTCAAAGTATTCTGTGGCTGAGGGAAATGCTCTATGTAAAACTCACAGCTTCATCTGGCAATGATTTGTCATTTACCATGTTTTGGGCTTGCTGCCAGCTCAGCTGTTGCCAAATGAAAAGAAGACAAGGGAATAAAATGATTATCAGGAAAAGGCTTAGAAATGTTGCAAAAGACATAAACGAAGAATAGCTTAAACCTAAGATGAGGATATATATAATCAATCACAGAAATCATGGGGGCAGGCAGCAAGGGAGTTCGAGTTTCCCCTAGACTAGAGTCCTTTGCACACTCAGAACATTTCAGCGTTATCCTTCAGACATACGTAACCAAGCGGACTACCAAGACAAAATTTCCTGAGAACCTGTACAACTGTACTTGTCTCCATTTTGTGTATCTTTATATAGAGTATCTATTATTAGTGGTTAAAAAGCTGTTATTATTACACATTCACTCTGTGATGGGAGCTAAGAGTCAGGGAAGTACTCGAAAAGGCAAAAAGGGCAGTCTCTGACCCAAAGAGGACACACCAGCAGTACTGTTTGGAAGGAGATGCTGTCCCTGAAAGGGCTGTTGCACAGGGCTCCAGGATCACAACAAACTGTCTGAAAACTGCTGGTGGATTTACCGTCACAAGACTCGACAGCTGGCGGATGGTCTGTCGGTGCCCCTGCAAGCCGGGTCCCGGGACGCCTTCTCCTGGCCGCAGATCTGCAAGGCTGGGCTGCTGACCCCTGGCCCTCTCTCCACGTTCAGGAGTTCCTGGTCTGTTTTCATGAAGCTGGTGGGGTGTGGGAGGTACCTGGTAGTTTCAGGAGCCGTGTGTACAGGCCTGGGAATCAACTGGTGTGCCCCACCTATTCTTGCTGGTGTGAGAATATTTTTGAACGGACTGCCTAAATCCATAACCACTTTGAAAAAGGGTCCTGAGTTTTAGTTAATTTTGGTTTGAAGGACTGAGCACTACAGATGAAAAATCTATATTTCATACATCAGCTTTCAATTATCATATTTGGTTTGTGTAAGGAGTTCTTTCTTTACACTTCCACTACTGGGTTTCGGTTTAATATGCACATTTAGGCAGAAGTTGCGACTTCATGTTGAGAAAAAATAAAAGGTCGAAAGACAAGAGTGATTCAACAATTATTTTATCTGAATATCAGGTACTTCTAGGGCCTGTAAATTGTTTTGGAGACAGTTCCACAGCTCTGTCAGCAGCCAGCTGTGAAGGGAATTTCCCACAACTTTTAATATGCTCCTAATCTAACCATTTTTCTCAGCTGCATGAGGTAAGTCACTAAAATTTAATCGAGACAGAAACAGAGGTGCAGGGAGATTAATGACTTGCCTAAGGTCCTACAGGATGAGGGTCTGCTAGCACAGTGCAACGCCAGCAGCACGTCCTGCTGTGGCGCACGCAGGCAGCGTGGTGCGGAGGATGCTCTCTCATTAGCTCGGGATGATCACGCTGAACTGTCTAGGCAAGAAAGGGGTGACACTGCGTGGAAGGGACTATGCCAAGCACCGGATCAGGAATGCAGAGAGGCAGCCAGGGAGACATCTTTTCAGTTGCTCATCTGGGCCAGGTCGAGGGGGACAGATATGCTGGGCCAGGAGCGGGTCCCACTTATTCACCCTGGTGCAGCAGTCAGAAGTGTGTGCTGAAGTCTGGGCCTGCAGCTGGAGCAGCAGCACTGCAATCCTTCTGCACGGTACCTGACGTGCAGATGTGGCCTTCTTACAGACTTTTCACCTTTTGGTAGAAAGAAGCTAAACAAAGCAGCAGCTATTCCAGTAAACTTGCACTTCTCCCAGCTCCAGCTCCGCATGTGACGTTCCAGTTTTCTCAGTCCAGATATCTTCCCCACTAATGAACTGCAAGGACTGCGTTTGTTCTTTTTTGTTCACTGTCCTTATCGTGGTTAGCCTTCACGTGGTTACTACTGCTACTTTCGTCCTTTGCACTGCCTTCCAAATCCACTCTTCCTCTTCCTGCCTTTAATTTTTCTCCAGCTTTGAGATGCATATTGCCTTAGCTATTTTTCCCCTGCTGTGCTAAATTGGTCCTTGAGGAAGGCAATGCCTTCCATCATCATGTATCATTGCTGATTTTCTCTTACAGAAAAGAGTGGCTGCTGTTGAGGGGGTCCTGGCCTTGATGGTAGGTGGCTTGATATCTGTTATGGTTGTAGTCTTCAAATACATGAGCAAGAGAAATTTTTTTGTCTTGTAGTCTCTTTATTCTTTCTTGAATGTGCACTGGTACACTGAGAATATGGAACTTATCTTGAGCTGGCAGTGGCTTTTGATATCAGCACGCTGGAGTACAGTTCTGTCTTGTTCAGAGGGCAGAATACTGTTGCACTGGATGTGGGATGCACCCCTACCCCACCAGCTGTTCTTGCCCCCCAAAGCTTTAGCTGACGTTGAATACTTGTATGATTTTAATGGTGGTGAGCAAGTGAGGTTGTATCTTTTTGATATAACAAAAGAAGCTATTAAATAGTGAGCCTAATGGAGGACTAAGATCAAGGAAAAGTTTTTTATTCCAACCTTTGAGACCAACTTCCTTGGTTATACTGCATACAGTGCTATGTACAAACCTAACTTAGGAAGTGCTAATGTGAACTGAAACCTGTAGAAACAGTGTACACTCAAAGAAATGTCTGTTTATTGTGCTTGAACTTTTGGTTAGTGAAAGACAGGATCCATTCAGAAAAGGAGATGGGAAAAGGAAGACTGTTGAGATGCTCAATAGATGTATGAAGGCAATGATAATTTAGAAATGTGTTTCATATCTGTAGAGCAGTGACATAAACACTTTTTGATATTTGGGAAATGTTAATTTCTTTTCCATGCTGTGCTTTAATAAAAGTGTGTATCCAGCTTTCCTAAGCATGAAAATATAAATGGTCACCACACTGCAAACTCTTTTTCATATTTTGGTCAGCTGCTATCCTATTTCCAATCATTTGAGGTCATTTGCATTAAGTGAAGTCTGGAAATGTGATACACTTATGGCAGCTGCTTGAGAAATTTGGAAGATCTGTGGAGTTCAGTCTTTGAAATGCATTTTAGTGTGTCTGGGTGCATTATTTGAGGCTGTGTAAGAAGCAAAGAAATTAATATGGTTCAGCCTGGTTTGTTCTACACTGAGGTCTGTCATGATTGCTGTGGTTTAATCTCAGCCAAGCCCCACTCAACTGCTCGCTCCCTCTCCCACAGTGGGATGGGGAGAGAATGGAAAGGGTGGAAGTGTGAAAATGTGTGAGCTGAGATAAAGACAGTTTAATAGGTGAAGCAAAGCTGCTTGTGCAAGCAAAGCAAAATAAGGAATTCGTTCACTGCTTCCCATCGGCAGGCAGGCATTCAGCTGTCCCCAGGACAGCAGGGCTCCATCATGCGTTGTGGTGACTTGGGAAGACGAGCTCCATAACTCCAGACATCCTGCTCTTCCTCCGCCCTCTCCCAGCTCTTATTGCTGAGCATGACATCACATGGTGTGGGACATTCCTTTGGTCAGCTGGGGTCAGTTGTTCCAGCTGTGTCCCCTCCCGACTTGTTGTGCACCCCCAGCCTGCCCACGGGCAGGGCAGGGCGAGGGGCAGAAAGGGCTCAGCAATAGCTAAAACATGGCTGTGTTACCAACACTCTTCTCGTCACAGCTCCAAGACAGAGCAGCGTACAAGCTGCTATGGAGAACATTAATGCTATCCCATCCAAAACCAGTACAATGATGCACCAAAGGTCAAAGTTGAGAAGCAGCGTTAATGGGAAGTCGAGATGCCAGGAGGAAAAAGACGGGTAGCGATCCGTGCGTGGGTTTGTGTGGCGGAGTTTTGGTGGTGGGGAGAGGCTACGGGGGTGCTCCTGGGGGAAGCTGCTGGAAGCTTCCCCAGCCCCAGGTCAGAGCTGGCTCTGGCCGAGGCTGAGCCAACCAGCCACAGTGGCAGCGCCTCTGGGATAACGTATTTAGGGGAAAAACACTTGTGGGGGAACCTGCAGCAGTGAGAGGGGGCAGGCGTGGGCCTGGCCTCCAGCCTGCCGCAGGGGCAGCCCTGTGCCAGGGAGCAGCTCCCGGGTGCCTGGCAGCCCTGTGCCGGGGAGCAGCTCCCGGGTGCCTGGCAGCCCTGTGCTGGGGAGCAGCTCCCGGGTGCCTGGCAGCCCTGTGCCGGGGAGCAGCTCCTGGCTGCCTGGCAGCCCTGTGCCGGGGAGCAGCTCCCGGGTGCCTGGCAGCCCTGTGCCAGGAACAGCTCCCAGGTGCCTGGCAGCCCTGTGCCAGGGAGCAGCTCCCGGGTGCCTGGCAGCCCTGTGCCAGGAACAGCTCCCAGGTGCCTGGCAGCCCTGTGCCAGGGAGCAGCTCCCGGGTGCCTGGCAGCCCTGTGCCAGGAACAGCTCCCGGGTGCCTGGCAGCCCTGTGCCGGGGAGCAGCTCCCGGGTGCCTGGCAGCCCTGTGCATGGGTCTGGGCTGGGGACCTGCTCCCTGCGCCCACTGGCATCAGCCAAAGGCCTTAGTTCCCCCAAACGGGGACTGAGGGAGCGCTCCGAAGCTCCCTGCTCCTGGTGTGCCTGCTGGACGGAGCTCATCCCGCTGGGCCAGGCCTGGCGAGGCGGTGGGGAGAGAGGACTGAGGTGTGAGAGCAACAGCCACGCAGACAGCGGGCAGTGCGGAGGGAGCGGGAGGAGGTGCCGGCGCTGGGATCGCCCTCAGCCCGCGGTGAGGCGGCAGCGGCCCCCGCAGCCGTGAGAGACGTGGTGGGGCGCAGAGTCACGGCAGCCCGGGGAGGACCCCATGGCGGAGCAGGTGGCTGCCCAAAGCAGGCGGTGACTCCGTGGGAAGCCCACGCTGGAGCAGTTCGCAAAGAACTGCAGCACGTGGGAAGGACTCAGGTCAGAGAAACTCGTGGAGGAGTGTCTCCTGCGAGAGGGACCCCGTGCTGGTGCAGGGGAGGAGTGTGAGGAGTCGTCTCCCTGAGGAGGAAGGAGCAGCAGAATCCACGTGTGACGAACTGACCGCAGCCCCCATTCCCCATCCCCCTGTGCCGCTGCAGGGGAAGAGGTAAAGAAATTGGGAGCAAAGCTGAGCCCCGGAAGAAGGGGCTGGGAGACTGAAGTGTTCTCGATTTGCACCCATGGGTCCCCTCCCACAGGGTCTGTGAGCAGTAGGCCATCGCTAATGAGAAGGTGCATTTGCTCTTTTCTTGTTTGTTCCTGACGTTTGGCACAAACACAGGCTCCAGAGGGTCACCGAGCGGCTTTGTCAGAAGGATGGGGAAGGGAAGGCAAATGGTGTCAGGGCTTGACCTGCTGCCATCCCTGGAGACATGCAAACCTGACCTACTTTCAAAGTGTCCCTGCTTTGACTAAAGGTTGTCAGATCGCCTTCTAAGGTTTCTTCCCAACTAGAACTATTTTATGATTCATGGTAAGAGAAATTTGACATTCATTTATCCTGTCTAGGTATTTCTTCAGCATATCCTTGCTTACTACTGCATTTCTGTGAGAACACCCCATTTTGATTAACTGCCTGGAAAGATTTTTGATTATTTAATGATATGCTTATGACTAATTCATGCTTCCTCCAGATAAGTGAGTCAAAATCCAGGCTGGCTGGCTATGAGTTACGCACCCAATCTGAAAATTCATCTTCATTTATTTTCTTAATCAAAACTGCAGGATTTAACTAATATTTTTACTTTCTCAAAAAAAATGAGAATGCCATTTCTAAGCCTTCCTTAGTAGAACAATGGTGATGTGCTTTGGAAACAGGACAAACAGAAGGAAAATATTTACATTTCTAAACAAAATATCTATCCAAGCAGGTAATCGCTCTGAGAAAGACAGAGAGAATGTCCTGTGGCTGACAGCAGCCCATGAGGTCACGCAAGCAGTAAGAATGGCAGGGAAGGATAACAACTGCGTGTCCGTCTCCATACTGAAAGAATATAGCATAATGTTTTTCACTGCCCTGTAAGTAGTTGATTGAATAACTACGAATAACTACAAAGGCTTCCAGGAAGACTTTCTAGGCACATCAGAGTTTTTCACGCTAGCAAACAGTCTTACTACTATTTCCACAGAATCATAGGATAGTTACGGTTGGGAGAGGCCTCTGTAGATTGTCTAGTGCAACCCCATTGCTCAAGCAGGGTCAGCTACACCAGGCTGCCCAGGACTCTGTCCAGTTGAGTTTTGAATATCTCCACAGATGGAGAGTCTGCAGCCTCTCTGGGCAATGCCTGCCAGTATTCGACCACCCTCACAGTGAAAAAGTGTTTCCTTACGTTCAGATGGAGCTTCCTGTGTTTCAGCTTGTGCCCATTGCCTCTTGTCCTGTCAGTGGGCTGCCTCTTCTTCCTCCCCTCCCATCAGGTATTTATACAAATGGATAAGACTCACCGAGCCCTCTCTTCTTTAGACTGAAGAGTCCCAGCTCTCTAAACTCTACAATTTCCAGCTTAGGAAACCCATTCCCCAATGCAGAAGATAGACCAAACCTGTTCCTGTAAGATGACTTCCAGCTCTCACCTTAGATTTGCCAACCTCGTTGAAACTCAATTTGTGAAACACCAGGGGCTTTCTCAGAGAGCCCAGTGTGCCCAGCAGGCCATCCCCACTGCCTGCAGCTTTCCCAGCGTGCCGACCTCAGGGCCGCAGAGCATGGGCTGGGGGTTCTGGGCACAGCCCTGGCACGAGAGCGCAGCTGGGGTGTCCCTGCTTTGAGGGTGTTTCTGAACACAGCTCCCTGCCAAGCTCCTGCCTGGGCTGGCTTCTCCACCACTGCCAGCCAGCAGAGTTACCCAGATCACCTGCCTTGGCTGTATTCAGGACATGCAAGGTCAGAGTCTTACCTCAGGCTTCTGAGTTTTACCTGGAAGTTTGATAGTCATGGGTAAGCTGTTCCAAACTGAAACCAAGGATATGATCCTGTTGGTTTTCTAGCGTAGGGAGCTGAGAGGGGAGAGGGCTGAGATCAATCAGTACCTAGAGCATCTGTGGGCACATGGACATTCTCTTTATGTATAAAACCAGTTGCGAATTAAAACTGATTAGGGAAAAGAAGAGCCACAAAAATGAGACGCTTTCTGATGACAAGATCAACTTCTATTAAACTAGCTGCAGTTTAGAGTTTGCTGCCTTAAGAGACAAAAAGCAATCTTGATTTAAAACAAACAAATAAATCTCCCTTTTTTCCTGTTTGCTTATGCCACTATTCCCACTATGTAATCTGAGCATAAAGGAAAGCATAGGAAAGCATGCTGCTAAACTTTCTGAGGCCTTCATTTAGCATCTGCACGTAGAACTTTAGAAGAAATAATACAAACAAGTTGAATGTATATAAGGAGTCTTGGAAGATTATATTACAGATAAGGAAAATGCTTAGGATTTTCTTTTTGTGTGTGTAATGCCTTTGCAACCTACTTGCAACATTATTCCCTGCATGAGGGCCCCCTAATTATTTCATCATGCAGCAGGAAATTCTGGTAGGTCATATATAAACAGCCCGAGGCAGAGACCTCTTCATCAGATAGAGCGTGACATCTGACATCTGTGCAGCCTGCCGTTCGCATGCCACAATTAGCCAGGCGGCCCAAACTAACTAATGCAGGAGCAACTGGGAGCATGGGGCTACCTGGTGGTGGCAAAGGTCTCCCCTAATCCAAAACTAAAACTTCTGCATCCCTTCCCTTTCCCGATGGCCATGTCCCACTCCTCGCCTGGCTGAGCCCACAGGCTCGGTCACGGTGCGGTGCCAGTCTGTCCAGGTATGGTGGGATCCTGACCCTGCGCTGCACAGAGGTTCTCCCTGAGAATGGGGAGATGCATGCACCCTTTTGTCTGCAGGCACCTCTCGGGCAGAGCTGGGTGCTGTGGCAGCTGTGCCATGGCCAGGCTGGCGCACCAAGCCCTGCAGAGGAACTGCGTGGTCACTGCTTCGGCTGGGGCTCGGTCTGGCGCCATGCTCAGAGCTCCTCCTGGCATCACTGCGCCCTCAGTAAAGGCACCAGCTCCCTGTGCCGCTGGCGAGAGCCAGAGATGTTGTGGTGAGGAACAGCTGGAAGTTGGAGACAGCTGAAAATCAGGCGACCATGATGGATTAGGGCTCTGTTTCAGACATGATCCACGACTGCTTATTTTTAATTCTCATTGTACCTGTTATTATGGTTTGTCAACAAAAAGGCAGATTGTTTTTCCTTAATGAGCACTGTTCAGTGGTGTTTCCTTGGTATAGAAGACAGCTTCTTGGGGAAACTGTTGCAAGTAGCAGGCTGGGAAGAGTCTGAGAAATGTAGGGAAAGCACATGCCAGCAGTCACCAGTCTGCCCTTTGGTATTTCTTACCTGAAATTCCCTGCGTCTCCACATCCCCCTTCCCATGCCAGCTTGCCTGGGCTATGCTGTGTGTCCAGGAGAACTGTGACAGCGTCGCCAACTCTGATGCTTGGTTAGTTCATCTGTCTGTCTTGGATGAAAGTAATAGACCACATGAAAAACAAAGGAAAATTCTCTGAAGGAATGTTTTAGGGAAACAGCAGTTCCCTAGTGTGACATGTATTTTTCCCTCCAGTGTATATTTCCACTGTCTTCAAATATACAACTATTTCATCATTATTGTTATTGTTCAGACTATTGGATTCTATTTTCATGTGTCTTGGCTGTTTTGAATCAAAGAAGAAAGTTTTTTTACATATTTTTTGACTTCAGCTTTAACCTTAAGCCCAGTCCTAGAAAAAACTATGTTCAGCAGTTTTCTGCACGCTGTCCAAATCTATTTACACAGGAAAATGTTCTTTCCATTACTGCATTTAAGGACATGACAAATTCCACAAGTTTTAAGTAATTGAGGATAGTAATAGTGTTTGAAGGCAGACTTTCGCTGTTAATAGTAAGATACTGAGGCTTGAGCTCTGCTGAACCTCTCACTACAAAATCTTCCTCAGACAAACAATTCATAATCAGTCTTTTGTCAAATTTCAGTCATTCAATAGTGCTAAGGATTTCCTGGAAAGTAAACATTTTTTTTCCCTTGGGCAAGTGACTGAATCAGGTTAAGTTTGTTTGCTGAAATCAGCTCTTTTAAATTACAAGTGTGTCACTGACTGAAACAGCTTCCCATTTTTTTCTGCTGTTTTCTGATGTACTTTTTGTATTAGTTACATTTGTAATCAGATAATTCCTCATGCCCTGGTTTAGCCTGGCCGGCAACGAAACGCCGCACAGCCACTTGCTCACCCTCCCCCAGCCCCAGGGGATGGGGAAGAGAATTAAACAGGAAAAGGGAAAGAGACCCGTGGGTTGAGATAAGAACAATTTAATGCTACCAACAATAATATATGAATATATATATGTATAATGATAATAATGTGTACAAACAAGTGATGCACAGTGTAACTGCTCACCACCCGGTGACCAAGGCCCAGCTCGTCCCGAACTAATGATCCCGAAGCAGGTAGAGTTATCTTATGATTCGCTCTGTTTTGCACTGTCCTACATCTGACAGCTCATGATAGGCGGTTGTGGAGCTTCTGCATAAACTCCCCTAAGCCTTGTAGCAATTATTGCTGGTCCGTGTAACATGACTCCTCCACTCCTGCCAAGAAGGACAAAACAGCTTCTCGATTTGTGGGTGCAGTGTTACCCCTGCAGCCCCGTTCACGAGTGATCCAGTTAGGGATGTGGTCTGCATTCTGTCTGCGTAAGGCTGTGGTAAATACATTTACAACAGAAGTAAGAAGCACAGGTTAGGTTGGGATCGCTGTTCCTGTTGCTTCTCCTTTGTGCTGATCGATATAGCCCAGCTATGGTGCATCATAAAATATTATCACAATACATACATAGGAAAATTTGCTTGTTTCCAAAGTAATCCTATCTGTAGTACTTTTAGGTAAACTGCAGTTATTCTGGCAATACTTCTCAAACAGTGTCTCTCATTTTCAACAGTTTTCAGAGTAATTTCCTTCTTTCGCTGGTTCTACTCTGGGACTCTGAAGCCTCCTCGTGAAGTCTTGGGGCCTCAGGACATAGACTTGCCCCCAAGGAATCAGAGTTCCCCTCAAGTTGTTGCCTACTAGCATGGTGAGCACTCCCAGAGAGCTCCTCTAGGCCTCCTCCCAAAAAGCCTTTGTCTTGCCAGAAGTGGCCAAGCTGTTACCCTGATTCCAAGCCCTGACCCGTCCAAGCCTTGGCACTGAGCTAGCCATGAGCCTTTTCAGAAGTTTTTGTCATTGCTGGGCCTGATCTTTGCTTGGTTACAAGTGCTAAAGCAGAGGTCATGCTTCAGCAGGCCAGATCTCAAACATGAAACCACATACATGGGTTTTATTTGAGGCATACAAATATAAACCTTGGGGCAGGGTGAGGGCTTCGGGGTTAATTTCTACTAAAGGAGTGCATTTCTTTGGGCTTAACTTTATTTACACTGAAAACAAGATTTAACTCGCTCTGTTACAGGCATGAACTATTCTGGGAGCCAGGACACCAGGAGAAGGGTCTGGAGATGTGGAGGGGGCTAGGGAAGAGCTCACCACCAACCACCCGTTGTCAAAAAATCCTAATTTCTAATCTATTTGTAATACCTGATGGATCAGATTTTTAATGTCCCTACTACAGTTACAGCAAGAGTTCAACCCTTAATAGATCCCAGAGACTCTCCATAGGAGTGACGGTTTCCCTGAACGTGGTGCTGACTTGTGCCTTCGCTAGGCATGGATTTTCTCCATAATCTCTCCCTCATGTGAAGCCTCAGATGCTGGAGGCAGGCTTTTGCTGCACTTTCTCCGTCAGTAAGAATATTAGTAAGATCCTTCTGCTATTCAACCACCTGTTTTCACTAAATTTGGGAGGCAGCACTCTCTTCCTCTGTCAGAGCTAGCTGAAATTGGTGAGGAGTTACAAGCTGATGAAGTGGGGACTGGCTGAGAGACTGTGCATACATCGATTTACACCGTTGTTCTTTGCCAGTTAGCCTTATTTGTTACAAAACTGCGCTGAATACTTGATCCATTTTTTCCTGAGTAACTTTGCAGAGAACGCTTTACATTTCCTCGAGTTGGAGAAATTCAGGAGAGATAGCCAATGCTAAAAATATTTTCCTCTGCCTGGTGTTTCAGGATCTGGCAGATGCCTTTAGAAAAACAGGTCACACATTTGTGCACGGTCAGTGGTTCATCTGGGAGATGGCTTCTGCACCCCGCTGCTTGTGCTTGGTACCTGAGAGACTTCCCCCAAAAATGGAACAGGCTTTTGATGGTCTTGAGAAAGAATCACAGCTCTGGCTAAAGCTAAGCTAATAACCTGCAACTTTATGCAGGGGAGGTGACAGACCTGGGATAGGTGTGAACACAGCAGACTTTGAGAGGGGTAAGACTGTTGCCGATATATGGTATCAATGGAAAAGAAAGGGATACCAAGGTAGATGATGAAGAGTGTGGGGAAAACTGGTGTCTTTGATCTGGCTGCTGAAAGAACCACTGTGTAAAGCTGTCTGAGCTGAATGAAGTGTTTGAGAAACTGGAGGAGTGCAGCACCGTGTCTGAATTAGCCGTGCTGTCAGTGCTGAATAAAGTTCCCAGAAGAGTGTTGACAGAGCCAGGATGGCTGTTTGTTGCTTGACAGCAGTGAAAGGCAAGTCCGTGCAACTGTGCAGGGTACTCTTAGAGGCCTTTTTAACTCTGTCCTTAGTTTTAATTTGCAGGTAGATTATATGTTCTTGCAATTCTGTCATGATGATTGATTGTTAATTGTTTTTATTCTTAATTTTGCTGGGAAATGCTGGTATGGGAAATCAGAATGAGTTAACTGGGAACGTACTTGTTGCTCATGGCAGGCTCTATAAGCTACTTAGAATTGAAACATTGAATGTAATAGGCCTGTGGCATACGAAACGGTTACTTGAACAACTCCATGGGACTCAGCAGTCTGTACAAGTGGCTTCTCAGGCATCTGTTGCGACCGAGCCAGGCTGCTCCAGTGGCAGAAAACCAGGCAGACATGTCTGTGGATGTGGATTGCTAAGGAGAGGAATATGCTACCAGAAAACCTGGCTCTGCATTCTGGACCTACACTTGTTTCCATGCAACCTGGGGCACAAGAAGGGCGATGTCCCACCTGGCAAGGCAGAAGGGCCCTAGACTTTCCACTCTGGGAAAGGATTTCTTGGGCAGAGAGTGATTCTCATGAGCTGTTCAGGAGATCAGAATCTGTGTAGTATAGGGCAGTTTTTGTAGGTTGCTAGGAGGGAGAAAACATGGAACGTGCTATAGTAAATTCAATACTATAGTTTTTGAGCCTTAGTTGTGCTTTTTTGTTTGGTTGGTTTTGGTCATGCAGTGCTTGTATGCCTCTTCTGCCTTCAGTTCTGAGAGCACCAGAATGTTGATATATCCTTTAGTATGTTGGGCTGAACCACTAAGGTGATCGTGGGGGAACTTTGTTTTTCTCATCAAAAAACTCATTTGTTTGTCTTTGGTGCATGTTGTTTTAACCTTCTGCAAGTGGACACTGGTGCAAAAGAAGCCACCTGACAGTTTTCCAGCTACATTGCTATTTCATTCTGTAGAGCTGTGCTGCTTGGTGTCCAAGGCCCATCCCTGATGACAAAGATTGCTGATGAGTGATGGCTAAAGCTGTGAACTCACTGGATCCCAGGGAACACGTGGATCCTTGGCACTGTGGCCACACAAATAATGGGCTTGTAAACGAGCTGGTACCACAACATCTCTAGAAGTTGTGAGTTTGTCTGTTTGCCTAGTTCATTGGCTTGGCTTATATCAACAAAAAGCAGTTGAGTTCTGAGATGATTATACTTCTGAGAGCATGGTTATGTGAGAATCACCACGTATCTCATTCCAGATAAGCTGAATAAACAGATTGTAACGGATTCTTGTCTGTGTTGCTCTTTTGCTCCTGCAGCTCACCTGGCTGCACTCGATGTGGCATGCCATCTGGTGGGAATGGCACACATGCTGTGTTGCCTGGTGTTACCTCCTAGCTCCTTTCTAAGAGAGAGGAATGTGGAAATCTGATGAAGCTGAGACAGGTCTGTCCAGCTCGATGAACATTACACTTTCCAATTCCAGTTTGGAAACCTTCTCAGGAAAGGCTCTTGCATGCATACTTCAGTAATGCTGAAACCCATGGGATTCAAGCGCTCGTTAAATCCTGGCCTGATTGCTGTTGGAGTTCAGCACATGCATGGGGTATTTTAGAGCTGGCAGTTGGGCCACGTGTTTGACACATGTGGTTGTTTATCAGGAGAGCCAAAGACATTCTGCTCTGGGGCTCCCGCCTATTCCATTCTAGATTCAGGGAGACTTTTTTCCTCCACAAGGCAGCATGAAACTTCAATAAAATTTCACTGGTTCTTTAAAGCACATAGGCAATTAGCTGTGTCTGAGAGAGAATTCTGAGTAAATTGTGCTGGGTTTCTGAGGAGAACATCTCCTTGGAAAAGATCTCCCCCTTGGATATTTGACTAGCAGGTTTTGATGCAAACTCATGATTCTAGCAGTCAGCAGATCTGTGGTCTTTCCCAAAGCAGAACCATTTTGCACTTTTTCACCTTCTTTCACATCCCTTGGTACGCAGCCTGTTTTCTGATATCAGCTGTGTAAGTCTCTCATATTGATTTCCTGCCAGGGTAGAAGTGTCAGGCAGAGGTGGCACGATCTCTTTGGCTCTCTGTTAGTAGCATTCATTTTGGTTGTAAAACTGAAACATTTGGCTTAAATGAAGCCTTTGTTCATGTTATATAGCGCATATGGATGGTATCGTCTTGGGCAGTGATATGATGGGGTAAAAAAGGATGATTAAAAAAGGTGTTGTGGACACGCTGGAGGGAAGGGATGCCATCCAGAGGGACCTCGACAGGCTTGAGAGGTGGGGCTGTGAGAACCTCATGAAGTTCAACAAGGCCAAGTGCAAGGTCCTGCACGTGGGTCGGGGCAATCCCAAGCACAAGTACAGGCTGGGTGGAGAATGGATTGAGAGCAGCCCTGAGGAGAAGGACTTGGGAGTGCTGGTGGATGAGAAGCTCACCATGAGCCGGCACCGTGCGCTGGCAGCCCAGAAAGCCAACTGTGTCCTGGGCTGCATCCAAAGCAGTGTGGGCAGCAGGGCGAGGGAGGGGATTCTGCCCCTCTGCTCTGCTCTTGGGAGACCCCACCTGGAATACTGTGTTCAGCTCTGGGGTCCCCAGCACAAGAAGGACATGGAGCTGCTGGAGCAGGTCCAGAGGAGGCCACGAAGATGATCCGAGGGCTGGAGCACCTCTGCTATGAAGACAGGCTGAGAGAGTTGGGGCTGTTCAGCCTGGAGAAGAGAAGGCTCCAGGGTGATCTTATTGCAGCCTTCCAGTACTTAATGGGGGCCTACAGGAAAGCTGGAGAGGGGCTTTTTACCAAGGGCATGTAGTGATAGGACAAGGGGCAATAGATTTAAACTGAAAGAGAGGAGATTTAGATTAGATATAAGGAAGAAATTTTTCACTCAGAGGGTGGTGAGGCAGTGGAACAGGTTGCCCAGAGAAGTTGTAGATGCCCCATCCCTGGAAGTGTTCAAGGCCAGGTTGGATGAGGCTTTGAGCAACCTGGTGTAGTGGAGGGTTTCCCTGCCCATGGCAGGAGGTTTGGAACTAGATGATCTTTGAGGTCCCTTCCAACTCTAACCATTCTATGATTCTATGATTCTATGATTCTATGATTAATTGTCACTCTGTCTCTAATTTCTATGAACCTCTTAAATTCTGCATCCTATGAAATATATGACGCCCTATGAGACTTCAGCAGTGTGCATAGAAACAAGTTTTAGTCCAGTGTTTGTGTGGAACCTCCTAGAAATGTATAAAGAAAGCACTGGAGTGAGTGGAGGTGAAATTTGGAGTCATGGCACCCCAGTGAAGATCTCAGTCTGAGTTTGATGCTTACCTGTGTCTTTAAAAATCCTTCAATACTAAAAGTTGAAATTTAATCATGAGTAATTATGTCATCAGCACCATCTGTTGGAAATGGTTGAGACTCAAGATGCTGAAGATTGTTGAATAATTTTGCCCTTCTGCACCAGAAAGCGTGTGCAACAAATACCTCCTGTGGTTGTCTTCAAGGTCTTTATCTTCTCTTAACGTTTCTTATCTATTGCTGCACCAAAGTCCTATAATTGTTGCTGAAGAGGAATGAGAAACGTCTAGTCTTTAATAGGCATTACACAGATCTATGCACAGAGAGAATTATTATTGAAGATAGTACAGGAGGAGAACTGTATTCTTATTTAAAAGATCTAAAAATATGTACGTTGAAGGTAAAACCTAAAATAAAAATCTTTGATACGGATGGGAATTTCATGAATGAATTTCTTTTCCTTTTTCCCTCTTCTTTAATGAAGAACACAAGTGAAATTGCAGATTCAAACACTTTTGAGTACTGGGGCAGGCAGGGGGTTGATTAGAGTTCTCTAATTATAACTAATGACAGAAATAACATAGGCTCCTGTTTTGCCTAGATGATATATGAATTGAGCCACCTTGTATAAATACAGCATGTCTCCCCTCATTCTCTTATGGCAGAAAACCGACTTAGTAAACCATGCTGCTGTTTCAGGTTCTGAAGAACCGGACACCTCAGTCCGTCTCCCGACTCCTGGGCCTGTTCATCGGCTTCTTGGTGATGTGAAATGGTACCCAACAATGATGTAGCAGCAGGTATTTGGGATTAAAGCTGTTCTCAGTGTACTTGCTCTCATTTCAGCTGCAGCCTGTTACTGGGTTGAGTCTGATGTCTGTCTTAGGGCTCTGTGTAACTCCAGTTACTCTGAATTGAGCATTTTGGTGCTTCTGTATGTTGCGTTGCATTAGCAGTTGTAAGTAGACAGAATTCCTCTGAATGGAATTGGGAACGATGCTTCTGTGGTGCTATTCTGAGACTCCTTGTGTGTATTTTAATATTTACTCAAACTTCAGTCTGTGTGCCATCCCTTAGGAAGCTCAGGCCTGGAAAAAATGCTTTTTGCTTAAACATAGTCGGAACAAGACATTTAGAAATGAATTTATTGCCCTGCATCTACCCTGATAAGCACTCTCTTCAAGCTCTGCTTGGTAAGTGGAGTTGTCAGATCTTCCAGAGCAGGGCAGGAGCGGTGCCAGGGAGCCTGGAGTCGGGCACTGCTCCCAGCTCCTGCCTGGGCAGGTACCTTATTCTGCACTCCTTGTGCGTGGGCATCAGCAGGGTATGGGGCACTGTTTTTAAACGAGGGCTTGCATCACCAATCCTATTTAAAAACAAGTCTTCTACTCCTGTTTGTTTTGTCTGCTGATGAACGTATTCACCGAAACAGGCACCCTGTGCCCTGAAGCAAAATCCTAATGCTGAGGGAAACAAAAAAGAACAAATATTTTTGTTACCTATAATTCTCTGTCAATATTTGTATTACTCAATTCCCCAGGTAGCTATGGACGAAATTACAGAGGGGAAAAAGAATCCTTGAACCTACCCCTGACTCCAAAGGGAAGAAGCCATCGTGCATTTGTAGCAAACTGCAGAGCAGGATGCAAGCGAGCAGCCGAACGCGAGGCGGGGGGAGCCGTGAATGGCACAGAGCTCTGGCTCTGTCTCACAGCGGCTGTTCCAGCACGGTTAGCAAAATCCTCCTGGCACGGAGGTGCTGCCTAAGCAGCCGCCGCTCCGCTCTCTGCCCAGCTCTCGCCCGTCCTTGCCCTGGCCCGTGGCCTCGCAGAGCCGTGGCCCGGGAACGGTGTGCGGAGCAGCCAGGGCGCACGGCACCTGCCCCAGCCTGGGCTGTGGGTGCTGAGGCTGGCGTGCTGGGTGGCGGGCAGGGCTGTGACGCCTGCTCCGGGGCTGTGTCCTTGGCTTTCCTCAACAGGGTGTGGGGCACTGTGGGGCTCGCTTGTCCCCACGGAGCGGTGGCTGCTCACCCCAGGTCACCCTCACGGCTGCTGGCTCTGCGAGGTTTGCGAAGGTTGGCTGGAGCCACAGCACTGCAAATGCAGAGAGCTGCAGGAAGAGATGCAGGTTTATCTCAGCAAACATTGTGAGAAGAGCGAGATGGAGGAACAGGGCAGAAGAAAAGAAACAATCTGGCATGCAGACCACAACAACTGATCTCTCTTTCAATTTTTAATTTCCCCAGGGAATCACATGTTTCATAAAATGTTAAAATCTATTGTCTCACACTTCCTTTAGGCTAATCCCAGAATTTGCTAGAAAAATCCCTTCTTGTAGAGCATACATTGTAAATCCTACTTTGTTTAAATAGGGTTCATAGTAGAACTTGGTGAAATTCAACATTTGAGCTTTGCATTTACAGGTCTCTGTGAATAGTGTGGTTCCGCTCAAAATGAGAGTATCCATGCACACATGCTGCATAGTTCCTTAAACCTCAGGAGAAAATGAATATGTGCAATACATGTGGTTAAGTGTAACTTTGGAAGTAGCCGAAAAAAACTGTTTCATAAAACATGAATTTTTACGTCTTTTACTCCAGGACACAAAGAAGCAGATGCAATGTTTTTGCTTGACATTGCCTGCAGAGCAGGAATGACTCTAGGTTGCTGCACAAGAACAGTTAGAAATGTTTCGAATGAAAGGTTTGCCTTTGTGCAAGTGTTTTCCTTGTTTTAGACATCGCTGTTTTGAAGCCAGTTTGAGCTTCCCTGGCTGTGGAGCTCCAGACTCCTCGGTGTGGGTGTCTGAGCACGAGCAGGGCCCCTCGTGCTGGTATTCCCCAGGGCTCAGCAGCCTCTGAGTGCAGAAGCACAATGAGCTCTTAGGTTTGCTCCCATCAGCAGGACCCTGCTGCCTGTGGGGTACTGGTTTTTCACAAGAAAAGCAGAGTATGAGAGAAAGAAGGAGAATAAGTGGTGGTAAATCAAAAAAGAAATGCAATCTTTCAAAAGTAATAGTCTTGTCTCCTTATTTTCTTATTGCTGCTTGCAGACTGAGTTCGAAAGAGCTGGTTATTGCACCCAACATGAGGGGTAGCCCTCAAAATGGCTGTATTGGAAGAAACACAGGGGTGGGTGTCACCTGTGGTGTGCCACTGTGAGCTCTCCTGTGTTTTCAGGCACTGGGTCATGTCTGCAGATGCATCTGATCAGTGTGGGTCCTATGCCGGGTGACTTTCCAGGAATAATTGTGTATGCCTTCTCTTCAATGACAGTGACTGCTAATTGATCTTGCCATTTGGCAGAGTAAATTACAGGATGTGGAAGTTATGGTGTGGCCCGATGGCTGGTTAAAGCTGACATCCTCTGATAAACTGTAGTTACCTTGGTGGCCTCATTAACTATGATTAGCAGGTAGTTTGCAAATTAAGGCGACAGTGAGGGCAGTCCAGGTAGAGGAGATACTGACAGTAGAGAAAGGCAACTAAATTTTAGAGGAGTCTGATTCTTGGAAGAAACTTAAAACATGAAAAGTGCCTTTAATTTAATTCTTCAGTCTCTTTCAGATTAAGACAATACAACATGCAGCTCACTTACTGTAGTCAAAGCATTTGAGCTACGTACTCTTCCTCCGTTATGCCCTTGCTTATGTCTTAAGTCCTTGTGATTTAGATAATAAGGGGTGTAAAATGACTCTTGTATTCAGCAAAATAGTTGTATGTGTGGATTTTTTTCTTTTTTTTTGTTTTTAAAGTCCTTCGGTTAGAGTCTCAAGATGGGATAATTTGCATTTCTGCTTCAGTTGTCAAAGGCACTTCAGAGACACTTATCTTCATTAAAAATTATGTATTTATTGATTTTCTATCAAATAGACATCTATTTATTTATAATTTATATTTATTTATAATTTATATTTATTTATAATAGACCAGTCTATCAAATAGACTGGTGTGCCTTCGGGTCTTGTAAGGGGCAACTGTTGTCCAGAGTACTGGAGTTCCTGTGTTCTCTCTGAGGAATTCTGTGTCTGTTTAGCTGATGATAAACTGTCACTGAAGGTTACAGGACTGCAAGTCTGAGCAGCATGTGTTGTAGATACTTTCACTCACACCAGCTGAACATTTACAGAAGGCTATAAGTAGCCTATTGCACCAAAGAACTCTAATAGTCTAAGAATTGATTAACAATTGATAGAAATGTTTTTAATCATTTACCAACTTTTATGAACCACTCGTAAATGGAAATTCCATATAAAGTCTGATTTTTTTTTTTAACTCCCTAGTAAGGACTTAAATTTCAAGTTCAGTGGGAACTGATACAGCACAGAAGTAATTGCAAGACAATAAAAATACAATTATTAAATTAAAAGCATAAAACCCTGGAACAGAGTGATTGTAGGGAAACACGACGTAGCTATAGGAAACAGTTAGGATTTGCCAGGAAAGGTTTCAGTTTTTGGTCCTATGCTGATCTTCTGTGTACTGTAAGGAGTGTCATACTGCAGGAAGTGGCATATTAAAATGGAGCTGCAGCTTATCTGGGTCTATAATGGCCTACTCTAAAAAGCCCTGTGAAGCTACTGATCATCGTGGGCGATTCCTCCTGCGTTTACTTCTGCTTCGGGCCATGTTATATCTCGGGGAGGCCTATCCAGATGTTTCCCCAAGCTGTCACGTTTGCTGTTACTCTTTTCAGTTCACAATCAGTGAATTCAAGTGTGTGTGGTATTTATTAATATTAATTAATTAATATTTAATTAAATTTGTTTAATGTAATATTAATTTATTATTCATGGTAAATCTGGTTGGTGCCATTTTAAGATTCGAGTAAGGACTGGGGCTCATTATGCTATGCACTCACATGAATATATGTAATAAAAAAAGATTCCCTTGTTCCAAAACCATAGCAAAAGAGACTGCAGAGGGTGCTTGAGATCTTTTTTTCCTGTCTTTCCAAAACATGCTCCCTTTTCCATTTCTGACCTTCCTTTTGGCTTTAAGCTGCGATGCCCTGCAATGCCTTCTGCGCTCGTTCCTATTTGACGTTACTCGTAGAGCCGAATGACATTGAGCTGCTGATAACGATGCAAACAGTTGCCAATGCAACGTATCAGTGCTTCAGGCTCTGCGTTCCCTTTGCCTTCTCTTGGAATTGAGCTCTACTCCTATCTGCTGTGGTTGCCGGAGGCTTTGGCAAGGAGTTCTGGGATGACTCACCAGAGGAGCAGCAGAAACAGAGAGAAAGCAGATGAGAGAGAGATGATTTTTTTTTTTATACAAGTTTACATGAGAAATTACTCTCTATTGGTCTGGGAGGGAAAGCAATGATTGGAATTGTGTCCTATGGCTGACTTCAGTGCCTGCCTTAGGCCAGTTACAAGGGAGGGGATTTGGTTTGAAGCAAGTCAAGGCTTCCCATCCAGCTGAGCTTTGTTATCCTTGGTAAGTACTGGGTGCATTGAGGTTTATTGGGGCTAGCTCTTCATAGCCCTCCACACAAAATATCATACCTTCAGCATTTAAAGAAGGCATAATTCTCTAATTCTGCGTGACTGTGAGGATCCAAGTCCTTAAAGAAAGGAGGTCTTGGGAAAGAAGATGTGTCTGCAATATCATTGAAGGTCTTTCAGTGCCATGAAGACCTGTCTGAAATACACCTTTCAATGGACAACATATTGAAGGACAACATCCTTGTCATCCAGGACCACATGCTCAGCTGTTAAGGGAAATTTTCTGGCGCAGTCTGCACCAGACAGCTTCCTGGGTGACTAGCCCTGGCGTTTTTGCTCTTCCCCAGATATATAAATGCAACTGTCAACTGCTGAAAAATTAAACTTTATCCAAAAGTAATTATTATAAACAGCAAATATGTGATAGAATAATACAAAAGGAAGGAAGAATAATTATTTATCATTGCAAGTAAAATATACATCAGTGATGCTAGGGATATGACCTATTTCACTCCTGGTGCAACCGCTGCAATTTAAAGAAATGACACCACAGACGCATCTGGTCTAAAATATTTCTGTTTGCCACCAATGAAACAACCCATGTCTACAGTGCTGTCGGGGTCAGCATTTTCTTCCATTTCCATGTTTGATTCTTTCACACAGACTAGTGTCTGCACACAAGACACAATAAAATCTTTCCTTAATAGGGGAACTTTGTAAATGGAAATAATCCATCTGGGAAACCACTTTTAAATACTGAAGAGATCTCAGTCCTACTTATACGTCACATAAATAGGGGCCTTGAGTTTTAGACATAGCTGTGATTTTGAGGGCTGTGGAGTTGCAATGCCAGCTGATGGAAAGTGACAGCCTGGGCCAGTGAGACCCCTCTCATTCTTCCACCCGTTGTATTGTCTCTTAGAACTTGGTCCTGAAGTCAGTGGTTTTCCGTGGTCCAGAGAGCCAGTAGATTCAAAGCAAAAGTCCAGGAGTGGCAAATGGGAGCAGTTGGCTTGAGATTGACGTGGTAGCAACTTCCCATGCCCAGGGAGTGTGTGTGCATGTGTGTATCTGGGATAGTGCTGCACACTAACGACCTGGTGCCTGTAAGGAACAAAGAAGGGCTAATGTGTATAGAAACCAGAATTAGTCTGAGATTAAATCATTTTGGGAAAGGATGATAGAAGGGGCTTTACTGGGGTAGTGCAGGGTGTCTGCTGTAGGCCCTCAGGGCTAGATTTGGAAATGGAGAGAGATCTCCTCAATGTTATTAGAGAGATAAGTAGTACCAGTAATTGTATCATTATGGGAAACTCTTAACTTTCCAGATATAGATCAGAGAGCAAATGCTACTGATAATTACAGGGTACAGATATTTCTGCTTGTGTTGGTCTCCAGGTTTCTTTGCATGTGGAAGAGCTTTGGAATTACTTTAAAACAAAAGTGTAAAAACTGTCTGGAATCTGTATGGCTGACAGAGGAAAAAATTGTTGTGAGGAATGACTCCAGACTGAACTGGATAAATACCTCAAAAGGACACTATGAACAAGTAAAGAGCCTATAAGGAAAAGAAAAAAATATTAATCCAACAGAAAAGTTGCGTGTTAGAGATAAAAATTGCAAGATAAAGTGAAGATTACCAAAGGCTATGCGAGCTATATTTTTATGAGGGAAATTCAAAGTTTCTTCAATCAAGCCTGCACTGGGACTGGAAAAAAAAGAAGTAAAAAGATAGTTTAAAATATAATATATTTTAAATATATTGATCATAAACTAATATCACAATAAACTAACACTTTGTCCAAGATTCCCACAAATACTATTTCAGATAATGCTGGATAGCCAAAGAGACTAAAGCATAGGGAAAAAGCCCTGCCTTAGAGACAGTCTGCAGTGGGTTGACCCCAGCCAGGAACTAAGCACCTACTAGCCTCTCGTTCATTCTTCCTCACCCAGCAGCAGGATGGAGGAGAGAATCAGAGGGTTGGTTGGAGTAGAGGAAGGTGTCCCTGCCCATGGCAGAGGAGTTGGAACCAGATGATCTTTGAGGTCCCTTCCAACCTAAACTGTCCTATGATTCTGGGGGCTCCGTTGTCATCCATGGAGATCTTCAAGAGGGACCAGTTGTCCCAGGATATGCAGGACTGAAATGGTATTATGCAACCAGAAATGGGCAGCCAGCATCATGCAGACTGTATTTGGGGTTATTGCAGATATTAGTGGGTTTTGCAGAAGGGTGTGAGGGGTAGTGCCTCAGTTCAGAAAACTGCTGTCCCAGAGGCTTTTGGTGACTCAGTTGTGGATATTGAAGCATCTGGATGAACTCCAGGCGGGCTGCTCGAGTTCATCCTGGCTGTGCTATGGCGAGTGGCATGCATGACTCCCTCCAGCCCAGGTGCCAAGAGCTGCTGGGCAAGGTGTGTTTATATCCCAAGTCTGTATCTGAGCACTTTTATGAAAGTAGAGCAAGAAATTAGCTAGAACTGTTTGAAATTATTTGTTCAGAATATTTTTTTGAGGGAGAAACATCTTTTTTTTCCCAGTTTTTCCTCTGCTAAAGTGCAAGTTTTCACAGGGAATAGTCACTTACTGTTAAGTTCTAGGGGTGTTACCAATGAGTGGGAAATTATTTCTCAAACGATTGAAAGATGGAATGCCTCCTCCTTGGCTATTTCAAAGAAACCTCCAAAGCTATTGAAGAAAATATGCAAAGAAAATGAAAACTTTGTCACTTTTGTCATTTCCCCACCCCAGGATCTGAAAACAACCCTTGGCCAGCCATAGGACTCTGCTGTTGCCTGCCCTGGCACAGCGCTGCCATGCTCTTCCCAGAAGCACAGCCCTAAGCAGTAACGGTTACAGGAATGTCCAAAACCAGATGGTGGCATTGGAGCCTAAATGACTCACAACTGAAATGCTTTAGTCTTAAATTCCTCCCTGATGTTACTCCATCAAAGCCAATTAATTTGACTCCTGAGCCAGCATCCTCCTAAACTTCGCCAAACCTCTTTGGTTTGTTACTGTTGCTTGCAAATGGTTTTAGGACACGTCCTCTTCCCATCCCCTCAAGATGTGTGTTCAGAGAGCATGGTCAGTGGGCAAAGACTTGTTATACGGAAAAGGGCTGTCCCTGCCTGGAAATCTCCACTCAGCCTCAAGATATTTTTTCTTAAGTGTTAACAGTGGGTCTGATAAAGTTGGGAAGTTTTTAGATACAAGCATCTAATTTTCACCTGTGTATTTGCTACTTTGTGCTGGCATTCAATTCTGCCAGCTGTTATGAATGCTGTCTTCTCCAGAGAAGGGAAAGTAATATAGTGAGAAGACTAAACCAGCACACTGAGAAACTCTCACATGACTATCTTAATTTTTTTTTTTTAAGAAAATTTGCTGCTAGAACATTTATGTTTTAAAAATTTTAGAATCTCCCCCACTGAGGTCCACAAACATTTGGCAGCAAAACTTCTGCTCAGATTAAGCAGCACTGGATGGATCAGCAAATGACAGCCTGACAAGGTCCCTTCTCTCCTGGTCGCTGGTTCAGATCCAGACCAGATCAGTAATGAGCAGCTGCTCTCTCTTGAGGAACGTGGTGTAGATACCCAATGTGAGCCAAGAGCTGTTGGAGAACGAGTGGTCCTCCCACCTACAACCTGCCCTGCTGCTAAGCTGCTCCTCAGTCTCAAAGGCAAGGCCGTAGGTTGGAAAGCAAGTGGGCTGAGAGAATCCCGGGGAGGATTAGGCAAGTGTCAGAGCGCGGTTGGAAAGGTCTCCCTGCCCATATCACACTTTAAATTTATTATTTCCATTGTAGAGACTTCGATAAGCGCCAGCGTCCCACTGAGAGGGTGCTGTACAGCTTTGTCTTACAGGCAGGGAGAGAAACAGAGGAACTGTTCCTCCTCTCCTTTCTTACTTCCCACCCAGAAGTAACTCGAATGAATTTCCTGGAGTTACTCCAGTTAAAAAATGGAGAAATAGGAGAGTCTTTGTTTAATGCAGTTCTTCAGAAACGCCATTTCTTGTGGCTTATGTAACCTTACAGTGCCACAGGAATCATTACGTAATGTAGCAATACTGCATTAATTGGAAATGTTTCTGACACTATAATGCTAAATTCAAAGTAAAGTGGAAGAGAATACGAATGGCTGAACATTCAGCTTGTCTTCAGCCAGCATGTGTGTGGGGTGAGGGTGTTTGTCCTTGAGCCCAATGTTTCTTCCCACAGGCTTCAGTTTGATTGTATTTCAGTGTTTAAGAAGCAGCAGCACCCTGCCAGGCATTTCAGGTGCTTTTCCCCCTGTGTTCCAGGGAGGAATACAAAAACACAGCACCACTGCTGAAGCAAACAGCAGATCGAAATGTTTTGGCAAGGAGTCATCCTTCCATTCAAAGAGCCGGGGCTCACGGTGGGGGGCCAGGTCTCTGCTGATCTTGGTGCCCCTCGTGTCTTTCTGTAATGCAATGCTGCATTTCCCTTGTAGGGGGGGAGAATGCTGTTACATCTGGTAATGATGTTGTTCTTATTGCATTCGTGTGTTGCACTGCTGTACAGGCCTTGAAAATACACATCCAGCCATCTGATCCAGCTTTTTTTTTGCTATACTCCTTCACTTACTCTTCAGCTCTGAGGCATATTGACTTAATTCCCTCTGTTTTCTAATGCTGTGTGTGGTTTAATCACATCCCCAGGAAGAGGTGTAATTATTAAACCACAGGAAAGTTAATGACTGGTATTTGCTCTTCAGCATAACCCATTTTGGTGTTCGGGGTTTGGCTTGTCATCCAATGGGAAAAACCACCTTGGAGACATAATCTTCAAACCACACATGGTTTTCCAGTGATTTATACATCTTTTGTCACATACCAGTTAGAACAATAGTTTTGCTGGTTATTTTAGCAATGTGTGTTTTTTTCGATCAAGCTGTGTGGTGCTTACCGTGCAGCAGAAGGTAGTACCTGCTGAAAATTCTCCCCTGGAATTATCTCACGTTTTATATGGGGGATGGGTATTTCACCATATGCAAACTAGATTTTAGATTATATTTGCATACTTGTGTAAATGTTGCCTACAGTACTTTTCATTACACAAACGCATAATTCGGGTTTTTTTTTTTCAAAATCAAGAGGTCCAAATGTACTTTGCTTATTATGTATAAAATCCCTAGGAAATTGGCTAACAATTGCTCAACATTTTCCTTACTGAAGGGATTTCCTGCAATAGCAGTTGGTTATTAGTAGCTTTCTGTATGTCTTATGAATTCTGTTTAACTAAAGATCCACTAAACGGTATCAAATTTTATATTGGTCCAAGGAAAGGAATAGAACCCCATTAAAACACAGCATTTCTGCATTTTGTTGGCATTTTATTTAGGAAATGATGATCTGGAATCAGATCTCTGCTTTTTGTCTGTGAGGTTCGTTAAACAATAATAACAACAACAACAACAGCTTAGAAACAGGGCCAGTTTAATCATCTTTGTCAGTCCCCACATGACGCTTGCAAAGGAAACGCGAAATTTGTGAGCCACGAGTGCTGAAGAGCTGCTACGCTGATCCCGTCACTGCTGGCACATGGCTTAGCCTGTCCCTGCCTTTGCTCTGTCACCCATTCAAACCAGTAAATCAGACACTGGAGAGAGACACTCTGTATGGAGGATTAGGGAACAGTCAGAGTTTTGCTTCGGGGGTGAAGAAGACTCGTGCAGAGGTTGCGCTTTGTTTATTATGTATGAAGTCCTAAAGTGAAGATGGAAGGGCATAGAGTAATGGACAGTTTGTTCAGGGAATAATTGTCTGAAATCAGGGAAAACACCCATGGAATAATATGTTATTCTGTGTGAGTAAAAGTTTCAGAACTGCAATGAATAAACTCGAAACAAGCCTGTCTGTTTAAAGGGATTGGTTCATAGTTCTGGAAATGGAGGGTTAACAATATTTTCTGTTTCATTGAGCTGAATAAACTAGAATTCAACCATAAAATTACTCAGTTTCAAGCTGATAGTTCTACTTCTTGAGCGTTTGTAAGACTTCCAATCTTACTGCGTGTGAAATTCACTCCCCCTCCTTTTTAAGAGGTTTAGTCTGAGCTTTGTATGGGACCGCTCTTAAAAACTACGGAAACTTTAAAGAGCTGGTTCTAGGTTCATGTGCAAACTTGATGCTAGTGATGTTTTACTACATTTGCTTTAAAGACTGTTTCTGATTTCACATGTTTCAGTTCAAGAATGTCAGGATTCTTGATTTAAACTGGCCTTGAGGTCAAAAACAGGCTTTTGCTTAAAAGTTCCTAAACTTTTGCTTAGGAATTTATGGCCATTTGTGCATCAAAGGGGATGTAAAGCCCTTCTACAACACAGCAGCAGACTCTACGTGGGTGTAAAGATTGCACGTGATCTGGACACTGGAGAATCAAGCTTTGGGACAGAAATTCATCCTCCCTGAGCTCGAATGCCTCATCCACCTCCTCATCCTGGCAGCTGAGTGAGGACAGGCAAAGCGTCCCCATCACCAACAAAATTTCCCCACCTGACGGTGATCCTCAAAGGAGGTACTTCTGCACATCCCCTTTGACACTGACTGGGGCCAAGAGAGCTGATGTGTGGTGAAACTGGCTGCATGCTAAGAAAGGAATGTGGCTGTGCAGAATCTTAACTGAAGAAAATCAGATGATTTCTCAATGAAAATGTGCATGGCACGGGAATTGTTTCCATGTTTTAGGGAAGATGAAATCTAGGAATGTGCTTTTGTTTTTGTACAAATGGGGCTCAAAATACAAGAATGTCATTGGGGAGTAGGAAAGCAGTTGTTCAGTTAGAAAGTTTGAAACTTGTTTTTGAAGCAAGAGAACGTATTGGGTTTTTTTTTTTCCACTCTATAAATAACTCTTGGCAGGCAGAAACAACCTTGATTGCATGAGATGAAGTAGAGCAACCAGCAGGCTCTACAGCAGAATAAATGGCACTGTGCCAAGAGCTTCATCAAATGAATAATAGCTTCCACTTGACAATCAGTAAAGTGCCTCTTCTCCTGTGGATTTAGTTTTTAATGATGATTAGAGAGGATGGGCCCCTAAAATTTCTCTGGTAGAAATGACCTCCTATTAATTTCTGTTACTTGAAATGCTGAATTTCAAAGCTATTTTACAGCTGCAAAACCAAAGGCACTGACATAAAGGAACTATTATCTTTGTAATTGTAGCAACAAGTACTAAATTTGTCATTGATTAACAGAGACTTTTTAGCTTTATGATCCTTCTCTTGGCTATGTCCCCCACATAATGTTCTGAGCTTTCCAGATTGCTGTCCTTTGGAAGTAAAATGTTTGTTAGAGTGTGAAAGTGTATCTTGTGGACTAGGAACCCTTTCTATACTACTGTCTTTTTCTCATTTAATTCCTTCATGTGATTTTTTTCCCAATGTTTGGTATTGATCACTGTGGGTAGCAAAGGGTGTGTAGTGTGGGAGAGTCCTTCCCAGGTGTGTGTGTTCAGGGGCAGGTAGGTGTGCTTTGTCAGTGGGGTGCCTCACAGGCAGCGAGAACAAATGAGTAAATCCCATTTGTCATTTTCCCCACGAACAAAGGGATCTTCTCTTCTCTGCTGAGTAAAGAAACATGGGGATTTTAATGCAGGAGTTTGATTGCCTTGAAAATCTGGACCTGCAAACATGTCCCATGCCTCCTTTCCTTGTTTTTGGTGTTTTTGTTTTGTTTTGTTTAAAGCAAAGTTGTAGAAAGAAATTTTG
Organism: Tauraco erythrolophus; assembly: GCF_009769465.1. Classification (NCBI taxonomy): domain Eukaryota; kingdom Metazoa; phylum Chordata; class Aves; order Musophagiformes; family Musophagidae; genus Tauraco; species Tauraco erythrolophus. Next base: position 35,965,606 of record NC_141474.1, on the reverse strand, counting down.
GCAAATGCTGTTAGAGCCTCCAGGATGCTGGTTTAGTGGGGAGTTATAAGAAAGGCTGATTAGGTCTTACCTCTTGTTTAAAATGTAGAAGCAAATTACAGTCTAGTCTAGGCTTCTGTCCTTGGGCTGCTACTGCTGGTGGTTTGGGACAACACACGCCGCACAGTGTTTAATAACACAGTGTAATTTTACAAAGCTCTAAACCACCGTGTACGATCACTCCAGTGTTTGAAATGTCCTGAAGGTGCCCATTTCCTTGCTAGCAAGGAGCCAAGAAGCACTACAGCACCGTTTGGGACCTGGTGCCCACCGCCCCTCGCCCCTGGGAAGGACAGAGGACGCGAGGAGCCTCTTCTGCAGCCCTGCCGCAGCCCACGGCACGGGTGAGCCCAGGAGGGGCAGGTGCCCTGGGAAGCCCGGCTGACCCTCTGTGCTCCCTGGAGGAAGGAGATAACAGAACGGACGAGAGTAGGGAAGAATCATAGGTGGTGTCAATCAAGTAGGGAAGAAGGAGCAAATACTAATTTAATGAACATGTGGCATAAGGCTGTTACTAAGTGAACAAAATAAGTGCTTGAAGGAGGTAAAATAAACTTTCTTTTTTACATCCAAAGAGAGTTTCAGAGTGCTGTCTCCCGTGTGCCACACTCTGATGGAGCACTAGCAGGGGACGACGTAAGAAGCATCGTAATGGGAAATTTTTGTCGGTGGAGGTAGACAGACATGTTACACACCAGGATGTGACTGCCTTGACTACCTGCATCGTGAGCCCTGTGCTTGTCTGGACGTGCTAATAGGAAGCTTTGACAGCTATTGATGATACTCAGAAGAATGCTGCAGGGAAAAAATTATGAGAAAAGACTTGAGACTAGTATCCAGATTTCTGGATGTATGGTTAGGATGTGAGGAACTGCTGAAAAAAAAAAGTGAAGCAGTCAGTTGTAACCACTTGCTTAGAATATTTTTAAATGTTTTGTTCTGGTTTTGTTTTGTTTTGTTTTTTTATGTTACATTTTTACTGTAAGTGATCTCATTTTCATAGTAAAAAGCTGGCTTTGAACAAAAAATTGAAACTTTTAATTTAGACTATTGAAATTGGATTTTGAATTGAATATTGAAACTGGCAATTTGTCATAACAGACCCTTTTCCCTACATAAAAAATCCATGTTGATGAATCATCATATTTTTTAAATAAACATTTCTCTTGAAAGTCTTGGCAAGCAATATAAGCGTACAGAGCAGAGCATGCAAGCAGAGATAGTAATTTATTTCTGGAACCAGTAATTCTATATGCGTGCAGTGGGAGTTGGGATTTTCTTCAAGTTTTGCCATGAGTGAAAATTATTTTGCAAATCTTTTCTGTAGATACTTGTTTTGGCTGCCTTTGTGTGTTGCGTGATGTTGTGTTTTTTGCCACGTCAACCAAGTAACTCACACTAGCGTTTTGGAGTAAGAGCGTTGTGTTTCCGATGTTGGGTGCTGTGAACCTTGCTGGACGTTTGCACAGAAGGTGCTGTGCCTGTGATACCTGCTGTGTGAACCTACCCAGCACTGCTGCAGAGAGCACACTGAAAAGAACAGTAAGAGACAGGGTGAGGTGCTGATTTCCCCCGCGAAGCGAGCGGCCGTGGGGGATTCTGGCCCTCCCTGGGGCTGCAGGAGAGCCTGGTGGAAAAGGGCTGTGCCCCATCCCTGGCAGCGCGCGCACAGCAAGGGGACAGGACTGGGCAGCGCGGCGCTCGGCTCCCCGAGGCTCTGGGCACCGAGGGGGCTCGCGTGGTGGAGAGGCGAGGGCTTGGTCCATGCTTTCGTTAGGACCCAGCAATCTACCAGCCATTAAAGCCTGGCTTCAGCTTTCAGATGTCTCTTTTCTGCCCGCAGTCTCAGGGACTTCTGAACGCAGCCGGGCGGAATGTATGTTACGGGCGGTCACTGTCCACAACACCTAGAAGTAACATGGAGATGCTCAGAGCGGTGTTTGTGGTGATGAGTTTGCAATGATGGGACACTGTATCCTGGGGACAGTGCATCATCCTAGCAGCAACTCTGCTCACTGGATGGTGATGTGTGCCTCCACCCAGTCTGTGCAATGGGATTACAGTCTGGTTTTTTCTTCTTTAGTTACTGGGACCTGTATTAAACACTTGCACAACTATATTTTTATGATTATTGGCAGAAGTTGGCTTTCACTTAGCAAGTAGTGCCCTATCACTTCATCTAGAGTTCTCTCACAAATGATGTGTGATCAGCTAACAGTGTTTAAATTACCCCGACTGCTATCAGACATGTATTCCAGGGAATTTTCACTGAAACTATTGGAACTCTTATCAAGGTTTGGAGAGTACAATAGAATATCTAATGCTGACAACATGGAATTGCTTTTGTGAGATGCCACAACACTTCAGAAATCGTTTCCTGCTTTAAATTAATGGGACTATGGCACTGTGTTGGATACTGCTGTGCGGTAACTGTTAGCAGATACTTCTTTTACCACTGGGACCTGTGTGTGACCAAGGCAATACCAGGCAGCACCAAGACAGTAATGTAACCATGGTTTGTGGTTGAGGGGCTGGGAAGGAAAGCAGAAGCAAAGCTGCGCTCAGAAATTCAAGTAACACTAGTAGGAAGGACTTGTTTTCTCTTCTCAGCAGACAGAGGTTATTTAGCATACACTGTAATCTATAAAGTTCATACTCAAATGAGATGGTAGTAAGAAAAGGCCTTTGTTTACAAAGTTCTCCTACTAATAAATGTCCTTTGCATACTCACACATTTTCAGGAAAATCCAGCATTTTATTTAGAAATTCATGACCCATTTGTCCTTTCTTTCTGCGCCCTCCTTCATCACAGGAAGAGTTCTCAGTATCTACAACGGGGCTTCAGTGTAAATGCTGGCACTGTCGGACGCAGTTGGTCAGGCCGTGGCAGCCTAGTGGTTGTGCTTTTATAAACCATTGAATACACCTGGGCTATCTCAAAGGCACTAGCGTTGTCGACGGAGCTTTAAATCGCTATACATCTGTGAAAACCAAATAAGGTTGTAGATAATACCCTGCCAGGGATGCTGCCAAGACTCTGAGTCAAATTCAACCCAAATATATTAAAGTTTGGTTTACAGTTTCAAGTTAATAAGTAAAGCTTTAACTCAAGACAAAGACAAGAGCTGAAACCAGGGTAATGTAGCTTTAAACAAAATGAGTTTCCCCTGTGATTTTTTTTTTTTTTGCTATTTAAGTTTAGTTGAATAAAATAATCAAAATACTCTGTAGGAATTATAAGCTTTAAAGTGTTTTATTCCAGTAGTGTGGCTTGGATAATTTGTGGCAGCCTGGAACTCAGAAAGTGGTTAAAATAATTTATTGCAGGTATTAGGAATAAAATTAACTTTAGAAACCAACCCCTTGAGAAATTCTTGTGTTTTTATCTTGTGGAAACTGATCAGACTAATTTGAAAAGCTTTGACACAAGCATAGATATATTTTGTAGGTCGTCAAGTTTTAGAGATAATTCATAATTTTCTACAAGAAATCCAACTCTTCTGTATGTCTTCATACTTTTTATAATCATTAAGAACAACTATAATTATCTTTCTAGAAGGTTCTTCACTCTTCCAGTCTCTGTTTTCCAGCTACCATAAAGAAAAAAAGCAATTGCTCAATTGTTTCAAAGACTTATAAAGCCCTTAAGTCCTCTGAAATATAAACATGCAAGAAGAAGGAACCAAGAACCTAGCTTTCCACAACAATCCTACAACAGCTTCCTCATCTGGAAACAGATATGCTCAGAGGTTTTGTTCTGCTGCAAGTTGTGAGCTGTACATGCGTCGCAAAGCAGAATTACTGTATTGAGGTACATACTTTTCTTAACTACAGCTAACTTTCATGTTATGGGCCAGATTCTTCTCAAACAAATGGTCATAGTCCTATTTTATCATCTGGAGATCAGACAACAGAAATTTCAGAAAATCTGAATGCAAGTGGAATTGAAGCTACTGCTTTATTATTTTGGACTTAGCATATTTTCTACAGGTTTTATAGATCTGAGCTATATCTAGCCACCAAATTGAGAGACTTTCTTCTCAAGGAATGAAATATGTGTTAACAAATTACAAGAACATGCTCCAGCAGAGCCTCTGCAAGACTCTGAAGGGCTGCTTGATCATTTTTGATGCCTAAGACTTTTATTTTCTCTTGATAGGCAGATATTTTTTTCTTTGCAATAGGCACAAGATCTTGAAATTAATAGAAATTCAACCAAGTAAAAGTAAAACTGAAGACAGAAATGAAATATGGAGGGCCAGATCTCCAGACATTGTTAATTAGCTTATTTCATCGACTTTGGTGCAGCTTTTGAGTTGATGGAGCTGGACCCTGGTGTATCAATAGCCCAGACCGTGTACATCTGCCAGTGAATTAGCTAGCAATCTTAACCGAAATGAGAGCCAAATTATTTATGCATCTACTTTGGCACAACACTTCCACATCCCTGTTCCAGAAGCATTTCAGATGCGAACTAGAACCCTGGAGAACTGCCTTTGTGTTTGAGGTGGATGTGCCCTAATTTGGCAGTGTCTCCTTCCTCTGGATGGCTGGAGGTGAAGCCTGTCCTTGCTGCTGGAAAGGATTGGCTCCATTGAATAAATGTCAGCAAAGTCTTTGTTACCTTCAACAGACTTTTACTGGTGATGCAAAAGCTTCTTTTACAGGACTGTTTATGAATCTTGGCTTCTCCAATGTGGTGTTCCCGAAAAAGTGCCTGAAAAGATGCTTAGACTTCATCGAGGATAGAGTTTAATCCTTGCTGCTCACAAGTGATTACTTCTTGCTGCGAGACAGTTGGCTAAAAGATCCTAACAGTTTCCTGAAGTCAGTATGAATTTGTCTTGAACTGGTGAACTGCAAAGCTGTCGTATCTAGCAAGTGGGATGAAACAATAGTTATTCCAATATTCCCGAGGAGCGCTGAGTGACAAATGAACATGTTCAGCGCTCTGCTTAGTTAATATGGGAGTAATGATAGATGTTCATTGTGAAATTTAAGATCAGAACTTGCTGCCCTTGCTCTTGCTGTGGTAATCAAAATTATTATATTTCCCCAGTATCATCATTCTGATCTTCCAAAATGTGAAAGCAGTACATGATGCAGCTCAGTGACTCACCCCAAAGAAAACAATGCTTAATTATCTTTAAGAAAAGCTGCATTTTTCAGGAAATTTAAGCCCCAGAACAGCCATGTTGAGGCAATCTGGTATTTATCAGTGAACAAGGCCCCTCGTGGGACATGTAAGTGTTTGCCACAACTTTTGGGAAGAACTGATTGATCCCTGACTGTCCGCATCTGTGGGTGGGTCTCTGGAGGGTGTTCAGCCCTGGCCCACCCCGATGCTACTAAGTTCCTGATTTAATCCCCATCTTTGCCCACGTTTTACTGTGCATTTCAGTGAAAGCAACGAGCTGTTAGAAAACCTTGCTCACTGTAGAAAGCTGCACCCACTTGAAGACCTGCAGAATTTAGGCTAATTATCTGCCAATTAATTAGATGGCAGCGGTACATTTGAGGAAAAAATGCATCTCCAGGACCCCCACTGATAGGAGGGCTGTAATGAGCTGAATCCTGCTCGTTGTGGCTGTGATGCACTAGCACCTCTGTGAAAGGCTGGGGTGAGACCGTGAGACCTACCTGTCCCTGTCCCTTATTCTAAGGCTGTCCAGGTATCTAAGCAGCTCTCTGTCTTTTGCTCAGTCACACACATGAATTGTTTGGTAGCAGCAATATTTGACCTCTTTTTCCTACAGACGAAACTGATGTCTCCTGCTCACCAGACACAGCTGGTTCCTCTTGCCCCTGGGACTTCCCTTCGCCTCTCCCCATGTGGTACCATCCCCTCGCTCAGTGATGAGTTCACTGAGTGAAAAATATAGTAGAAGCGTAGTTTTTTTCCAATTAACAGAGAAAGAACTCTGATGGTTCTCGCAGGTTAGGTTCACTGAAAGTGACGACGGCCCCAATCTTCAAACAGCAGGTAGTCCTTGTCCCTGAGTATTTCCGAGCTCGACTCGAGGCTTCCTGGGCCATTGTGGCCTGTGGTAAAAGCACAACAGAAGCAATGAAGCCTTGAAGTTGTGCCCGTGATGCCGCTCGCGAAGGACTGTAGGGTGGGATTTCGCCACTTCTCTGCATGGCAGTGGCACATACATTGCTGTGAGTGCGCTTATCTTTGCTCAGCAACATGCATAGAATCATACAATATCCTGAGCTGGGAGGGACCCGTGAGGGCCATCGAGTCCAACTCCTGACTCCACACAGGGCAACCTAAAAGTTAAACCATGTATCTAAAACATTATCCAAAGACTTCTTGAACACTGACAGGCTTGGGGCCATGACTACTGCCCTGGGGAGCTTGTTCCAGTAACAACAATATTTTACTTAAGGTGTTGATTTTTATGGAAGATTGTAATCCAGAAAATCACTTCAGCAAAGCACTATCTAAGCAAAGCTTTACTTAAGTCTTAGATTTCTTTATTTAACTCTTGTCCCTCTTTAATATGCTTTACATGCACAAAAGGAATCTTTTATCGGTTTTGTTTGCAGAGAACTTTTAAAAAGAGTGAATAAGGAGCCAAGTTTTCTTTAAAGACTGAGCCCCTGGGATAGCCTTATCGACCTGGCCGTGTTCCTCTCCTGGCAATATGATGCAGCCTCCAGACAGTCTGGAGTGACATTCTGACAGCGTGAACCATCATCTTCTGAGAAGCACTTATGAATTCTCCAGGATTATAGAATCACAGAATGGTTTGGGTTCGAAGGGACCTCAAAGATCATCCAGTTCCAACCCCCCTGCCATGGGCAGGGACACCCTCCACTACACCAGGTTGCTCAAAGCCCCATCCAACCTGGCCTTGAACACTTCCAGGGATGGGGCAGCCACAGCTCGTCTGGGCAACCTGTTCCAGTGCTTCACCACTCTCAGAGGGAAGAATTTCTTCCTTATACTTAATCTAAATCTCCCCTCTTTCAGTTTAAAGCCATTGCCCCTTGTCCTATCACTACACACCCTTGTCCAAAGCGCCTCTCCAGCTCTCTTGCAGCCACTTTAGGTACTGGAAGGTGCTGGAAGGCCTCCCCGGAGCCTTCTCTTCTCCAGGCTGAACAACCCCAACTCTCTCAGCCTGTCTTCATAGCAGAGGTGCTCCAGCCCTCGGATCATCTTCATGGCCTCCTCTGGACTCGCTCCAGTAGGGTCCTGTAATTCATCTCTGCTGGGTTCAGGTATGAATAGCTTCTTTTTAACATGGATTTTGTAATGCTGTGTGTGTACTACTGTGAATAACAAAACAAACTAAACTTTCTTGCATACTGTTGATTTCATTTTTTTCTTCATAGTGTCCTGTAGCAAATGTAAGTTTTTATGTTTGCGTTGAGAAACAAACACACACATAAAATCTCTCCCTGCATTAGTAACTAATAAAATAGTTATTTTTTGTTATTCTAAGTAGCAAGTATGCAATGTTCTGTGTTGGTATTTAGGCAACTATTCTATTGGTAAGGTTGCAGCACCCAGGAGTATATAGCCTAATTCCTGCATTTTAGAACCAAGGGAAATAATTAGAAGTGATTGAGGATGACTCTCTTGTTCAGTTGTTAACATTAACTTTTAACACTGAAAAGCAAGTAGGGGCCTGGCAGTCAAAAATGCTGAAAAAACTGATTTTCACGGGAGATGCCATGATGAACAATGCTATCGTGACCTTGCTGTTTTTTGGGCTGGGTTTGCAATACCACAGTGTTTTGAAAAAATTATTTCCATATGAGTATTGGTGTGAGATTTTATTTTCTGAACATATCTTCCTCAGTTTGTCATGGTTTTCACTGCCATGGAGCTATGAGTAGGAACCTATCTGTTTTCAATTGGTTGCCAGAATGCTCACATGCTCAGATTGTGCAGTTAGAATTGATTTATTTTGTGGATATGAAGCTGCAGTTACAAAGTTTTATTGCATAGTCATCATTGGTAAAGAAAAAGCTCAGACACACTGCAGAGAGATTAAATACCTCTGAACCCATGGGCTTTGGTCTGAGTGAGGAAACAGAGAGCCGTCTTCTATCATCCCAAGGAGAAGGGCCTGGGACACTCCACTGTCAACCTGCTAGGAGATGTCAGTTTCATAGTGTTGTGGTGTAGGTGGTAATGGGTGTTTGATGGAATACTCTTAAAAAGGTCAAAATTGCCCTTTGCTTTTCTTGCTGTAGTCCTTTAGGAGGAGCTCTGTTAGCCACGATGCCACCACACTGTGTGCCAGAGTAATCCGAGCTGGGCCACTGATGGTTACAGATAGAGGGGGTAGCTTTAAACATATCTGTGCCTCAGTTTGTCTGCTGTTTCTTCCTGGACCACTCATGCCTCTGGGCACCGATTAGGTATGGAGAACGGGCTTGTGACTCTGGACATCAAAGTTCAGTCTTCTGCTGGGCACGATTTCCCATGTGCCCTCAGGTAAATCATTCAGTCACTTGCTGTGCCCCAATTCATGTTCTGCAAAACGCTGCACAACCTTACCTCTTGGGGGTTTTAAAGGGAAAAATATACTGAATATGGTGAGTCGTGCAGCTTGTATGCCAATGCAAAGTACTGTGCAAGTTCTGGAACCATGATCAGGCCTTCCCTGGGCATTTTACTTCTGCTGATTGCAGCAGGAGTTCACAGTCACTCAGCGCAGAGGAAAGGTTCAGATTAACAACTGTGTGTTTCTTACGCTCACATTCATCTGTCATCTTTGCTCGATCTCCCAACATGATTAAGCCATCCAGGAACGGGTTGAAAGGGCTGGGTTTGTAATTAAAATGGGAACGCATAGCTGAGTTTGCTTTTACCTGTTGCAGAACATGGAGCACAGGGCATGTAAGACATAAATTGGATGTAAACTTCCAGCAGGAATTGAGTAATCATTTTAGTGATGCTGCCTGCAGCTTGCTCGCTCACTTTTGGTGCAGCTATAGGGTTACCAGAGGATTTTTCATACCTCTGTGTCTGTTAGGATCCTGGGTTTTGATGACATATCCTTTCACTGTCTATTTCTCTTCTATTTATTTGTAAGAGCGCATCATTTTTTAATTTGTTTAACGGAGTCCTAGTCATGTTTTTCCCTCAGATTCTTTCTCAGGGAATCAAAACTGAAAAAAAGTAGAGTCTTGACAGAATTTTGGCTCCAGTCTTTGGCAGGTACTGAGTGAAAATACGGTGTAAAAAGTGTAACCTCACGCTAAACACATCTACAGTGAGGAGCTGATAATAACGGATTGCAGTGTTAGGCTTGTTACCTTCGAGTATCAGTTGCCTTTTGCAGCTCAAAACCCACCACTTGCCAATGTCTGACTGCCGGATTTTTCTGGGTGAGGTTTTGTCCACAGATGCACAGGCAGGCACCCAGCAGGCTTTTTGGAAATGTCTGTAACTCTGGCTGGTATTTTCCTGGGTAAGCAGCAGAAACCTTGGTGTCATTCTCTATTGCATGTTTGCACGTCGTCAGGTGCCCAGCACCTGTGCCCAGTGCGCGGGTGGTGCCGCGCTTTGTACTGGTGCGGAGCGCCTGTGAGGTGATGGGGCCACCTCATCTCCTCCTGGGTGGCCCCAGGGCTTCCCAGCTGGTGCCCGCGGTGCCCCTTCCCACGCACTGACACCAGAGACGCACGACTTGGGCTGACCCACAGGTTGTCCTCAGATAAGACTCAGTTGGATATGCTTTGCAAAAGCTCTGTCTGCCTCAAAGACCTCTTTGAGAAGTTTTGATACCTGATGGTTGCAAAGCAGCCACCTGAAGCTCTTCTCTGAAGACTTCTTTCACAGAGCACCGTGCCAGGGCAGGAGAACCGGGTAAGGCTAAGGCATCTGGTGCTGCAGTTGTTATTAGCACGTGTTTCATCTGCTGCTTTGACTGTATCACAGTCGCTGTTTGAGAGAAAACCTCATGTTAAAAGGGCTACTGTAGTTTGCTGTATTGATAGACAGGCAAAATACAGCACCAAAAAATCGGAAATAAAGTTACACAACGAATCTATAGGAAAGAGAAAGAAATAGAGTCTCCCATGTCCTGGGCCTCAGCTATCATCACAAACCTGTTGTACTCTCATTTACTCGTATTGTCATCAGGAGCTGATTTATTAAAATCCCTAAAGGTCACAGTGCTCCCTATAGTAAGAATCAGAAAATGCAACAAACGATTGTCTGCTGTACTTGCCATAATCTGATATAATCGTTTGTGTTAGCATTTATGTTTATTTATGTACCTAGGAAACTCTTTTTACAGTTTACTTTTGCTTGCTCCAGTTGTACATTCTCAGTCACATAACTGAACCTTGATATCCCACTGGAAGCCACCACCTATCCTCAATTTACTCAAAGGATGACCTAACCACGAGGAGTGTTTTGTTACAGACCCCAGGCTCTGTCTCCGCGGAAGCGTGCCTTGCTCCAACTCTGCCAGTGCTCCAGGCGGAATTTAGTACTGTGTTCCAGTAACTCAGACAGGTGTGCTCTGCTATGGTTGTGTACTGATTATTGGTGGTACATGGATTCAATCTACTAACGTAGTGGAAGAATTCAGAGATATCCTTGTTAATGTCAGACAAAAGATCAGTAAGATTTGCGGAACAAAAGAAGTACTTATGTTTGTGAAAGGTCCTACTCCTGGTTTTGTCTTTAATCCTTTCCTGGTTATGAAGGAAATGGTGTTTTTCTCTTCGGAAGGACTCTGTGCTCAGATAATGGAGAATCCTCTTCTGAGGGCTCTTTCTTCACGTCTGACAGCCTCACATGTACTCATCTTCATGAATGTGAGTACCTACGGTGGATGCGTTTGCCAGCCAGAGCCACCGTGGCAGCAGGTTCTCCAGCAGAACTGCGTGTCATGTGAAGAACATCTCTGTTTTCCGGAGCTTGCCACCTGGTAATCTCATCCAGCCCTCGCCTTCCTGCGGGTCAGAGGAGGCAGCGAGGCGCTGGCCTCTCTGGGTGGCACACTGCGGTTCACACCCACCAGCGTGCCGCTCGCTCTGGTCAAAGAGGGCAGCCAGTACAAGGCGGGTGCCGAGATGGGGGTCTGCGGCAGGGCCCTCACCGGAGCTTTATGGCAGCGGGAGACAGGGAGGGAGATGCTTCCCGGGGCGCTTCGGGCCGCAGCCTGGAGCCAGCGCCGCCGCCTCGGCCGGGGCGGATGCCCGGGGAGCACGGAGCGGGCAGCAGAGCCCGTGCTGCGAGCGCCGACGGGGCTCAGCCAGTCCCGCGGGCACCGGGGCGCGCAGCCCCCGCCGCCAGCCCGGCCCGGGCCGCCCGGCCTCCTCCTCGGCCCCGGGACCCCCGGCCGGGCGGCGGCTGCGGCGGGAAGTGCCGCGGCGTGCGGAGGGTTATGCCCGCGGGGTGCCCGGGGTGTGCCCGGGGTGTGCCCGGGGTGCCGCGGGCGCCGGCAGCGCGGCGGTGGCAGATCGGCAAACGAGCTGCCCGCTGCGAAACGCTTGTGTCGGCTGCGGTGCCCGCGGGGTTTGCTTCAGTGTCAGGGCAGGAGACAGCTGGGTGCGGGTTCAGATAGTGTTTTTTCCTTGTTGGATTCAAAAACTGGGGGAAAAAAATGAGGAAAAAGAAAATGAAAACAATGTTTGGTTTGAGACTTTTTTTAATGCTTTAACCTGACTACGATGGAATTTATGAACGTAGACCTGAAATTATTTGGCTGCATGTTTTTCACCCGCCTCTAATTTTAGTATTTTAAGCTCCTATTAAAATGGAAACTGCTGAACAAGCATGTCTAAAGTGCCACATCCGTAGCTACAAAGAAGATCAATGTCTTTTCCACAGACAGGTAGTATTGCTTGTGCCTGTCATTTCAGATTTGACTTCTGATTTTTTAAAATGCATTTTTCCAATGAATTTGTGTGCTACTTTAGTTTTGCTATCCTCTGCATTCATAATAGTAACTCCAAACAATTACGGAGAACTGGTGGTTACTATCGATTGTAGGAAGAAGCTGAGGCATATCTGATGTGAAACTCACTGGAAATAACGTGTCTCTATGTGACAACCAAGTCAAAAAAGGTGGCTTTGGTTTTGGCTATTTGAGTAAGAACCTTATGTTCAATTTCTTGTAATTCTTAATTTTCATATACCTATTTTTTTCTTTAATTTGTGAAAAATAAATTTCATAATTTTATTTTCATCCTTACTACTTCATTTTTGCTATTCAATTCTGCAAGAGACTAGCTTTTCACTTGGGTGTTCTTCCAGGCCCCCGACTGTGCTGCCAGTGGAGGGGAGCATCTGAGGAGGAGACTTGAGTCTGCTTGGGGACTGGTCATTTGCTAATTTTAATTCACTCAAAGCTTCAGGAACTGTGTTTTTTTGTTTTATTTTTGTTTTCTCCCTGACAGGGCAGAGCAACAGCTCATCTTGGCAGTTGTCTTGCCTATCACCATGTCTCATGCTGCAGTTTCAACCACAGGAGAAGCAGTATGGGTTTGAGAGCAGGGCTTCCTGCTGTGTTTCCACTTGGCTGGGGCACTTGGTGTGGTGTTCACCTGAGAGGTAGGGCTCTTCACTTAGTGCCCATCGGTCCACCACTGCTACTGGCTGTGCCGCAGTTCGTGGTGGCTGGATGCGCCTCGTCTCCTCCTTGCACACAGAAAAATCAGCTGCGGCCACCATTGGTCTGTCCCCCAAGCAACAGCACTAGGTTTGTCACTTAGATGCTCTTCTCCTGGCAGCCTTCATGAGATCTTCAGGGGATTGTAATGAGGATGTTGTCATAAGCTAGTTCTAGATGCACCTGTATCCTTCAGCTCTTTTGGGGTTCAGGCTTGGCAGAGCCTCAGTGGGCACTGCTGTGTCTGTGTCCTGCAGTCAGTGCCTGGGAAACAGACTGATGGTCATGCTACAGCTGCACCAGTCCTGTGGGTCCCGCACAGCAGCCGGAGGTGTTGCCAACCCTGGCTTTGCTTCCTTTCCTGCTGCAAGATCTCAGAGGTTCTTAAAGTGTTCGTTACCTGGTGGCGTTTTTCCTTATCCCACACTCACTCTGATGTCCTTGCTGTTCAGCGCATTTCCAGATGCTGAGCCATACTGCTGAGACTTTTGGACTAAACCCCCTGAGTTGAGGCCTGTCTGTCCTGCTCAGAGCAACATCTGCTTCCCCAACATGTTCATAGCTCCTGGGCTATGAACCTAACTGCAGAAACTCAGCCTTGCTGCCTTCTGACCAAGTCTCTGGGGACGAGGCTTCTCTCAGAAGAGGGCCCTGCTGCCTCCAGGTCTTGACACTGGCAGGTTCCCCGTCTGTGGCTACTGGGGCTCTCTGCCCAGACGGCACCTGTGGGCACCTGTCTTCGCAAGGATGCATCTTCCCTTCTGGTCCTGGGCAGGTCAGGGAGGTTGAGTGCTGTGCCAGTAGTGGTGGGCACCTCGCCTTTGTTTGTGCACTTACTTCAAACACGGGTGAGGACTATAGAGACCTGACATGTTGACCAGTGGTACCAGAATTTTGGAGATCAGCCCTCACTCTATCATTTCCCAAGTTAAGGAAGACTGAAGATGTCTTGTGAGTTGTCAGGGTGAGAAGGCGTGCGTTTGGGCATACAAATCCCAGTTGCAGTTCAGCACAAAGGCACTGGGGAAACATCAGATGGGATGGAGTCTGCAGTCTAAGGCCACGTTGTGGAGATGAGCCTGAGATGGCTGGACAGCGTAAGGTGAGTGCTGTACTCACCTGGTGCTATGCTGAGAGAAAGTGGTGAGCTATGGATTGCTGGTTTAGTCTTATGCAGTGACTAAAGGACTGATGTGACTGCAAAACGTAGCAAATAAACTGCTTATGGTGCTAAAGACAAGGAGGGAGCCTGAGTTCAGAACAAAACATCTGCCACTAGCCACTCCAGAAAAAATTGCCTTGGAACTTGGCTATCCATGAAGTTACTTAACTGTGTGTTACATTACAGTGTGTTACTCAGCAGTGGTTACTACTCAAAAGGAGAAATTGTGGTTAATTTCTGGAGGAGAAACACATTCATGTCTAATACTGGAAAGGTAAAAACCCACTATACAGTTCTACCAGTCTGATCCTGGGCTGTAGTTCTGGAGTTTTCTCCCTGTCAGGTTGGTGGAGTCGAGTGCATTGATCCTCAGGGCATGGTGACAGTTTGATTCACTTTAAACAAAAAGGAAAGTTAGAGTGTTACAAAGTGTGCTAATTTTCATCACTAAAGCCCTTTGCTGCCATAGTGGGACGTTGGCGGAGGCTGGCTTTGGGCTAGTGCTAGGGCGCAGCCAAGATAACCGGCACAAAGGCAGCGATGAGCCCCGGGGAGAGGAGGTCTCAACCTCTGCCTCTCCAGATTCCCTTTTTTTATGTGGAATAGTTACACTTTCCAGAGTCGCAGTGCTGTGCTGCTGCCAGGAGCACTGATTTCCTTGACATCATTTCTACCCAAGGTTAATAATATCACACTTTTTTATTTAAAACTACAAACAGCATTCTTGGTGTGCACTGGGGCTCGGATGTCTGAATTACAATGTCAACAGCCTCAGCTGTTTTACTTCTGTGGAATGAGCTGTAGTTACCAGAACCCAAATTACTCCCTCTGCTTCTGCTTTTGCTCAGCTCTCTCCTGTGCTGCCTTTCTTGAAAATTAATCTGCTAGTCCTTTCCTTGTTTCCTTAGAGCCCATTCCTGAAGCTACTGTGGATATAACTCTGTGAACTGGGGATGCTCACACAACTGCATTGTTTATTAATTAAAACCCAACGACATAGGCTGCAGATAGTGAAGACAGACAATGATAATCATCAATCTGTTTTGCTTTCTTTTCAACCATTTATTTCTGTCAATATTAAGAATTTGGTGTTTGGAGCCGAGACACCTTTGCTGTGCAGTGGTAGAATCGTCACGCTGTCACTTTTAGGGCACAGCAGCATGGTGGTTTGCTTTTTTTTTTAGCTCAGTTTTGGAGATAGGTTTTATATCTTCATATGCCACTTTGATTGATTTATCTTTATTGTTTGCCTCTTGATTTTTTTTTTTTTTTAAAGTTTCCACCTTACTACTTTCTGACCATGGAAAACACACGTGCTAGAAATTTTCCGTGACAGAAACTTCAAACTCAGAACAAAGATTGCTTCTTGGGAAATGGCTGAGGAAATAGGTTTTACTGTGTACCCTGAAGACCAGCAGACCTGGATCCCCATCAGTCAATGACAGAAGATAATTCCAGAGTCAGGGACCTGAAAAACTCCATCTTCTTTCCCAAAATAGTTAAATTCAATGGCAATGAACAATTAGATGGTATGGAAATCCCAGGATCTCTCAATGCCTGTGCTGTGTAAGACTCTAATTAGATTAAAACCTAGTGAAGGATGAGGGAAGATGTTTAGGGGGACTTCGCTAAAATGAGTCTGCTATTGACATACTTACTTGAAGAAGCTGTGCTGTTTAGATTGGCTTCAGTGAATGATAACCTTAGCTGAGAGATTTATAAAGACATATAAGAGCATGTCTGGCACTTTAGACTGTCTGAAATTTCTACCCTGAATTTTTTATTGGTTCCAGCTCTAAAATAATGCAAGCCATTTATATAACTCTCTGAACACTCTTGATAAGAGTAGCTATCCATCCTATTCCTAAACAACTCTGCATGAAAAATATTTTTTATTCAACTCTGCAAAGAGGCTGGAGAACTCCACAATGATATGTTGCATACACTTGAAAATTAGTGGAAAAAGAAAGGTAATGCAACAGTAAATCACAGACTCAAGGGGAGCGAGCTAGAATAGTAAATCAAAAATTATTGAATGAGGGTTCATTACTATGTGCTGTGAGTGCTGTGCGATTAAAGAATTGGGCCAGGTTTCCTGTGGTATGCTGGTGTAATCACAATGATTTTATCACGGCTGTGTCAATATAATGCGACGGAAAATGTGACCCTAGAAATGTTTATGATTAGGCATTAGCAACTCAAAGGAAACAATCAAATTGCGTGGCTTCCAATGACACAGAGCTCCTGGTGAAGTCAGCAATTAAAACTGGTGTATGGCTCCAGGGAGCAACTTCTGTGGATGGAGTGTCGGAGCGGCGAGGGCGGCTGTGCAGAGCATCTCGTCCTGTTACGTTTCTCTTGCGTCAGGTCCCTGCTCCAGACCCTGACGGGGAGTTATGCCCGATAGTACCACAGGGCTCCGTCCTTCAGCTGCAGATGAGGAGTGAACATCCGAAGTGAGTTGTTCAGAACGGCTCTTTGAATACTGTGCAACATCCATGGCAATCACAGCGTTTTAAGAGCGTAGTTTTCAGTCATATCTGTGCTTTTCTGTAAGATTACAAAGTTGCAACAAGCTGTCCAGCACTTCTGCAAGTTTTTACATTAAATTGGATCGAAATCTTTTGGGAGATCTGTGCACATCAGCACGTTTTTGTGGCGACATGCCTCCATATGTCCTGTTCCACCGGCAATGGAATTTCAGCAATTAGCTGAATTTGGCTTTTAGTGATACCAAAATGCAAATTGGCTTTTAGTGATACCAGCAGTTCCTCGAGTCTGTAGGAAGCCCAGAGAACAAGAATATGACCTGCAGTTGTAGACACCTGGGATTAATAAGGTCATTGGTGTTACGGGGTTGGCTGAGGCATACGTGTTCCTACCTCGTGGCGTTCTCAGACCGGGGGGGCAGTGGCCATGTGCTTATCAGGCCGCGTTAGCTAGCATCGTAAAGGTCTGCGCACTAGGATAACCTGCAACCACTGCAAGGAATTTTCAGCCTTACTACAGCACATTCTTTTGGAAGGATGCAGGCTAGCAAACAGTTATGGTTTCAGTTCAATATTACCCAGAAAAGCTGAAAATGAAGGTGAGAGAATGGCTCTCTCAAAGTCTCAAAAGCAAAGACTCATGTTTGCTTATGTTTTAACCCCCCATGGATTGGTCAGTTTGTTGTGATCAGTAACTTCTGTTCATCTGATACCCTGAAGCTTCTTGTTGAATCACTTTTCCTCTCTGATTTAGAGTTGCTAGTTCTTTTTTTAAGCTCAGATTAACTCCAGCTGGCATTACATGCCACTACATATTACGTTTGAAGTTTTTTTACCTCCACACAGAAACGTGGTGACAGATTGATCCTCAAAGAGCTCATTGCTTTCACCTATTCTCTGGCTTGACACTTTGCTAGCTATTTGGAGACCTATTTTTCAACAGGGATCGTGGATGCTACCAGAAGAGTTAAGGTATTTGAAGGCCAGAATCAGCAGTCTCATGCTTTGCCAACCATGTGTAGTGCCAAGGTAAAGCTACCATATGAAAGGAAAATACGCTCTGAAGGTTTCTCATGTATTATTTATTGAAGCGAGAAACGACCAGTGCATTCAATGGTACAAAATACGGGACTAAACTCTGTTCTTGTTTTCTTCTTAAAACACTTAGGCTGTCACGCTTTATGGTGCTGGTGCCAGGCTTTCCCACCCGACCCTGTGATGGGTACGTGTTCTGGAGATGGTGCAGGGCGGTCCCTGGTAGTGCTTGTCTGCTCAGGGGCAGTTTTCCCCCTTTGCTACGGTGCCTTTTTTCAGCAAGGGGAATTTTCACCGCCTGGTTTGCATTTTACTTGTGTGTGAGGACACAACAAATGAAGGAGGGTTAAGGGAGAAAACATGGGCACAGTGCACACTCCTGCTGAGCATAGCTGGCCTGGGGATTGCCAGGCTTTTATGAGGTGGTTTGGGTGACTGCTTGAAATCCTGTAGTCCTGGAGAAAGGTGGAACCCCAGGAAGAGAGGCTTGTGTTTTGTGAACCAACAGGCAGCATTGATCATCCGAATGTGCAGCAGGACTTGGTAACTTCATCCCAACGTGCTCCTTTGTGTGTAGTCATGCAGATCTGGGATTTCTGCTTCTGTACATGGCAGGATCAGGGCCTGCGCTCACCTTCCTGGCCTGACAATGCAACACTTAATGTTTGGAAAACAGATTTTTGTTCTAAGGGAAGCAGAGAATTTATTACTTAACAATTTTTTGGGGTTGCTTCTTGTGCCTTTGAACTTTGAATGTTTAGACACTGGCACAACAGAATTTTTTTGTTATGACAAAAATGAATTGTGTAATGAAAAGTTGCCTAAAAATATCTGGATTGGGCTTCCTTAATATGCAGAATACTGTCAATGGAGAAAAACGTGGAGGTCAATAAGTGATTTAACAGGTCTGATCATTTGAAGGAATGCCTTTAATGGATAGCAGCTCAAGAACTGTAACTGGGTCACAGGGAAGAGTCTTAGGTCTTAAAAGACTGCAGAAACTCGTTGAAAACAGCACAGGGACAAACCAACAAAGGACTACTGCCCTGACCGTCTGGTAGACTTGAGGTGATGGTCTGGTTCTTGTTGCAGGCAGGCCTTTAAATTCCAGAACTTCACTTAATTTGCTTAAACCATGGTAACTATGGTAGAAATTAGGTAATAAATTAATAATAGCCTTAATAGAGCGATTCTAGGGTAACACTTTTTTTTCCTCTGGGCTGGATTGATGCAAATGGAAGCCCCTCTGACAGGCGCCTTGCTGGGCCTCTCCTTTGGGAGCATGAAGCTGTCCAGGAGCTGCAGAGCTCCTGCTCTGTACGTAGCACTGCGTCCCTGCCGAGCACCGTGCTCCTGCTGCACGTGTAACTGCAGCGCGCCTGCGCTGCGCGGTCCGCACGGCGGTCCCACGGCCAGCTGGGGACTGGGGCAGGCCAGGCAGACGAGCTGTCAGGGTCTGATCTGGCTGACACCGAGTTGTAGCCAGCCTGTACAGCAGTGCTTCTGTGCGGGAGCAGACCCAGCAGCCAGCGTGCCAGTGCCAAGGAGGAGGTGGTGAGTCCTGAGCTCTCTTACCTGCAGAGACCTGCCTGCATCTCCTGGGCCAGCACATCACCACCAGTGAGCAGGCATGGCTGGGCCATCACCCTCTGTCCTCCCTTCGTGTAAAGAGGCACCAGAGTCACTGCAGGGGAGAGAAGATGCAAGGGGGAGTGGGAATCAGCGTTTTGGACATCGAAAGGGTCTTTGGCAGCCCTGGGGTCCATTCCTGGTGTCCCACACTACTCCTGTGTGCTGCCTAATGCAGAATATAAAAGTTGTCTTGCAGCCAGACCCATGAAGCAAAGATGTAGGTTTTTTTCCTGGGGAAGTGCCCAGAAGTTAGAGCTTGCAGTACCTGGTTTGTTGTTACCTCGGGCTAGGTCCAGTAAAGCGTATCAGCAATATGTTGTTTGTTAAATGAAGGTTTGTGCTCTGTGCCAGACTGCAAAAGTGTCTGCGTGATGTGAGTCATTCCACCAGAAATAGATGCTAAACGCCCAAAAGCTCGTTGCACTGTGTCAGGAATAAAGTTTGGACAGGAAACAGTTTTTTTTGCTTCAGCAGAAAAAGTGAACCCCTTGTGAAAAGAATTTGCAATTTCAAGTGGAAAATGTTGAAGGAGGGAAGAATGTACAAACAATGCCAAGAAACAGACTCACTTCTTTGGCACAAAATATGAGGAAATCTTTCCAGCTGGTGATGGGGGACCCAAAAGCGATGTGGTGGTCAAAAGTTAGTAAACCGAGTTATCTTTTCATTCTGGTTAGTATGAGTAATTTTCAAGCAGATTTTGAGGACCCTACAGCATGTTATAAAATCCCTTTTTGGGTGACAAAAGCAAGAACAAAAAGCAGATTCTAAATTTGTCAGACACATATATTCATGTTTCACTGGTGAAAACAAACAGAACGGACAGTTCTTTTGAACTTGGGTGTAGGTGTATACAATGAGCTCATGTAGATCCAGGTGCAGCCATTAAGGAAACATTTGATATTGCGAAGTTCCTTGAACTTCAAGTGCTGATACTTCTAGAAAGTATGTTATTTAATGTAAGTGTAAATACCAGGCAAGAAAGGGAACTGCTTTTTATAGCTTGGAAAGTCATGTGCTTTCTCAACGATAAATCTGATTAACCATTTCGTACACTGTGCGCACAAGAAGAGGATTTTAGTGATGTAGAACCTGTGACGTTATCCCTCTGTACACTGCTGATACATGGAACTGTGACAACATTACCTGCCTACAGTTTCAGCGAAAACCATGCTTGAACTGTCTTCTGCTCACAGAACATAAAGCCCTGTCTTCTGCCTACAGAACATAAAGCCCCTGCTTCTGAGGCTGTTCTCAGCTGTCTCTTTGCAGAACTCATCCTGGTGATTTTCTTGCCTTCGTACCTCTGAACTCTTTCTTAGAAAAGTGTCACCTTCCTTGAATGTACTGGCAGGCGGCTGCTGAGCAGGACCGCGGGACCGTGGCTGGCCAGCCCGGAGGCGGGGGTGGTCCTGGCAGGGACCCCGGTCCTGTGCCTGGGAGAACCGACTGCCGCGGGGGCGGCTGCCCCGTGCTCAGCAGGGACTCGGCGTGTCTCTGCCAATGGTTAGGTTTCCGCGTGGTGCAGCCGGTACGCTCCCGGAAAGAAAAAGCTGATGGCTCGTGTTCAGGGATGTGTTGCAAACCAGCCTTGGATAAGGAAATTACTCTGGTTCGGGCTAAGCCGATATTACTACGGTGTTAACAAGGAAGACAGGCCTGCTCCTGCACTACAAATCGCTTTGTTTCAAAATTGCAGAGCAGGAATTTTTTTTTTTTCACTGTTTTGTCTCCTTTTTAAAATTATTTCCAACTTCTAGCAGCCTCTAAAGTTGGTAAAGAATTAATGCAGTAAATGATCTACCTTTGTAATGGTGTTAAATGTTGCAGGCATCAGTATAGTTTAACGTATTTGTCAGGGGAATTAAATGACAGATAGTTGGTCAGCAAAACTTCAGACCAAACTCTACTGTCCACAGATGTTTATCCTGTGAAATGTGGACACAAAATCTCTTCGTATTTTAAAGGCTGTGTGTTACGATTCCGTTTCTAGTATTAACAAATATTGCCTAAAATTCTTACATTCTCACCTTCGTTGATGTATTTAGATCCTGAAATGTATTGATCATATCTCTTAAGTTCCTTTGTGCAGGACTAGAAATAAATTACCCTAGGTCAAGTTCTGTTTATACAGTGGACTGCTCTTGCAGAATTACCTTCTTGACTTAATAGCTTCCTTTTGGATGACATTTCTGCCAGAAAGAAGACAAATTGTCTAAGGTCAGCGTGCAGATCAGCTCAGAGCGTAGGAGGAAATTGTAGCGGATCAGCTAAATTGCACCAGGGCTGGCCGGCAGCGTTGGGCAGCACGCCGTCAGCCTGGGGGCGGCACGGCGGGGGCACAGCCCCCTCTCCCCGCGGCACAGCGCAGCAAGAGCCCTTCGGCTTTCGAATGCTGTCGTGTGGTGGTTTGCCCAGTTCTTGAGGTTGACGAATTTAACTGGCGTGGTGACAGGGAATCAGATCAGCCTGGCCATCCGTTCGGCTCAAGGTTGATGTGTTTGCTGGTCCCCCAGACTCCTTGTGTTAAGCCTAGCAATTACCTGGCCATACTTCTCTGCGGATGTTACATGGTGCGATTTTCCCTGCGCCTTCTCTCCTACTCGTTCCTGCAACCTTTTCTGAAATCGTTGTCTTACAGATAGTTGGGAGCTGAAACCTCGCGGCTGAGTCTGCTCTTGTAATTGCACAACGGCTGGGAGGTTTAATTTGTTTCCTGATGTGTAACATCAGGGGACAGGGCTAAAGGACCTGATGCAGATCCTGTAATCCTACTCTTGGTGAACTTGATGCTGTTGCATATATGTACATGTTATATAGAGCACATTATGTTATATAGAACACATTATATATACGTTATATAGAACATTATTTGGTTTATGTGTATATATATCAAACCAAATAAATATGAGATGATTGAGAATAGTTCTGCTGAAGTTAGAGGTTTTATGCTGTACAACATTTGTGGTAAGAGAACAATCAGGGCTGCAGACACCGATTGAAGTGGCACCGAAACCTGTGCATTTTGCAGATGTGCTTAAAAAAACTAAGCTAAAACTTGGCTCCGTGCTTGTCTCCCAATATACTCTGTTCATGAGGTGGGGGGTTCGCCTGTTTCTGTTGCATCGCTTGTTACTGCACCTTAGTGCTAGTTCAAATGCACCTCCAAAGCCCATGCACATGGGAAAAAATCCTAAAGCCCAACTGCGTCATATTTAAAATGACGGAGTTACCTTTTCCCTTTGGAAATGCTTCTATTTATTCTGTGTTCTACAGCAGAAGAAATATAAAAGTCTCCTTCTAATTAAGCTCTTTATCCTTTGAAGTTATTTTGGACTTTTTTTTCACATTGGTGATGTAATTTATGTAAATAATCATCTATCTATGAAAGGAGTGCGTCTGTCAAAAGCTAAAATAAAAAACATCCGTCATTTTGAAGTGATTAACATTCTCCAGATGTTTAAATCATCAGATTTCAGGAGTTTCCCTTTGTTGTGATAATGATATAGTATCCAGAACAAGAATGTTTACTTTTTTGTATGGGTCAAACAGAGATTTTTCACAATCCTATTAAAGCATGCAGTTTATTGTAATTGTGTGTGCAGATGAAAGCATATGCAGTTATTATTATTTCCCTTAATTGTAAACTGCTGCTGGTAATTTTACTGTAAAGCTGAAACAAAAGGAGCCTACTTGAAAGGACCACCACTGCCCACTTATGTAATCAATTTATAGATGTCAGGTTTGTACAGAGATGGTTATCCCTCTCCGTTAGAGGACCAGTGACATGCTACCACCCTGCAGCGCGCTCTCCCCGCCCTGTTTCGGGGGAGTTGCTCGGGCAAACAGTAGATGTAGCTGATAATCTGAAGTGACAGTTCTGAGCCGCTGTAGTCAAACGTGTTCAGCTTTTGACTTGGGCGAGGAAATAAAGCGCGCGTTCCTCTCTGATGCGACGGACCTTGTGGTTGATCAAGAGAGCTTCACCCATCCTCTGCTGGCCAGCTCGCTATGGGAACTGGAGCCACAGAGCCTTGCCTTGAGGGGGGGTTGTAGTCGAGGAAAATGGCTCCACGTGTGTGAAATGGATTGTTTCCTTTCCTTTCTGTAGTTCCTGCAGAGCAACACCCGTCAATCCATAACACTAGCTAACGTGCAAGAGAAAGGTACCCATCTTGTGTGTCGCTGCGCTGGCAAACTTCTCCCAGAGCTGGCAAAACACGCCTGGGTAAAACTCTGGGTGGGCTGCTGAATGGTGGCAACTGGCTGACACGTTTGCTTTTAACAAAATCTCTCCTGAAATCTAAATTTTGGAAAATTTCCCTGGAAAAACAATAGATACTTGTACCAGATAAATAGCTGCTTTTCTCTTCCTCATGGTTTTATTTGAGCTGAAACATTAACCAAACAATCGTTCAAAATTTAACATTTTTCATTTGATGGAAAGTTCTTGTCAAACCAATAGGTGTGCCCTGCGGGAACATGGCATTACGTGGCAAAGGCAGGGATGGTCTCTGAAGGTGACTGTCGCCACTCTCTGTCCACCAACAGCTTCCCCCCAGGTTGTTGCAGCACTCCTTCTGCTCAGCAGCTCCAAGTAGACTTTTCTTAGGAAGAGCCACAAACCTGCCAGAGCGATGTCGTGTGTGTCCCACCCAGAACTCGCATTTCTCCAAAGCCGTGCTTAGATGGGGTGCGCAAGGGGGAAGTTCCGCCCTGTGCCAATCTCTAGCACAGGCTATGAGAAACATGCCTTTTCCCAAGCGTTATCCGATCCCCTCGCTGGCCTTCACACCACGGGAAGAAGGCAGATAAGTGAAAGCTGCGTTTTGTGGAAGACGAGAAACCAGAATTTCTCTCTGTTTCTCTCCAGGGGCCTCCTAAGATACTACACATGATTAAGTCTCTAAAATGTTTGCCTGTTATTTTTATCGTGCTCCTCAGATCCGAACTCGCCTGAGGCAACGTGAAGGAGAAAGCTCACTGCAGGACAGCTTTTTGAAAGTCTAACTCGTCCTGAAGTAAGTTTTCTGTGGCACGGGGCCTTTACAGGGTCATCAATGCACTTGCTTAGGATGGCCAAAATCGTTTATTGAGGGCTTTAAGATTTATTTGCAAATAAAACAGCTTGTTCCACCAGAGACTAGCCCTGCAGCCAAGGGGCTGAAATCGTGAGCCAGATCAGCTGAGGAGCTGAGACGTGCGGGAAGAAAAAAAATACACACGTGGTCAAACCTCAGAGTGCTGGTGCTGGAGCGGCTGGAGAGAGGAGAAGGGGCACAGGACAGGAGTGCAGGGTGGCAGCACGGGCAGGGGGGCAACAGATGGCTGCAGGAGGGAAGGGCTGACCGGGCACGGGGGCAGCAGGAGGACAAGGCACGGGGAGATGGGGCGCCAAGCGACGCTAGTGGAGCCGTCCTCCTCCAGCAGGACAGGGCTCTGCGCTGCAGCCTCAGCAAGGTCTGTCCCCTACTGCTCTCCCGGGCAGCACGGTACCCGTCGCCATGCGTGTGGCCTGGCAGTGGCCTTCTTGTCAGTGATCTCCTTCTCCAGAGGAGCCTCTGTGCGCAGGCGAAGGCCATGGCTGACCCTGGCCGTGCCACTGAACCATCCTCACCAAACCGTGACCGCTGTGAGTGCTGGCGCAGGGCTCGTGCGGGATGTGAGCAACTCACGTGGGACAGTATTTTCAAAAGCAGGGTAGGATTTGCACACCCCGGGTTGCCTTATGTTTTGCACGGTGTTTAGCAAAGTCTGCTGCCTTCTGGGAGAGCGCTCGCCCTGCTCCCTGGGCCAGTGGGGCAGTGGCCGGGAGCGGGGTGTCCCCAGCTGGCTGCGGTGCCTGCGGTGGGCAGACCCCTGGGGTCGTGGAGGCACCTCCGTGCGCCCAAGGGGCAGCCCAGGAGACCCTGCTGCTCAGAGCCAGCTCTCGGGGAGGGGTTCAGAGGTGCTGGGCAAAGCCTCTAACTGAGAAAGTGGCAGCCTGGGGCTTCTTCCCAACCATATTTCAATGTTTTGATTGCTCTTGTGTTGTCTTTGTTATGCCGATCTTGCTTGTAACTTTAATTACCTTAGATGGGAGAGAGGGACCAAGGGCAATCCTTTTGGGTCATAGTTTACATCGTTTGGCATCTTTTTCTTCTCTACTTCTATTGGCCTGGTTGCAATAGATGCATTAGCACCATTTATGAAGCTAGTTACAAACGGACAGAGCTCGCTGTCGGTTTCCGGAGCCCTTGCCCACAGCCAAGACGGCCACGGCAGGGAGGCTGGTAGCGGATCAACGCTCCGCTCTGTGTGTGGGGCCTGGCGCTCCATCCCCAGAGCTGCCGTGAAGCTCTGCGGGCACAAAGAACTCACCAGAGTGGGCATGAGGATTGAGTCAAACTCCCCACTCCTCCCAGTGTACTCGCATCCTCCCTAGAAGCCAGTGCACTTCAGAATATATGTAATCAATTATGCAAATGCTCCCGTTACAGACTAGGTGAGCTTCTCAGATGGCCAAGTGCAACTAGGCACGTTTATCTAAGTACAAGGGAAGTGGGTGGATAGATTTGGTTCTTAGCACTGGGATCGACTGAGAATAAAACAGTTCTCACCTGGAAAGTTATCTTAGTGATATCTAGCATAAATGAAGGATGAATTACAGCCAAAGGCTGTCTTCTGTCTTTGTCCTGCCTCGGTGTTTTCACATAACAGTCCTGTGCAGTTCACTCTGGACTCTTTGTGCTAATTACAAAGGCAAACATAGTGCAACACGGTTTTTCTGAGTCTGTGTTTTGGGACAAGCATGGTTTGTTGATTGCACCTAATGTCCTGGTCAGAAATGTGCTTTTTTTCATCCCCGGTAAATTGTGCACCTGGCTGTCTGAGTTGGTTCTCCCATTTGTTCCCAAGGGTTAATGGCACCGCTTTGCCCTCTGGCAGCCTTTGGGGCTCCTTGCCCACCCCTTGTAAATACGAAGCGCACAAAGAGCACGCTGTGTTGCCACACTGCCTTGCCACTTGCCCCAGCAGTGGGAGCCCAGAGCCCCTGCCCCTGCCTGGGAGCTCGGGGGCTGGTGGGGCAGCGAGGGCAGGGTCTGGCCGGGGGGCAAAGGAAGCAGCAGGAGCACCGGGAGAGAAGGAGCTGCCCCGGAAGGGCAAAACTAATGCTGCCAAGCCTTGGGAGGAAAAGAGGAAAACCTCCACTGCAGAGATGCGCTTGTGGGATGACTCTTCTGGGTCTGGGGGCAGCTGCGACACACAGCACTGGTTGCTGTACGCCAGGGTCCCCTCCTGCCGCTCCGCATGTCTGGGCAGAACGCGGGGCACTTGCTAGTGTGAGCAAAGGCAAGAGAAATACCCTGTTTCCTTGGGTGAATATTTCATCCGGATTATATGGACTCTCCCTACCACTGCCCTGAGACTGCTCTCAGGGGAAGGTGTGTGTTGGTGCTCTACGAGAACGTACTGCAAATACAGGTTTAAGAAAGCTAGTAATCTCTGTCATTGCATTTTGGCTTCACTGGGTATACCCTCTGACTCTAACTAACGTGTTTTTTGTTTTTTTCCTGGATAATGCTGAAACAGATTCTTCCCTTTCCTAAAGTAATTTCTTTTTGTGAGTCTTCCATTACCTCATTCACATAAGCTTGCTAATAGGGCTGAAATATGAGCCGGCTGTGTAGCTAATTTTCCCCTTGATGTACTGGACCCTCCAAAATGACAGCTTTGGAAAACAAATTACTGAACACAAAGTGAGTTACAAACCTATCCTAAAATGTCTGTTCTGCTGCATTTGCAGCCTCTAGCACCCAGATATTTAAGTCCTGTCATTTTTACTCTTCCTGTTCTTACAGACAGTAGCAAGTACTACCTTTCTAATGCAGCGTTACATTACGTAGCACAATTTGGCTTCTGCACTCCCAAAGCCGCGTACACCATTGCAGTGGTGGATTTGGTAGTGTTTCAATGCTAAACCACTAGCTTTAGGGATATGCCAGTGAACCATGGAAGTATGTCTTGTTTGGTTAGTTGACGTGGAGTTTCTGCCTGCAAACGCACTCTGAAGCAAAATTCAGCTATTTCAGAGCAGTAGCAACTAAAGAAATAAAGTAGGTATTTGTGGCTTCCTACAGAGGTGTTTATGTGTTTCTGAACCCGAAGTGCCTGTGGGTTCTGCAGGTTGGCATCGGAGCAGGGCTGGCCCCAGAGCGGGCGGCACCAGGGTGAACCCCGGTGGTCTGCCAGGCATTTGTCCCTTGCACCAGGACCCCCTCGGCTGTGCTGCACACCTCTAGAGCAAATCCGGGAGGAGTTGTAAAATATGATATGCCAGCAAAACAGATGATTTCTGGAAAGGAATGGTATGAATGCAAGTTCTTGGCTTGAGTCTGGTTTTCAGGCAAACAAAACTCTCAACTCCAGCACCTGGGCACCCGTCAGTGCTTTTGGTTGACTTCAGTCACTTGAGCAAGTCACTTCATCCCTGTTTCTCATGTAACTATAGATGTGTTGTGTGCTATGGGGTCCAGATGACACCTCAGCGAGCTTCAGCTGTCTTCTTTCAACTTCATACTTGGAATTTAAGTTCACACGATATTTTCATTCCCCCCTCCTTCCCCTTCCCCCCAAAAAAAAAGAAAAAAAGGAGAGGGAGAAAAGGAAAGGAAATAGAAACTGTGAGGAAGGAAAGGGGCGGGAGAAGAAGACAAACACAAAATGCGATTCACTTAAAAATATCTCTGCTTGATGGAGGCTAAAAGGTGGCAGCTGTGCCAAAGTAGTGGACCCTAAATCGCTGAGCAAAAAAGCAGAGAAAGCTCTGATTGCTCCTAGTGCAGCGGTGAATGTCGCTCTCAGCCACAAATCAAGCAAGCTTAAAAAAAAAAAAAAAAAAAAAAAAGACTCAATCAAGGCAATAATGGCCTCCACTTCACAATCAGGCAAGTGCTTCTACTTCAGAAATCCTACCATTTATGGCTGATTGCTAACCCTGGCCTCATTTCTAATCTAAAGGGCGAGTAATAATTTGGAAAAGGAATTATAACAACTTCCCAGCCATTTGGTAAATCGTTATTATTTTAAAGGAGTGTTGGGAGGCTGTTGCTGTTTGGCAGATATTTTTTTCCTGCTGCTGCTCTACCACTTCCACCACACCGATTCTCACTGATGTCACACGAGAAGGAAAGTAACGCACAGTGCAAACAGATAAGAAAGAAAAGCCCAGCTTCGGCGCGCTAAAAGTTTATCCGAAGGCACACGGAGAGACGGAACGGCTCCTGCCCCGCGCTGCCCCAGCGGTTCCCAGCAGAGCCCCGCACCGGCACTGGGGGCTGCGCTGGGCGCGGGCGCTGCTCCCGGGGGGAAGCGCCCGGCGTGGGAAGCCGCCGGCCTTGGAAACGGCCCTCGGCTGCGGGCGGGGGGCAGCGCGGCCCCGCTGCAGCCGCACGGCTCGGGCGGCGGGGGGCTGTCCCGGGGGGGGCTGTCCCGGGGGGGGCTGCCCGGGGGGGCCTGCCCCGCACCCGGCCCAGCGGCGGAGCCGCCTGGGCGCTCGGGGGCTGCCCAGCCTGGCGGAACGGATGCCCTGCTGTCCCAGTCCTCCCTGTGCCGCCCCGCTGTGGGCAGCGTAACGAGTGTCAGTGCTTTAACCGGTAGGTTACCTGGGCGGGAAACGCAAGTCGTGCTAGTCCGTAACCCCGCTACCTTAATTGCATTTGTTGCACTTGTTTCCCCGTTTCAAGCGTGCTGCACTGCCTGCGTAAATATTTCCATATTTATGTCAATACTCAGTCAAACATCTCCCGCACGTCTGCTGCGGCTGTCACGTCGCGTTTTCGAAGGAGAAAACGCCGAAGCGGAGGATTCCGGCAGTGCCCCTGCCAGCTCTGCGTCCGGGGAGGGCCACGGCGGCCCCGCGCGGGTCAGGACGCAGGATTTTGTCTGATGCCTCTATTCTAAATGGCAAAGCATTTGGGGAAAAAAAAAAAAAAAGAGAGATGCGATGTGACGCAGAGCAGAAAAACCAAGGGGGACCTGTGCGCAGCTTCACCTGGGTTAGCTAATCCTGTTGGAGGCATGACAGTGTTTTGATAAGAGCAGGCATTTGTGATCAAAATACCTCTTATTTTAGTGAATCGAGGACCAAATGGGATGCCATCATTTCCCTCATGAGCGCGATATGTTTTATGAAAAGGACGATCAGTATATTTTGGAGGATGGCAAAATTTCATTCACTGACTCAGGAGGTAAACGCAGCAACAGCTTTAATGCAGCGTTGTACGCCGCACCTCTGGGCTGTGTTGTGAAGGTATCTGTGCCGCAGTTGTTTAAGTCCGTGTTTTAAATATGATTTGAAGGGAGACTGATTCAAAAATTTTCAATGACCCATTGAAATCTGAACTACTTATTGCAAGACAAAAAGTATAATGCTTCAATCAGAGTAACAGCTTGGAATGTGTTTTATTAAATGGAGTTCATTTCATATTACCCGAGAGTGCTGTGGAGTTGAAAGCACATTCTTGGATTTGAACTTTCACATGTAGGTAATAGGAATGAGGGGGAAATGGTCATTTGTAATATTGCATATTTTGGGCCAAATTCTGATCCTGTGTAGAATTAGCCACTGTGTTCCTCCATGTATTATCCAAGAGTGGCATATCCCTGGGTCCTGTCTATCATTCCGAGGTAAAGATGGTGCAGGGAAAACACAAAGATCCTGCACGGAACTCTGCATAAAATTTTGCCGTATTTTACTTCCTAATCACTGCTTACATTTCTGCATTATTTCTGAGGTGAGTGTATTTTCAGTGAGGGAAAACAAAACCAGGTTCGATCTCAGTGGAATCGAAGAAAATTCTGTCTGAAATACGCCACTGACGGATGCAAAATAATGGAAGAATGTAGATTATATGCATAAACTCTCAGCGCATTTCACTTGTAAATATTCCTTGATTTTTGTCAGCAATGTTATGCAAAAATATTTAAATTAGCAGATTATAAAAGAGCAGTACTGTCAGTTTAACATTGATACAGATTGATCATGGGCGGGGGGGGGAGGACACGGGGGACGGACGGAACCTCTTAGAAACCAACGTAATTCATTTACAGCTCTATTAGTGGAAAATCGGTGGTCATTCCAAGGAGAACAGGTTTTTCCAGCCCAGCTGTTTAGCATTTCAGGAGTTTAAGAGGCTCCTACTGCCAGAAGGCAGCATGTGAGACAAATCACGGGAGCTGATTTCCTCCTCGAAAGACAGTCCCGCGAGTAGAGCCGGCTGCGGGCGCGTCGGGTCAGGCAACGGCGTAACGCAGCGCCCGACTCGCTCCCAGCTGGAAGCGGGGACTGGTCGTTCGGGGTTTTAGGGCAGCCCTAAGCACGACGGCACTAATCCGCCTATCTGCTTGGAGAGTCCGCAGCTTCTGAAATTCGGAAGGAATCTTTTTCTCTTGCCGTAAACATCGGGGCGGTGAACGCCCCCGCGTGATGCGGTCCGGTGCGTGTCTCGGCACGGAACGGGACAACGGCACCGAACTGCCCCCGCGGGTACCGGGCACCGAGAACCAGAGCGGTTTGAGTGGAGCGTAACCAATCCGCCGGGTTATTTAGATGTTAGCGGGGTGCCGACGCTGGGCCCCCCAGCTTGGATTGCCGGTGTCCCTGCCCAAACGTGCCACACGACGAGGGCAGCGCCAGCGGCCGCTGCCGCCGGCCGGGCTGCGCCTCTCGCTCGTCACTCCGGGGGGGGCTCAGCCCGGAGGGGGGCTCAGCCCGGAGGGGGGGCACCGGGAGCAGCGGCCCCGCCGCGCTTCGGGCTTCCTCGCCGGAGAGGCGAGCGGGACAGGGGCAGGGGCAGGGGCAGGGGCAGGGGGGGCAGCGGAGCGCTGCCGGCTCCCGCCTCCCGCCCGCTGCAGGGCTGCGAACCTGCGCCGTGCACGTCACTGCGCTTCCTCGATAACGTTAAAAACACTGTAAATTTGCTTTTAAAAGGTGGTTGTTTAGAGAAAGGAGAAAGCCCGTTCTTTCGCGTACAAGCTCTTGACACGCGCCGAGTTACGCGCTTTCGGTTCAGGTTGGTTTCGACGCCTTTCGCCGTCTGAAACCCGCGCACCGGGGGCTGGATTTTCGCTGTCTGTACTGAATGTCGTGTGTCTGTCTCTGCCCGTGCAGCACGAGCATCCGTTCGAACGTGTGCCTGATGTATGGAAAAATAACTGGCGTGTACGTTCCTGGGAGGAGGTGCTGGAATTGTCGTGTCTGCCAGCGAGGCAAAGCGGTTTAACAACTAAACAATCAGTTTGTTGTTAGCTTTTAGGATTATTCTTCTTCAAAAAATCTAATTACACTAACTGTAAAATCTGATTAAAGTGTTATTCGAGGAAAGGATTTATGGTTTTTTTTTTTTTTTGATACAAATTAAATCGGT
The DNA here is from genome assembly GCF_009769465.1 of Tauraco erythrolophus. NCBI lineage: Eukaryota > Metazoa > Chordata > Aves > Musophagiformes > Musophagidae > Tauraco > Tauraco erythrolophus. The sequence continues at coordinate 35,934,252 of NC_141474.1, read as the reverse complement.
TTTGAGAAAAATATTTATGTTTTCACGGGGTCATGCAGAAAATGAAAACAAAATATTTTTTTTCCCAGTGTAAAATTGACCAAAGTATTGTATCTACTCAGTTACCATAAACAAACTGCATCCAGAAAGCAGAATAAAAGCTTATGTGTAATTTCTATGTGGAATTGGGATAGCGTTCTCTGTTTTTTAAAAAAGAGCTGAAGATACTCTGATCTTGATGTCTAGATAGTTGGCTGCTGTTGTGACGCCAGAGCTGGGAGGTTTAATTCTTTAATTTAAGACGGTAATTCTTACAGGCTTCACTTGCTTTTGGTGTAAAGAAATTAAAAAGGCAGCTAGGAAAACTTAGGCATTTGATTATCTATTTTTTTAAAAGACTCACATTTCCTTTCAAAGGAAAAAGATGCACAGTGTGCTGCACTGGTGTTATTTTCAACTGTTGGAAAATCAGAAGTTAAACGTCCTCCTTAATATCACATTATGTAAAATCAAATTGACAATATACCATGAATTGTGTATTTTCAGCAACCAAAAGTACTAAAGACCTTCTAAAACTCCAGTGCATGGTATATTTAATAGAATAAAGTTATTTTAAAAAATTGAGACTAAATTTTATACAGTTGCATGTTGTTGTTTTTAAGGGCACAGCTCAGGCAAATTCAAGTTAAACATTAATAGGAGTGGTGGCTGAGGACGGATAAGCCGTGCTGTCCTTAGAGTTTTAACTCCGTTTCAAAACAATGATTTCTGCTCCAATCTGATGCTGTTACTGTTATGTTCTTATACGCTGATTTAAAGAAGTACTCAAGTTCCAGAGGAAGAAGCTGTTTCAAGCAAATACTTGTGCGTGTGCCATCTGTGATTTGCATGTAAAGAATTATCTTGGTGAATCAGTCAAGTGACTTTCATGCTGAAGTGCCTGCTGGATGCCCTTTGTGAGCACAACTGGCTAATGCTTTGGCTCTAATCTGAGGAACGACAACTTAAAGTGATTTTCTGGTATGGATGCTAAATGTTATGGGTGAGAAAAGATGATCAGTTACTAGAGTGAATGAATATACCTGCCTCCCCAGAAACAACTGAATGCAAAGTGAATTAAATTGTAGTTTTAAATGTTGCAGTGTATTCACATAGCAAAAGCAAATATTAAACTTGGGCTGAAAATACCCTTTCCTTAAGCAAGTGGCTAAGCGCACTTACAAATGGTAAAGGTTTGCCAGTTGTAGGAATCTTGTTGCTTATCAGTAAATTTTTCTCCTGCCACCGACTGCAGAGTTACCTTTCCGAAGGCTGCTGCCTCCTGTTGCGCGTAGCCCGCCTGTCCCCTGCAACGCCTGTAGTCTGAGGCTCAACATTGCAGTTAAAGCGTAACAGAATTAGTCGCAGGAGCTGGAAATGAAACGCAGCGTGACAAAATTAATCTCAGAAGGAACTTGTGAAACTTGGGTAAGACTGGGAAAAAAGCACAGTTCTCCCCGGTATACGGGCAAATAAGGGTTGTGTTGCGTGGAGCAGGGCGGTGCTGGCGCTCTGCACCTTCCTGGCACAGCTGCAGGGCAGTGAAACACAACCTCAGTATCGCCTTCTGGAACCTTTGAGGGGATAAAAAAATCAGAAAAACCTTGTAAAAAGTATTCAATATTTTAAGCACTGAAGTAACACGATTCCCTAATCTTCCTCTGAGAATCATGCAACTGTTTATTTTTCCTCTTGTAGGATCTCGTTTTGGTGTGGTGGTTTTTTTTTTTTTTTGTATGTGGTTCCTAACAGTCTTCAATAATTGGAGTTACAAGGTATGAAGTAACAAGTTGGCAATAGTTAGGGTAACCTTTCTAGTTTAAGACTGTCAAAAAATCTTCCTGAATGTGGTACCATTTTTAAGAGGAATGTGGGATCATAATCACACATTGGTTTCTGACAGACAGTATTTCTAAGAATGTAAATCCTGTACATGCTGTTCTGTACTGTAAAGGCTTGAGCCAGTATTGTAGTGCTTGGATTGATTTCTTTTTAAAAAAGGTAAAAGAAAAAAAAGAAGCTTTCCAAGAAATGAAGTAGTTGTACTGAATACCCTTTCCTCCCCATACTTTGCCCCACAGCTCTGCCCTTGGGAGCAAACTGAAGTGCTGGTTTATACACAAAATTAGTATCTGTGATCCCTTTCCCAGCTTACACAGATGCATTCATGACTGTACGTACTTGGAATTAACCTTGTCTGGTTCTGAAACAGGCCTCCTCTGTCTCAAAAATACGGCCTCTTAGGGCTGGAGTTGAAGTCTGACACAGTTTCTTTGCACCTCTGCTTTTCCAGTGCTGAATTTTCCCTTCCCACGTGTGGTGCACCGCCTCAGCACTGTGAGGTGTGTGGGAACGGCTCACGTTCGTTGGCAGCATCTACAGTCACGTCTAACGGAGCAGGGCCGGGTTGCGAGGCTGCTCTAGATGCAGGGGATGGCTCAGACGGTGCCGAACGAACTCTGAATCCCCCACCCTGCTTTTAGGAGCAGAAAGTTCCCCGTCCACAGGCAGGAGCTGCCCCCTCGGGCGGTGGGGAGGGACCTGTGGGGACAGCGGGGCACCCACCAGCAGGGACGGGGATGAGGATGGGCACCAGGACAGCCAGCCCACGGGCTCTGCCAGGGCAGCTGCCCGTGACAGCCACCCGCCCTCCGCGCTGAAGCTGACGTTGCTGTTTGCTGGTGGAAACTTTGGGGCTTTGGTTCACCCCAGGTCAAAGAAATGCAGTTGTGCCTCAGAATGGGAACAAAGGTTTCCAAAAACTTGGGATGGCAAAGGGCTGAGGCAGGCCCCGTGCCCCGGCGCTGCTCCGATGGCACGTGCAGCAGAAGCTGCCTTCCTGCTCCCTGCGGAGCTGCTGTCGCCTTGGTGGGCCGTGGGGACCCTCGGCTGCTCCCACCCATGCACCAGCTGTTGCACGGGCTGTGGGACTCGCCTTTGCTCACCATGGCCCCGCTGCAGCGGCCCCACCGTGTCCATGCCACATGCTCCAGTCCCGCCGGGCGATGGGCACTTGCCGCACGCCTCCCAGCAAGGAGCGTTTCCGCATTAGAAACGGTCACCCCCAGGTTCCGTTGGAATTCAACAGCCATTAGCCCACTCAAGTACACGAGGCGTGGGAACAACGTATGCAGCGCACGACGTTTGAAGGTTTCTTGTGGTATTTCAACACCTTACGTGCTTGGTCATCTCACAAGCTGACATTCTTTGATTATCAAGGTTTTCCACCAGCGCCTCGCCACCTCCGCCAACGGGGGGAACAGTAGAGCCTCTTTCTGCTCTTTGCTCACTTTGTGCTCGCAGCCGAGGACAGCGTCAACCTCACCTGACACGACTGCAGTCTTCTTGCAAGGACAGAAACGTGTTGCCCTCCCACTTTCCCATGCCCAACCAGGTGCTGAGGCTTTTCCAGCCCCCAGAAACAGGATGGAAGCAAGCACACAAATGTTCAAGCTGCAAGTTACTAACACAAACAAGCAACACAAAAGGCTCAAGTTTATTTTTTTTGGCATGCCTGCTACTGGAAACACAGCCTAACAGGTCTTTCAGGATCTATTTAAAGCCCCCAATTACTTTTCCCTCTGGCTGCCACCTAGTATGTCAAATTTTTACAGTGGAATTAAAATGTCCCCAAGACATAGGGTTATGTAATGGAAACAATGACAACTCTCTACCTCTATGAACTGGGAGCTACTGTACCAAATAAACCCTTTCCTTCAGTCAGGGTCTTGTTTTGCAGTGTTAGCAATCACTCAGTCATAAAAGGAAGGGCTCAGAATCCATCATTGCTAAGGTTTACAAATTCACCATCTTTCTGAAAAATACACGAGGCGTAAGGAGTGACTTTTCCAGTGGCAGGCTACAGGAATACACAGATTACAGCACTGTTTTATACTTGGCAGTTATTGCCCAGCAGTGGTTCACAGCCTGGTACGAACGCCCGTTACTGCACGCGTTGGTTGACTTTCTGCCCAACAGCTGGACCTGCCGTTGGGTGCTGGCCATATGGAATGACATGTAAGTGAGCTAACGAACGATGAGCGTAAAGATGCAAAGAAAAAATAACAATTAGTGGCCGCTGGCCAAGGGAAGCAGAACACATGAACACAGTGGGGCTGGAGCCCGAAACACAGTGAAGTGCAGGAAAACAGCTTCCATTTTGCTGTCGAGTGCCACAGTCAGGAAGGATCCTGGACGCACCTGGCTGAAGCCGGCATAAAGCAGCACCTTAACTTCTACTTGTCTATTCGAACCTCACCAGGTACTGTTCTTCAGCTGACTAATACGTGGCTTTGTGTTGTTTTCAAAGGGCCATCTATATCGCTGCACACTGTTTTGCAGAGTTCCTACTAAAAACTTCAAAGGATTAAAAACCTTCAAGGATAACAACCCAGTTTTTAGAGCGGCTCTGTGGAAATCAGAAGGCCTAAACCCAGCGTTTGGAAGTGAAATGCTTCCACAGAGGACATGGCCAAAGGCTGTGGCAAGCCAGTTATTTCTGTGGTAACTGACAGAGTAAAAGACTGTTAACTCAGCAGCGCTGTTAAAAAAAAAAACACAGCAAAACATTCTAAAGTCTTGTTCTCTGTGCCTCTGTGGCATTAAACCCGTTCGCAGTTCTGTTTAATTACCTTTTTTTCTGGTAAATGTCCATGAGAGTGTTACTACTTAAAGCAGTATTTATATCTCTTACAAAGAGCATTACAATTATTATTCAGTTTGCCATTTGCTTTCAAACGCCTTAGTCTATATCATGATTTCAGCAAAAATCCCAAGATTGCTTTCTGTATCATCCTCAGGCTCCAATTCTTCACTGTGGTCCTTTGGAGAGGTGTGTACGCCTTGTTCTTGAATGGTCTTTCTCTTTCTCCTGTGGATGTACACAGAGCGGTTCTTCTCCACCTCCTCAGAAGGCGAGCTGTCTGCACTGACAGCAGTTTTCAAAGCCAACTCTAAGCGTTTGTAGAATCTGGAAAGAATTGTGGAGTTATTATTTTTGTAGGTTTGCTCAGGATCTGCAAAACTACTCTGAGAAACTAATGCTTTTGCAACATAATCAATACGTGCTAAGAAAAGAAAATGGTTACTAACATCAGAAAGTTCTGGCCAATACTGGAAGAAAAATTAGAAACATCAGCACGTGTCCTTGTGTCCGCCATGCCACTTCTCTTTGTAATGCTTGTATGTCAGAAATCAAAGGGTGGGGGTACTCACGTGCCATTAAGACCCTGCTCATCTTACAGAAACTATAAAATGTTGTCAGGTTAAACGTCTGATGAACGACAACATTAATGATCAGATGGACTCCTACTATTAACAATTACTTCTAACAACTACAGAGATTTTCAATGGACATATAAAAAGAAACTGGTCTTAATACATGTAGGTGTCTCTCCAGCATCCTTATGATCCTCATTCTCTTTCACTCTTCTGCCTATTCTGTTCCTCAGCTGGAGACAAACGTTAAGACACAAAGCATGTGTAACCTTCCACCACCTTCAGAAATCATCGGGTTTGGAAACTATACAAAGCATTTAGTGGATTAAAGTGTGCACTGCAATCTGCATACTTCTGAAATGGTTACTGTGTTAGAATAAAAAATGATATTATCATTAGAAAGTTAAACCCTACTCAGTAACGAAAGACAGTCTGCAAACTCATGTTGTTTACAGGTTTTAGCTTAAACAGTTTATAGTCTTCAGAGCTCAAAAAATTATTGTATTGAAATTGTATTTTAGACTTTGGGGGGGGCTGTCTGGTTTTGGTTGGGTTTTTTTTTTTGTTTTCTAACACAACCCATCTCCCTTTTGGATTTAGATGCCATGAATAGGATTGGTGTACTCTTGCAAACCTGTCAATCCTCCTTGTGTTTTCTTCCATTTTCCGATTGGCCACCTGTATCAGAAATTCAATATATTCTTCGGAGACCATCAATTTCCCCTTGTGGCTCAACGGAACTTCTAAGCAATGAGTGCTCCGGACAGCCTAAAAACACACACAAAAGGATTTATCTAGAATAAAGTTTTTTATTTTATGAAGGTTATTTAAATAATATGGGAAAAAAAAAACACTTATCCACACAATTGGTTAGGTGCTGTCAACTAAAGCAGAAAGATACTTCTTTGCTACAGCATGCCCTGTGATAGCTGTCTATCATATTACAATTCAGATCTTGGCTCATAAAAAAAAAAAAAAAAATCAAGGTTAGCAGCAATGATATGACTTTGTTACATTTCTTACAGGAAGTAGAAAAGCCCTTACCATCATAATTTTTCCTCCTCTGCCAACTGTAATACCAGAGTTCCTGAACCCAGAATCAATGGCCACCGAATGCTGCGGAACAAATAAATGCCTTAAGCAGGTCTTACACACCTTCACAGCAAGAAATAATTATGGATAGGTTGCAACGCAACCTACATCTCAGTTTTGCCAAAAACTTACTCAAAACCATCTCCCCAAATTCATGCAATACTAGTAACATTAAAATGTTTTAAAGATCAAACTCACACAGTATCACAAATCATGGCTGGTTTTCAAAGAACCACAGTCAGTTTTGATTGTCTAATCTTAATCCTTTAGTGCAGATGGGACATTAATGGGAACTGTACTACTATATCTCGAAGAGCTGGTAACCATACAGGCAGTCGTGCAGCACTTTTATAGCTAGAAGGGCAGCAGTATTGTAAAAGGAGTTAATTGACTCTCTTCTACATAAATGAAGGTACAAACCCATCACCAGTTTCACTCTGAAGAGCAGAAGGCAAAGGTGCCACTCCATTAGCTGAGACACTGGAGCTGAACAGCCTGGCTGGTAGCAAAGTCACATCTAAAAACCCGTCGCTTTTGGCCAGCAAAAGCAATCCAGGCTCACGGAGAAAAGTTTTCACCAGGCAACCTGCTTCAGCTCGGAGACTGAACTGTGGTTGAGTAACTTTGTCTTCTAAAAAGCACAGCAAATACTAAGTTCAAAGCTGTGTTTTCTTTTTTACCCGAGTTATTAAACATGCAGCACACCTGGGACCATTCTTAAGTGCTAAAGCTTACTCAGGAGCCAACACTTCTACTTTTACAGCAAGGAATATAACAGAACAACAATGTAATGCTGTTACTTGATGTAATTTTACCAGAAGCTGTGCATCTTGCAGCTCTTGACACAGCACATGAAGAACAAATGGTTCAAACTTGAGCACGACATCACCAGTGGCTTTCTCTAGTGCTGTCATCTGGAAAACACACCAAAATATTTATATTAATACTGCAAATGTGTACTGTTACTACAGAAAGAAAACAAAAAATAATATCAAGTCAGCGTGTGAAAGAAGCATTAAAAACGCAGCAAATGAGGTCCAAGCAATCGGGTTTGTTCAGCTGCTTTTGATTTTTCATTGCTCACAATACACAGAAATCCCACGGATTTCCATCATTCTGTTTGCTAAACTGATTAGGTTTGAGAGCAATTCATAGCAAGATAGCCTTTAAAAACTCTGGAAAGTGCACTTCCCTGTTTATTTCTTTGTAGATTGACATGAATCGATACAGTCAGCGCAGCACAGGAAGAGAACTGCTTTACTGCAATCAGATGAAACCTGAGCACATTTTTTTATTTTTTCTAAAAACCTGTTCTTTAAAATCAAAGACGTTTAGTTTCTGAAGTACATTTTCTTAACTCCAGAAAACTTTCTGGGGTTCAGCAAATCAAATTCATAGCCTAACACACTTGATCACATTTTAACCTAGTTTAAACAAGAATGTGTAGATTACTGTATGAGACTGAAAAAGAGAAAAAAGTTCAGAGGTTGAAACTAGAGGCATAAACCTGCGAGACACGGCGGGGCGGAAAGAGGGAAGTAACTTCGCAGTTCTAAGATTCAAGAAATTACCTTCAGACCCCTCAGTTCTGCTAGAAGACTGAGATGACAGTGGCAATTTTTCCTGCATTTGTGAGTGTGGAGAAAGCTCCAAGACATTCTGCACGGCCTATTATCACAATTGCTCTACTTTTCTACGCGGTGTCTTTGCAGAGCCACCTTAAGGGCCGACGTTACTTTTTTCCATTCAGAAAGGTTGCTTTGAGGCAGTTCTATTACTTATTTCATTTTATGATGATTTAATCACAAGCACTGCTTCCTCCCCCTGCCTTGTTTGCCTTCACTCGCTTAATTCACAGCACTAAAAAATTTGCTATGTTAGCTTGAAAGATTTCAGCTGTTTTCCCATATTTTGTTGTTTTGTCTGGCCCTTCTCATCTTTCTTGTAAAACGAAACTATCCAATAAAATCAGCAGGAAATAATCAAATTCATATGCTTTTCTAAGACACGATGGCATAAAAGAAAACTGCTGAAGTAACGCTCTCTCCTTTCCTTCAAAGGCTGAAAAGTATTTAAATGTATTTACGCAGCATCTCCTCCACACGGGTTCTTATTTTAAGTTGAAAGCATGTCTTTCTGAACGGCTAAGTTTGTCATTTGTGCACCAGATTTAAAAAAATGCCCAGGTCACCACAGCCATGCTAAAGCTGCTGAGAAACAGAAGCGCCTGACACTGCAGAATGCAGCGTCCTACAGAAATACCTATGCCAACTCACCCAGCGGTGGCTCGGGAAGTGCCTGGAAACGCGTGGTGCTGCCGCGGCGCTCCGGGAGGCAGGCTCACCCTGCCTGGGAGCGTGCTGGCACGGCCCAACAGCTTCCTTATCCAAAGCCCGGCTCTCTGCGCAGCACGGCACGAGGTTGGTGGTGTGGAGCCCTGCGGCCCCCGCCTCGCGCGGTCTGCGCCGATGCCAGCCGCAACACACGCAGCAGTCGGCGTTGACGGTGTGTAACACGGGCTGGGACCTGCTGCGGCGCGTGGGGTCCCTTTCCAGGCACGTTTCCCTGATCCCTCTTCAGATGTCTGCCCGCGTTTTGAGAACTCTGCTCCAGCTATCCCAGCAACAATACAGCGTCCTGCTTCAGCGAAACGCTCGGCATCCGCTGTGGCTGGAAGCCAAGTCAGGCAGACTTGTCTCCGAGACAAGTAGTGTGACAGAAAACACATTATCAGCTGCACTCAGTGTGTGTGGTAGCAGTGAGGGTGTTTTCACGGGTTTCTGTTTCTCTGAAAAGGCTCAGGAATTTAGCAGAGACTCTAGAGGCGGCTTTTCAGCAAGAACACAACTAGTTAAGAAAGTCATACTGCCTGAAATCATCCGTGCACGTTAGCACTGCCCCAAGGCTGTCTTATAATACTGTTCATCAGAAAGCTTACTCGTGGAAAAAAATATTTTCTATTTTCAGTAAAGGTTTTTTATCATCTACTGCATCTAAGTCAGTCTAACTAACAAGACAAAGTCTAACTGCTGTCTTGAAACGACAGCAAGTACCTGTTGGCGACCTGTAAAAAAGCTCACGCAAATGAAACTCCCTCTCTTTCAAAAGCAGGAGCAACCGCTGAAGTGGCAAGAAGCGGAAAACAATGGAGTGGCCACGGCAGCACGTCTGCAGGAACGCAGAACGCAGCCCTCGCTCCGCAGAGCCGTGCTGGCACCACTGCAAACGCGCTCGCTGCAGCGTCGCGCAGCTGCGGTCGCGTCACCGGCTCGAGGGTAAGTCCCAGTCTGCCGAGGGCAGCGCACAGCCCAGCGCGGCCGGCATCGTTATCCTAACAGTCATCTGTCAGGAAAGGAAGAACATTTGCTTAGAAACGCATTATTTCCCCTTATTCTGAATAAGGAAACGGCTTTGAAAAAAATAAAACCGACTGTATCTCAGCTTTTCAGAAATGGTTTTTTGAAGGACAGTCTTCTGCTGCAGAAGCAGTACAAACTCCTGACTCTCTGTTGCGACATGGAGACTACATGAGTCCAGACAGTAAGAAATTATTCACGTTTCATATTAGCTGCATTTTCAACTATGCAGGGAATTTGGTATTAAGCTTAAAAGCATTCTCTTCAGAACGGGTCTTACGAGTTTATTAAGTAGAACACCTAGAGAAAAGTTTCTTTTGAAATCAGAGTCAATTCATCTCAGTGACGTGAACAAAACCCCTAAAAACGTCTTTGCATTTTACACGACATGTTTTCCACGACATTAGGAACGCTGCATTAAATAAACACGAAAGCCGTATCCCCCTGTTGCCCTCTTACCACATCGCCTTTGACACACGCCTCATGTGTTACCAGGAGCCACGTGCAGTTTTTCTTCGGGATCTCCGAGATGTTTCTATCCTGGTACCGGAGAGAAGCGATTAAACCAGCACTACAGGTACATGAGCTTTGGTCTTGTGCTTGTACAAACGCAATGGTCCTTCAGAACAAGGAACGTCGCTTCTAAAAAAGCGCCTTAAGCTCTTCAGGCACACAAACCTATTTATTGACAGTGTTTTACGAGCGACTCCCGTGCTCCCAGCCAGGCACCGCCGTAAGCCCGAGCCCCGGCAGCGGACACGCGTGCGTCCCAGTAGGCACTATGGAGAACCGGGGGGGGACAGCTCCGCCCCGAGCGCCGCTCCCCGGCACATCCATCGGCTTCCCGGGCTCCCGAACCGCGCTCCCAGCGCAGCGCGGGCGCGAACCCGACCCCGACCCCGAGCCCCTCCGCGGGCGAGCGGGGCCCGGCAGCGCCCGCCCCCGCCGGGGCGAGGACAGGGCCGGGCTCCCCTCGCCGCCCCGCGGCCCGGCCCGGGGCTGGGGGCGCGGCGGGCCCGCAGCCGGGCAGAGGCGCCGCCGGCGGGACTCACCGCGGCGCCGCCTTCCGCCAGGACGAGGCGGCCGGAGCAGGAGCTGGTGGTGCAGAACCGAGCTCGCCCGTTGAGGAGCCGCACGACGGCGGCGGCGCCTTCGTCCAGCGCGCCCTTCCTGCTGGCGTCCGCCCGCGCCAGGCGCTGCGCCTTCTGCCGCCCGAAGGCGGCCATGGCGGGGCGGCGGGAGCGGCCCCGCCCCGACCCCGGCGCCGCAGCGGCGGCCCCCGCGCGAGCGCGACGGCGGCCCGCGAGGGCCAAACCTCCCCAGGCGACGCTCGGCCCCGCCCCGCCCGCACTCCGCCGCGGGGCCGGGAGCGGGGGCGCTCCGGAGGTGGCGGGGGGCGTCGGGGCTGCCCGGCGGCCGCCGGGACTCGGCGCGCGGGGCTCGGGGCCTCGGGCGGCAGCGGCGGGGGGCGGGGCCGGGGTCGGGGGGCGCGTCAGGGGTGGGGCCTGACGGCGCGGGGCGTGCCCGGGCCGCGGGGGCGGCCGGAGCCTTCGTGCCGCCGTGGGGACCCTCCGTGCCGCGGCCGCGCGTCCCTGCGGAGCAGCCGGTGAGCCCCCCAGGAGCCGGCTCGACCCGGCCCGGCTCGTCCGGCCGTGGCCCTGCTGGCGCGGGAAGGGCGGGCGGCGCTCCGGGGGTTCCCGGAGGGCGCGGAACCTGCCCCGCTGCCCCGCCGGCTGCGGCCCTGCCGCTGGCCCCGCTCCCCGTTCCCGGGGCCGGACCACCCCGCCCCTGCTCGCCGTGGCCGGGGTGCCCCAGCCGCTGCCTCCCCCCCAGCCCTTCCTCGCCCGTGGGTCCGGGCACCTCTCCGCCCCGCCCGTGGGTCCGGGCACCTCTCCGCCCCGCCCGTGGGTCCGGGCACCTCTCCGCCCCCCCCGTGGGTCCGGGCACCTTTCCGCCCCCCCGTGGGTCCGGGCACCTCTTCGCCCCCCCCGTGGGTCCGGGCACCTCTCCGCCCGCCCGTGGGTCCGGGCACCTTTCCGCCCTCCCGTGGGTCCGGGCACCTCTCCGCCCGCCCGTGGGTCCGGGCACCTTTCCGCCCTCCCGTGGGTCCGGGCACCTCTCTGCCCGCCCGTGGGTCCGGGCACCTCTCCGCCCCCCCCGTGGGTCCGGGCACCTCTCCGCCCTCCCGTGGGTCCGGGCATCTCTTCGCCCCCGCCGTGGGTCCGGGCACCTCTCCGCCCACCCGTGGGTCCGGGCACCTCTCCGCCCACCCGTGGGTCCGGGCACCTTTCCGCCCTGCCGTGGGTACGGGCACCTTTCCGCTCCCCCGTGGGTACAGGCACCCCTCTGCCCCCTGAGTGCCCGAGCCGGGTGCTGGTGCGGAGGCACTCGGGAAGCTCCTGCATGGCTGGTGCCCGCCAGTTGCCCCCCAGCAGATACCGAGGTTCCTTCCAGTTGCCTCATCCTGCCCGTTGGTCATTGTGCTGCAGGATCATTTCTTAAAACCCACAGGTCCGTTTTTTTTCTGAGCGGAATAGAGGCCTTTTAGTTTGGTTTGTTGTCACTGCGTGTGAAGGTGACCTGTACTTCAGGAATTCCTTTGCGCTGTGAAGTTTTGTCGTGCCCCAAGGAAATAGTAGTGTGTGTCCTTGTGACAGGCTCCTCCTGACTGGAGTAGGGAACCAGGAACGTGGAGCCTTACATACTGTATCAGCGAAGAGGAAAAACGGGCATCAGGTCAGGTACTTTTAGAAGCTGCAGTTGTCTTTGGGAAAAAGCCTACCTCTGGCTACAGTTCTAAAGTTCTTTAGCTGGAGTTGATCAAAAGCATCATCTCTTGGTGTCTTTCAGCTTCTTGTACGCCTGCGAGCTGTCCTGTGGTTGTTTGCTCTTTACCCCGTAAATCTCTGAATCAATCGGGTCCCTGAAAGAATTTGTACGTAACTGTCGTTGTGGCAGGAGGAACTTGGTGGTGGTGTGTCGTGAGAACACTTCACCGATGAACGCAGTTGGAGTAGCCACAGCTTCATCTGTGGACAAGTGGTCGCTGCTTCCATTAAGGCACGCAGGGCTGGGAGCTGCAGCAGCTGGGGGCCGCCGTTCACGGTCTGGCGTACGGCTGCGGTGGCGAAATCCGGCTGGAATTAAGGATCGGAATCTGGAACGTCTGCCCTTCAGGTTTTGCTGACTTGTTTTAATCTCCTGTGGGATCTTCTCTTTTCGATAGCTGATGAGTAGGTTTTTGTTGCGTTTTTTCACGTGGAAGTTTAATGGTAAGCAGGAGCAGTGACTGGAACGTCACTTGATTAGGTTGCCCAGTCAGCCAACGTACGACAGGCTGTTTTGCAAGAATGTGACAGTAAATTGTCCGTGTTTTTCCCCAAAATGCGTACACCTCTGCATATGGAGAGCAGTGCGGTGTTCTCAGGAGCTGCCGTAGGAATACTTCTATGGATAAATTATTTACACGTGATTCTCTTCATATCCATAAAGTCCTGCAAGTAGGGTTAGGGTAGGGTTAATTTTATAACTTTTGCAAGTTTTGCAAAAAAAAAAAACCCAAAACCAACCAAGCCCCCCAGAATTTAAATCAGGAGTGAGGCTCAATGTAATCAGTTGTTTGACAGGCAGTTGTTTGATTTCTTTGTTTTGAAAATGCAAACTAAATTATGAAGGCAATACAATATTATCGTTTTTTCCCCTTCCCCTAGATATTCTGATCACTATGGCAACCACCAGAAATGTGATGAGAGCTGTCAGAGTTTTTGGATTTGGTGGCCCAGAAGTGCTTAAACTCCAGTCAGATGTCTTAGTTCCCAATCCAGAAGAAAATCAGGTATCTATGAGTTCTGTGAACTGAAAGGATGATACTGAATGACAGGTACACTCAGAACAGAATGAAGAATACAAACCAAAACTGTTCATCTTGAATGTGCAGTTTTTGGTCAGCTGTTCATACTACCTGGGACTTAATGTTTAACAAATGTGGACTTTTAACTCTTCTATGGGCTACGTATTCCACAGAAAGGATTTCCTGAAAATGGCTTCAGTTCAACACCGAGTTTTTGCTGACTCTGTTTAAAAATTTAGTTAAAATGTCACGATACTGTGCTGTGAATTTAAGTTCTACGTCTTTTTAATTATTGCCTAAGAAGCATCTTTTCTTTTAGGTGTTAATTAAAGTCCATGCCTGTGGGGTAAATCCTGTTGAGACATATATTCGTTCTGGAAGTTACGCCAGGAAACCAGCGTTACCCTATACTCCTGGCTCCGATGTGGCTGGTGTAGTAGAAAGCGTTGGGGAACGTGTGACTGCGTTCAAGGTATTTATACGTTGGGGTTTAATTCATTGTTGTTAATTGTATCCCCTTTGTGTCATTGCTATGCCACTGCTCCTGTATTTATTGCTTATAATAACGTAGTCTCTTCATGGGGAAAGTCACCTTCACTGACTGGTCAAAGCACGCAGCGAGATGCTACTGGCAGTCCAGTCTGCAGATTGAACTGCAGGGAAGTCTTTAGTGCTGCTGCCCTCCGAGGGTTAAAACGTCTCAGAAGAGGCGGTTCAGTTTGCCTGCTTAAAGCAGCGATGTCAGGTCTGCAAAAGCTGTGGTTCGGAACTATTTTTGTGGCATTGCTGAAGTATTTGAAGTTGGATGCTTCCCGTTTGAGGTAATAATTTCACGCAGAACTGAAAAATCTCCTGTGAATCTTTCTGGGAAATAGAAATAGCTTTTATTTTACTTACTCATAAAGCCCCATAAATTACATATTTGTTGTTAAAACAGTTCTAATATTTATTACTCCAGTCTTGTAATTTTACTTAGATTTTCTTAGGAGGAGAGTCTTGGGACAGGAGAAGGCAGTTATCAGTTTGCTAAAAGATGAAATTTATTTAGTTTTTAAATCTGTTCTTCCTTTCAAGTCACTCGACTGTTGGTCTCAGACAGATATAAAAATTGTAGTTAAAATTGTATTGGAATTCTCTGGCTTGGAATTTAGGTAGCTACTGTGGGAGAGACAAGAGATTTGGTTATCTGGAGAGAAGAATCGTGTTTATTCATATTTTCTTATCAGTAGTTTGCTGTATCTGCTGAGTGTACTTTTTTTTTTCCCCTTACGGAAATCGTGATGCTCTCTGCTCCAATGAGAGAGAGATGATGAGGCCAGTATGTGCCCCAGAGGGACATCCCAAAAATGCTGAGTAGCCCAGCTCGTTCGTTCGCAGGAGTTAACACCCAACGCCCGCAAACCCAGCGGACACAGTCCGTGTGCTGTGTGCTCACTGGGATCGACGTGCACACAGCAGAACCCCAGTGCTCAGCAGCTGGGGGTGTCAACGGAGACTGACCTTGTTGTGCAGGGGGGCCGTGCAAGGCCGGGTGCTGACCGGGACCCCGCTGCTGGCGTCGCGCTGCGTCGGCAGCCCTGGAGCGCCCGGAGCGCGCTGCGTTTCCTGCGTCACCTGCTGAGTTGCTGGTGGATATTCAGTTACTTTAGGGTGCATTAAGAGTCTGTCTTTCTTCTACGTTTAAACAAAAATAATTGAGAAATGTTTCTTTTGTGTTTGTGAAAGCTTTTGAAGTTCTGCATTTGGAATCTGTGAGTGGAACTCTTTAGTGTTCAGGTTCGTTAAGGTTAATATTAATGAGACGGTAGGTTTGTGCGTCACACTGCAGAGCAGGGGTTATAATTATGACACTTTATGAAATTCTGTGGTTTGTATTGCGTTCATTGTATGTACCAGCGTTTATAAAAATCTTCTCTGTGACAAATATCACTGATTCTTTTTAATAGGAGAGCTGTTAGAAACAGCCTAAATTTCTGCGAACTGATTCTTACTGTATATTAAGGAAACATAAGGGAGATGATTGCTTGATCTCTTTTCTTTCCCTCCTTCCTAGAAAGGTGACAGGGTTTTTACCCTTGGTACGGTCTCTGGAGGATACGCAGATTATGCAGTTGCTGCAGCTAATAGAGTCTTCCCTTTGTCGGATGCATTGGACTTCAGGCAGGGAGCAGCGATTGGAATACCCTACTTCACTGCTTACCGTGCTCTTTTCCAAAAGTAAGGGGACAAATCTAAGTTTGTGCGTTTTACTTTGAATATTTAAGATAACTGAAGTTCATGTTTTCATTGTCCTGTAAAATGGGGGCAGATCAATGAGTGGGAAATGTTTAAAACACTGAAGTTAAATTTGTTACGCTGATGGAATTGTCAGGTAATCGTTACCTAGAAGCTCGTGACGGTATTTTCTTGTTAAGTGTTTCTTCTGAAGGGAACAGACCTGGAAAGGCTTCTTTGATAAGGATCGTCTAATAAAACGTGCAAGTCTCTTTCAGTACTTGTTGGTATCCTAGCTAGGGAATTAAAACAGGAATAGTCTAATTTCTTAATTAAATGGACAATGTGCCGTAGAGCAGACCCACCTCTTCTTCGTGAGCCTCTCTGCCGGAGGGACTGTGTGCAGTCTGTTGCCGTAGGGCAGTATAACGGGGAAAAGCCAGACTTCCCTGCCAGCTGGGTGAGAGCTTTGGACTGGAAACCTGGTTTAGTTTGACAGAACAACTGGTTAGAAGTAGTGTGGTTTATTTGAAGATCGGTAACAGGTGAAGAGCTTGAACTGGGGTTCAGTACCAGACTGTGACTTGCTGCTAGTTGCATGTTGATGTAATTGCATATCACTTAAACTCATGAATGATATGGTTTATTGTGCCTCCTTGTTTTCCCAAAGAGGCTGATTTACCTGTTTAGCCATAACACAAATTGCAAATACAGCTGGGTGAAAGGTCAGATCTGATGTCAGTATATGCAGTCCGAGACTTAACGATTAAGTACTGCAATCGTAACGCCAATGTTTTCTGTTTTTTTCCTTCAGAGGGCGTGCCAAAGCAGGGGAAAGTGTGCTAGTGCATGGTGCCAGTGGGGGGGTAAGTATTTCGAGAAGGCAAGTTATAAGAAATGCTGCTTTCTGTCCTCGTGCCTGCTTTTGTCTGTGATACGATTTTTACCTTTAAGATTTAAATTACTTATTATGGCTAAAATACCCCCATGTTACCAGGCCAGCTTTTTAAATGGTTAAGTTCCAAGTTGTTGGTAGAATATATAAAATATAAAATGCTAAGAAGGGGATAAAAGCAAGGGCGATAAAAAAAGACTTTTCTTTTTTCTTTTTTTTTTCCCCACCTTTTCTTTCTTCCCCCCACCCCCCTCCCTCAGGTGGGAATAGCAACATGTCAGATTGCCAGAGCGTGTGGTTTAAAGGTTTTGGGTACAGCAGGAACTGAGGAAGGCATGAACATAGTTCTGAGAAATGGTTGTCACCAAGCATTTAATCACAGAGAAGCTAATTACATTGATAAAATCAAGGTAAGCATGCAGCAGGCCTAGGTGATGCAGTATGTATTTTTTTGATGAACAAAATGTGAACAGTTGTTTGCGATTTTTAAAAGTAGATTTATTTAGGAGCAATAGTGCACTGCCTTTTTCATGTCTGTGCAAGGAAAAACCTTTTCCAGGCTGGAAAAGCTGAGCTCTCTTCACAGGCAGTGGCATTTAGAAACTCTTGCGTTTCAGCAAATCCCAATATAGGGATATCATAATTCAGCATATCAAAATATGCTGTCAGCCTTAGTACAAAGGCTGTATTTAAAATTTAAACAGCAAACTGTAAAATATGTGTTATCTGTAGCATATGAAATATGCAGCTGTACCCAAACAGTAACTGGAGTGCTTTCAACGATATATTATGTCGTGTATAGGAATATACAGGGATGGAAGGAGTTGATATCATCATAGAAATGCTCTCTAACATCAATCTTGCTACTGACTTGCAACTGTTGTCCTGTGCAGGAAGGGTGATGGTAAGTATTTTTTGTCACTGACTTGAGTTTGTGTGTTTAGCGACACAATTCAACAGTCAGAACTTAAACTGTCCTTTAACTCGGTTGTAACAGGTTGTGGGCTGCAGAGGTCCTATTGAGATAAACCCAAGAGACACTATGAATAAAGAATCCAGCATAATAGGAGTTAGTCTGTTTCTTGCAACTGAGGTAAGAAAAGAAACATTTTTATTTTAAAGCATGTTTTGTTGACTTACTCCAACAAATTCTCTCTTTCTGGCTAAAATCATTTGTAGGGATGAAAGCATCGTTTCACTGTAACTTGTTTGTTCATTCCTTTACATTTCGATTTAATCTCAGAACATCATAAAATACCTTTGGGTTGTGAAATTTGGTTTAGCACTCGTGTAAATAGTCAATACTTTTCTAAACTGTAAAGACCTTGTGGTAAATGCTGTCTTTATTACTCGCAGGAGGAGATGCATGAATGTGCGACAGCGATCCGTGATGGCATAGAGGCTGGCTGGCTGAAACCAGTTGTAGGCTCTGAATATCCCCTGGAGAAAGTAGTTCAGGCTCATGAAGACATTATTCATAGCAGTGGTGCTCGAGGAAAGATGGTGCTCCTTCTATAAAGTCTTTTTCCGTTTATTTTGCAGCTGTTCTAACTGAACCTTTGCTTACATGATTCACTGAGTGTATGTTATAAAAGGTACCTTTGATCAGGTCTGAGAGTAAGAGCAAATGCTAACTTACATTAAGTAATTGCATTAATTAACGATCTCTTTTTGTAATAAGCAGAATTGCATATATTTGAAAGTAATTTTTGTTGCTTTTTTGGCTGACACGGAAGTAATACATTTTCTCTGCTGGTGCGGCCTTGTGATGCAGGGGAGAATAATATCTAAGATAGAATTTGATATCATGCTCTACGTGCAGTTGTAGTGGGGCCACTGGGAAGCTGTAGGTGGTGCAAAACTGAAGCCTGTCTTTGTAAGACAGACATATGTAACTATATGCTTACAACGAGGGCTCTGTACATTCTTTAGCTGCAAAATTTGTCTCGTTCATCTTATGTCACATAATTTACTTGGAATCAAAGCTTTTGCTACCAAAATAGTTCACTTTCCAGCTCGAAAGATGGCCAAAGAACCTCTCAAATATGACCTGTTCGGAAGCAGAGGCCGTTTCCTTTTGCTCTGCCCGAGTATCTGAGGTGAAAGTGTGGAAAAACAACAGAAATCGGGGGGAAGAGGAGACATTATCCCCCAAAATTCAGCTTACATCTTAACATAAGCTGTAATATTAGAGCAGCTCTGAGGCGAGATACAGTTGCTGCTCCCAGGAGCACGGCGCGGTTGGCATGGACAAGGCCTGCTCAGGTCGAGCAGAACGTACAGTATCCTTGGAAGGGGGAGCAGGGTGGTGTGGAGGTACCGCGGCTCGTCCCTGCTGTCAGGGACAGGGAGCGACTGGCGAAGGGAACCGCACAGCTGCTGTCAGGGAAGCTGGGTCTCAGCAACGATGGTGAGATCGTGTCCTGAAGCTGAACTCTGCTCATTATAATGTCACTATAATACCCAAACACACCTGCATCCCCAAACCTGCCCGCCTCCACGCTGCGACCACCGCTCACTGAGCATACGTCCTGAAAGGCTTCTAGTCTATACCTTTAAATCAAAGCGAGGAAAATTTACACCGATCCTGACAAAGGTATGTATGACTAGAGTCACTCAAGCTCCCCACCTGGAAGTCAGAAACAGTATAAAAATGGCCAAAGAGAAGGGGGTGTTGGGGGAAGCCCTCCATCAGAACGTCTGGGATCAGCTGACGGGCTGGACCTCTCTTCCCCCCCCCATAGGGACGCCTGTTGGGTGAGAGCTCCGTGTTACGTGCTCAGTTACTGACACCTTGCAGCTAGTTGGAATTATCACTGATCAGTTCTGCTTGTACCTCGTTCCAAACCCGTTTTCCCAGTCAGTCCCTATCACCGGCTGTCTTGGAATCTGTATCCTGTCACGAGCACATGCAATAAAATTTGTCAAACATAAATACCAGTTTCCATAAACTTCAACAACTGACACAGGGGATAGAAGGGATTTGGCCCAGTGCGCTGCCCGTGGGGTCCCTGAATGGGTCAGATGAACACCCTCCGACTCGGTGGGATTTGGCCCAGTGATGCTGTCAGTGTGAGCCCGACGGACCGGTCACATTGTCAAGGGTTCAAGGTGACCCCCCTTCTCCTTAACTGGGGTGTGGCAGGTGGGTCGGGTACAAGGGTCTCGTCTGTCTTGGGAAACTGGTAGACTGGTCAAATTGAGAAGGGCTCGAGGTAGTCTCCCTCTCTGTCCTATCAGAGCGGAAAGAACCCGCTGGATGGTTCCAGCTGACAGCAGGAGATCCGCCACCCAACTCACAGCTTTATTTCCGTTTTTTCCCCCATTGAATTTTTCAGCAAGTGAAATGAAAGAAAAAAAACCACCTCTAAACTGCTAAGTGAAATCTTCCCCATTTTTATTGTGTCAGGATTATGACATTAGTGACATGCACAGAAGATGTGACTCAGTAGAGCCAACGACATCTGTAGCTCACGTGTGTCGCGCTGGATGACGCCTCACTGCAGACCTTGGCTCAGAGATCGTAGCTGTAAGAACCCAACAACCTGGACAACATCCACAGAGCAGCACGCAGCAACTGTGAGCCCCGATTCGACAGCGCCAAGACGACAGCTATGTCTGCCAATAGGGTTACGGAATAACACAGCAGGATTGCTCACAGCTAAATTTTGCTAATTTGAAAAAGACCCCAGAAAATAACAGCATAATTAACTCTGTAATTACTTGTAGAAGAAGAGTTCAAGTTCTCTGCCCTACCTCCTTTTTGTGTGTGTGTGTTTGATCTGCAGTGATGAGAGCTGCTGTCGCAAAGCCCGGTCATAGCCCTTGTGCAGCTCAGCGCGTGCCAATGGTACCGTGCCACAGTTTTGCTTTGAGTCAAAAATGCAACTTTGCACTGCGTTAAGATTATCATATTTGTGACACACTTTTACATATTTTCTTTCTGGTTTAAAGTTTGTTTTGGAGTTTCTGTGTTGCTTTTTGTAAGCAAATGCCTGAGTGAAAGCTTACACTCTTTGGGAAAAACAGTAACTCAAACCAAAACAAGGAAGCGGGTAAGAAAGCACAAATGCCTGGAAGAGTACAACTGAGATGGCCACCCAAAGAACGCTTCACTCTCAGCCAGCAGGAAAGCATCCACAGACCAGGGCTCTGGAGAGCTGCAGCCAGGGACTGCTGTGCTGGGCAGCCTGGTGTGCCCATGGTGCTGACCATGAGACATGGGACCTATCTTGGACTGTGGAGAACTCAAAAAGAAACCAGATCCGGTTCAGAAGCTGGGAGCAGGAACAACTTTGCCTCCATGGTGGCCTGGATGGTGGTGGGGAGTGAGAGGCTGCAGCTCTTGATGAGGACTGGGCTGGCGGCTGCCCAGCACCTGCCAGTACAGGCGGGGCTGATCACCCCACACCTTCGTGTAGTCCAAGCTAAGAGCATCCTGCCTCAGAGCCCTGAAGCTATCACAGATGCATTTTTACTTTCATCTTGTCATATGGGTAATGCTCAAGGTGAAAGTGAAGCATTCTTGTGGACATTCACTTTGCTACAGAACAGAGGCACACCACCAAAGCCAGCCCTCATGCAGGGAAAGGTGCTGGAGCAGAACTTCTGACGGGGACATTCGCTGTCAACAGCTGGGGCTGTTCAGCGTAGGCATCCTCCGTGTAGGACGCGGTGCCTGGCAGCGGGGCTGACACGGGGACAACTGCCGCTGCCGGTTGACGGCGAGTGCCGCTGCCGGTGGCTGGTCCGTGCTGTCAGCTGCTCTCCTCGAAGCTGCCGCTGCTGCTGCAGGAATGAAACCTCATGGGACTCATGGGGTCGGACACGTAGCCTGCAAGGTGCAGAGAGAAGTTCAGGTGTGGCTTAACATGGCAGCGATTCTCCCCACCTTTCCCTGCGGTGACAATGTCAACAAAATAACGTGCCTATCGGTTTGAGATAAACAGGCACAGATCGTGCCGAGACCTTTGTGCTGGCTGCAAGTTTCTGTTCAGTATCATCTGCGGAGAAAAAATTTAAATAGGAAATAAACAGACCCTGTCATTCATGCAATGAATTCACAATAATCAGGCACAAAGCAGTTTTGGTAACTGACATAAACATGAATCTCGATGTTTTAACAACAGAGGAGAAGTTCGCCATTAAGAAAAATACCTTTTGCCGTTTCGATGAGACTTAAGAGATCTCAAAATGAACATTCTGGTAAGGGTTTTAAAATTATTTTAATCCTTGACACAACAAAACCGAAAGCAACTGCTCTTGCCAGTGCCGTAGTTCCCATGAGCTGCTCCAACAATGCCAAAGAAACCGTTTCTCCCTTTCCACGGTGTCACTGATCAGCTGCTCCCGCTCTTCTGATTTTACTGCATGAACATTAAAAATCCAGTGGGGCCAACTCAAACATCTCGAGAATTAGGCACTGTATGGAGATACTCAGATGCTCAGGAAACAAGAGAGCAGAGAAACGAGAACACGAAAACTTTCTGGGGCACAGGGTGGGTGGGAGAAGGGCTGGAAAACATCGCTAAGGCTCCTGCCTGCCAAGTTCCTATTGCCAAATGTAGATGACACACAGCTGCATAAAATTAAGACTCCGGTAATCACACAGTACTGACACAGCACCCCTACACCGTAGTCCTCCAGCAACCTGGTTTATCTCCTGATCAGGACATGCTATGCTGTGGAAGCTGTCAGCACACCGTTCCTTATGGGACTCTCACTCCTATCCCAAATCCACTGGGCCTCACGTGCTGGAAGTGCCCCCAGTGCCAGGAGGTGACGGCAGTGGGTGCCGTCGCTGAAGCCAAAGCCGTGGAGCGTGGCTGTGCTCGTGCAGTGACGGACTGCGATGGGGACCGTTACGGGAGCAGGACGTGCGTTTGGGGACCTCTCTGGCCACGGTGACAATACTCTGTGCCGTGCTGTGGCACACAGATCGTGCTAGGTGGGAGACCGTGTGCTCCACCATCACTTCCCTTTGCTGTACTGCTGCCGTGCCGCGGGGAATCTCTGCTTCAACAGATGCGTTCGTGTTTCCCAGCCCCTCCATACACTGTTTTCTTCTTTTGCCTGTAGTGCCTGTGAGTGTCACACCAGCCAGGACTGCCTTGCTCCTGGGGTCCCCTCCTGCCTGCCAGGGCCGCAGCTCTTCTCAGACAGACGGTCTTGCTCACCAGCCTGGGCTGCAACTCCAAGGATGTCAGTGCATCTCCCACAGCCAGGAGGGAACGGCCTGCCTTTTGTAGGCAGGGTCTCAACCTTAATTAGGAAATCAATCAATTCATCCCAGCTGGGCAATAGCCACAGTTGCAATAGCCATAATTCCCCCTTTTTGTTTTACCAGTTTTTGTTTTTTGAAGGAAGGTGAAGGCTTTACATTGAGCAGAGACCCAGTCCATTCATTCCAACTCCAGCACACTTCCCTCCCATGAATATCACATCGGGGCTTGTGGCTTTACCTTCTTCACCGAAGGACTCTGGCTCTTTTGGCTCCAGCGAGGGAGTCGCGGTCCTCAGGGTCTCTCAGACATATCACATCGGGGTCACCAGTTGTTGCTCACCAGCCTGGGCTGCAGCTCCAAGGATGTCATTGCATCTTCCATAGCCAGGAGGAAATGGCCTGCCTTTTGTAGGCAGGGTCTAATTAGGAAATCAATCAATTCATCCCAGCTGGGCAATCTGGGCAATAGCCACAGTTGCAATAGCCATAGGACGGTGCCCTTTCCAGGTGCCGAGGGTTGACGCTACGTCGTGCCACAGCCTGGGCTCACACTGCCGTGCAACTACTCGGCGCGTGCATGCAATTCCTTGTGCTGCAGGACAGCTGCTGTGCTGCAAACCTCTGCAGTGGGGAAACCTTGGTGGCTGCTGCAGCAGCATCATGAGCGGGTCTGCCAGTGTCCGAGAGCTGCACTGAGCAGGGAGAAGCCAAAGTCAAAGTTAAGCTCCATGTTTACACATATCTTGGATTTTAGAGGATGTACAGTTTTTTTTGGGCGTCGTGTATCTGCCTTGTGTGATTTCACCGCTTTCAGCGTACTCTTTAACTCACAGTTTGTGAAACTTCCCATGAACAGCAGGTCCTTTGCTTCCACTGAAGAAGTCAGGGCTGTTTTTCTTTGTAGAATTGGTATTTTCAAATACGCTCAATGAAGAAAATTGTTTGCTATCGAAAAGGCTCTTGCAGGAATGGAAGCAGGGTACTTTGGGGCTTTTACTGAGAAAGGAAAACAGTGAATGTATTCTTCATTGTTTACAGACTGCAAGTACAAATGAAGATAATGGAAAACATCAGGCAAAAGCAAACGGAAAGAAAGATCAAAATGCACATGAATGGGGAGAGACAGCAGTGAGATTGGTTTATGTGACATAAAGAAAGAGCGCAAATATTTGCAATCGTTAGACCGAGCACTCTAATAAAACAGGGCTCAGTGTCTTCTGGCGTGCCGCTACGCATCGCAATGGCTTGATCACCCTCCCGGGATGCTGAAGCACGGGATGCTGAAGCACGGGATGCTGAAGCACGGGATGCAGGCAGAGCAAGGGCTGGCTGGCTGCAGTGCTGTGGCAGCCCCCAGAGCAGCTGGGTTCAGCGCTTTGCAACAAGGGATGGTGATTCTGCTGTTCCTTGAGATACGTGCCCTGGTGACACTGCAGGACTCAACTTTTGAGCTGCATAAGCCCGCTGAAGTGAAGCATGTGGCAGGAGTAGCTTTTCCAGCCCTCTGTGCCTGGCAGCCAGAATCTTCACTTTCCTCGGTGCCACCCTGTCTGTTTCCAGTGCCACGTGAGTCAGTGCAAGGCTCCGCTTGGCTGGCTCTGGGCTGACCAAACTGTGCTGCACCACGGTCCTGGTATCCCGAGCAGCAGTGCAGAGGTCTGGCTGGGGCCACCTCCCTTCCTGCTGGCATTCCTCCAGTTCCCTTCTGTGGAAACTACCATCCAAGGAACAGGTATATTTGAAAGTAAATCTTGAGGTCTTGTGAGTGGAGTCTGAAATCTCTGCTTAACCCCACAGCTTAAGTGTAGCCATGGAGAGTGTCTTCTCCACCAGCCCTTTACCCTGTGTCCCTTTTGAATACAGACTTGAGAAACCCCCTCCAGTCTTGCCTGGATGGTCTTACTCAAGGAGTTCACTGAACATTTCTGTTTCGTTCTTGTTTTCTTCCTCGAGTTTTCCAGGTGCCTGATGAGAGCTGTGCCCCAGGGAACTGCGCTCTGCAGCTGTGGAATCCGCATACGACAAGTAATAACAAAGTTTTGGTTCTTTACAAGTAATAACAAAGTTTTGGTTCTTTTTTCGGTTTCAAAGGTCGTTACCTCCGCACTGGTTATGACAGCAACACTGCTGTTAGCGTTGTACTCCGTAAATATCTGTATCAACAGGTTTTCTCCTTTTCTCAGCCAACGTGCCAAGCTCGGAGGAGAGCAGGGAGTGCAAGAGTCACGCTGAGGCCAGCGAAAACCAGTGAGGACGACGAGTAGCTGAGCTTCTGGTACATGCTTCCAGCAGAACAAACCTCTGAATCCTCTTGGTGACAAAACAGGTTGGGAAGTGGGAGGGAAGGGAGCGGATGCTGGGAGAGGAGTGCGAAGGCCCAGGGCAGAGGACAGCAGCCAAGTGAACGAGGATGGCGACACCGCAAAGTCAGTGGGAGCGCTCAACACAGCTGCCATCTCAACATACAGAAAAACGTACGTGAGCGTGGAGCACCCAGAAAACGTGGTTTTCCTGGTACGTTCTCAGCAGGAGCGCCTCGGAGAAACAGGCTTCCTGCAGCGCAGCACAGCTCTGCTCGCAGCAGACAGACACACCTTCCCGCGGGGCGGCCACGGTGCCAGGGTACGCCTGTCCTCAGGAGCCCGTGTCGCCACCAAAGCCCGGCCCCATTCCTTGGGACTGAGG
This sequence comes from Tauraco erythrolophus, assembly GCF_009769465.1. Lineage (NCBI taxonomy): Eukaryota > Metazoa > Chordata > Aves > Musophagiformes > Musophagidae > Tauraco > Tauraco erythrolophus. The sequence goes on along the minus strand of NC_141474.1, from coordinate 35,908,702 downwards.
ATGCTGCTGCCGTTCTCCCGCATGTCACCTGCGCGGCTCCAGCCGTTCTGGTTCGTGCTCTTTGTCCATCAGGTGCCAAAGTCTGATATGAGTATGGACAAAAAAAACCCTCTTCCCAGCTCGGATGAACAGATCAGCTAGTGCCGGTGGAAGGAGCAGCGCCGTGGCACAGCGGCTGGCGGCCTTCCCAAATCACACGCTCGGTGGGTGTAGTCCCACTCGGGTATGGCTGCACAGAAGGTCTCCGAGCTGGGATGCACGGCTGTCACACCGGGGCATAAACCACCTCCCGCCCCGACAGCGTGCGCTGAAGGCGGCCTCGCGCTGGCGGCACGTCCATGCAGGAGGCAGTGGCTGAGCCTGCTGTGAACGCGGATGGGCACGCAGCTGAGGTCAAGGGTCTGACCTCCAGATCCACACCAGGAAAGGCCCATTTACCCGAGATGTCTGAATCCAGTCTGCTCGATACCACCCTAATGCCAACTACATTTTCACACTCTCTCGATTTTAAGGTTTTATTTGTACATTATGCTGCTGGGATAAAAACTCCTCCAAGCTGATAACCGTTCCGTGCTTGGGAAACGGTAAAGAACCAGGCAGTGAGTTCGTGAGCGGTTCAGAAAGGTGGGTGAGAACCAGGCTCCCAAGGAGCTGCCTGCAAGACAAGACCCGGGCAAAGGCTGTTTGGCAGGGGAGGTTTGCCGGGGGTGATCCCAAAGGCAGGGGCTGGGAAATGCTGGAGAGCGCTTTGTGCGGCAGCGCACACTGATGGTGGTCGGACAGGAAGCCGGGAAGGCACGAGGAAGAAGCAGTCAGGGCATCTCTGTTCTGGAGGGAAGCAGAAGGATGCCCTCAGAGAGGAGTGTGACTGGTGAAAAGGATATGTTGTGTCATGTTATGCTCCTGTGGCATGCCAGGAATAGGACTGTCCTGCCCACTTTTTGCAGAAGCAGCCTTGAGGATACAGAGTCACACCTTCTCCTTACGCACAGACCCATGCGTGTGGACAGAAAGGACCACCCCAGCTCGGAAGTGCTCGGGGTGCACACGCAGTGAAAGCAGCCCCGAGCTGCGAGGAGCGCGGGACGGGGCCGCGCCAGCCCTGCCTGACCGTAACCAGCAGCCTCCACTGCACGTTAGTTCTCTCGTGAGACCTTTCGGCGCTTCAGGAGACTGCAGCTGGTTAACCACACCAGATGCTCAGAGAAGCATTCTGCATCAACTCACCGTTTTTGTCGATTGGTGGGTACTGGAAGTTTCTTCTCATGTCGTCCAAAGACAGACCCTGAGAAGGGTGTTGCCCAGTGCTGCAAATTAGATAAGAGGTGTCAGTTTAGATAAGACCATCTCCAGACCATGCAAACTTTTTCTACAGAGTTGGAAGGACAAGACAGTAACATGAAATACATCAGCTTGATGCCCAGCCATTGGCATTTGCAGTAAACAAAAGGCAAGAAAAAGTTATGAAGCAGGCACACGAATCACATGCACGCTCACATTTCATCCATTCTCAAAGTAACTTCCCTCAAGCAGACTGTTTGGGGCTTCACCATTGTTTGTACACTGCTATTTTAGAAGCAATTCTAGGCATCAATCCAAGATGGTATGGGTAGTTAATGCATCACTGCTACCAGACTCCTGCAAATAAGTCTGAACACTTTTCATGGTGCAGCCAGAAGGCACAATACTAAACAGAACTTTATATCAACATAATTAGAGACTGTGATTATTATTTATCTCATAATATATTAAAAACCAAAGGCCTGTCACCACTAGATTATCTAAACTTAACAGTATACTCACAGCTTCTGGCTTCTATTGAGGAGTCACTGAGATATTCTTTCTGGTGATCTCTTTGTGCCGTTTTCACAGGGTAATAGGATTAGGTTTGCCAAATTCCACTAACTGCAAAGTAACGTGACATCAGCTGCACCTACTCTTTAAATATGCTCACTGGCAGAACTGATCAATCTAGCTTTCCAACCTCTAAAATGTTTCCAACCTCTAAAAGTCGTGAAATGGAAAGGGCCATTCAGTGACCCGTCCAAGCAGCAGAACACGGAATGCTGACACCAGCTGGCAATGGCAGGTGACACAGGCTGGTTGTTTGAGGTTTCCTTGGGGGCTTGTCTGCTTTTCCCACCCAACACGTTGTTACTCTGCCACTGATGCGAGTCCTGGGAGGCTCAGTACAGGTCCCGTGGCTCTGGCTTTCCCAGCTTCTTGAAGACACATTGTTAAGAAGGACGGATGGATGGATGCAGGTTCCCTATAGTGACGCTGCTTGTTGATGCCTGGAGCGGCACCATGCCCCATGGGAGGAGGCTGGGCAGCTGCCTGGCAGGATGCAGGTGGAGTTTAATGAGGACCAGGTGTACCCTGAAGGAGCAGGGAAAGCTCCCCCCAGCTCAGCTGGTACCTCAGGAATATTGTTTCTACCCCCCTTTTCACCACCCTGTCCTTCTCTGTGCTGCTTCTGACTTCCCTCTCGCTGGACTCTCACCCCAGTCTGCTCCCTGCCATCCCAAAGAGCTGTCTCTCCTCCGTGCCGCGCAGCTCCACCACCCACCACCCACCCAGCCGCTCACCCCGCTGCCAGCACAGCCGCCTTCTCCCCCGGCCCCTCGCCTGCGCGCCGGGGAACGGAAGGTGGAGGGACCGCCGTGGTGGTCTGTCCTGCATGAGGATGTCCTCAGACAGGAGACACTCTTAAGTGAGTTATTTGGTCTCTTTGCCTCTGGAGGAGGTCAGAGCACAAAAAGCAGACAGGAATTCTGTGGCTTTGTAAACATACAAAGAAAAAAATGATGGAGAGAATTGCTGCCAATGAACAGCTGTTGGGAGGAGAATTACAGTACAAATCTGTGATAAATAGCACACCCCACTCTGCCATGACCTTGACTTTAGGAGAAGGCAGAAAATCTCAAAATCTGATTATTGTCGGAACAGCTAACTGAACCTCATTCACTCAGCCAGTTTGTTATATGTTTTTCTTCAAATTTCTTGTCAGTTGGGTAAGGGTTTATGATAACTAACCAGAAGAGCTGAAAACATCTTCAGTAAATTGTTGAGCGGCCTCTCCAGGCATTAAGTCTGGAAGAGGAAAAAATAGCTGCTTGGAAAGAACCTGAAAAAAACCTTGGAAAGAGTGAACTTTCCTTTGACAACAAATTTCAAACTTTTATCTGAGGGATAACTCGGCTTTTCTCGTCTGTCCTCTGTTCTGTGAGAACAGGTGGTTTGTAAGGGACCAGGCACTTGTCCTCGGCCCGAGAGGAGAGCTGCCCGGCAAAGTGCACTGGTGGGAAAGGTGGAAAGAAACCACACGGTGGAGAAAGAGAGCTGTTAGCAGGGGGAAGGAAGGGACGTCTGTCAGCTGGAGGAAATGAGCCCATCAAAATGCCTTCATTTTCTGCAGCTGCTTCCTGAACAGACCAAGTTTTCCTTGCAAATCTGCCCAAAGACGTTAAGAGCAGGATGCTGCATCCCGTGATCCCACCCGTGCATGGATGCACATCCGTGAGACCTGAGCCACACGTGGACCTTCTCGGTTCAGCGATGGCCGTGCTGCTCTCCCAGGCTTCGCACCTGAGCTCAGCGCCGGAGCGTGGGGCTCTGCCGTCCTGCCTGCTGCCCGCTACGGACCAGCGCCTGATGGCAGGGATCCGCGCGCGTCGCTGTCTGCAGGGCCAGACCCAACGCGGGGGAGATGCGAGGCAGGAGCTGTCTCGCCTGCTGGCCCGGAAGGATGGTGCCCAGCTCCGGACGGTGCCTTTCCAGGGCAGGCCCTGGCACCGCTCGCCGTGCCGGGATGCCCTGTGAGACCCCACCCAGGGTGCAGCCCCTGCCTCGGCCCCAGCCGCCTCCGCGCCGCTGCCCCGGGCACGCTGCCGCACCACCGAGCCAGGGCACCTGCCGCGAGTGCTGCTCGGGAAGGTGTTCCCGCTGCGAGGGCAAGGTGTGCACAGGGCTCCCGGCGGCAGCACTTTGGGTGCCAACCACTGACCAGCCAGGCTCTGCCGGCACCCGCCCAGCTGCTGTTTCACGGCGGACAGGGCAATGTTTGCTGCATGACTCCTCTATTCCGCACGGACAGGGAATTCTTTCAGAACTCCATGACATACCACACCATGCAGAGACCAGAGAATGGTTTGGGTTGGAAGGGACCTCAAAGATCATCCAGTTCCAACCCCCCTGCCATGGGCAGGGACACCCTCCACTACACCAGGTTGCCCAAAGCCCCATCCAACCTGGCCTTGGACACTTCCAGGGATGGGGCAGCCACAGCTTCTCTGGGCAACCTGTACGTCTCTGCCAGATGTATTTGCTGTTTCAGGCAGCCTGTTTGCTGGAGAGCAGCCCCTGCCAAGCCCGTCTGACATGTTAATAGCACTGTGCAAAGACAGAAAGAAAGGGCACCTGAAATGTTTCTGACGGGTTAATTGAGAGCTACTTAAACAAGAAAAGGCTATTCTTTTGCAGATGTTGTCCTTGGATTCTGTGGGAAATGCCAAGGTGTAAAGAAGTAGAAAATCAACAGTTAAAGCTTCTACACGGTGGTGAGCTGACATGTTAAGCTGACATGTTAAGCTGACCTGTCAGACAGACAATTAAAAGGCACTGCTATTGAATCCAATTCCTTACGAGACTCCTGCATCCCCCAGCTAAGCAGATGCTAAAGTTACAGGGCAAGAAACAAACAAATAACTTCAGTGCCACAGCTGGTGAACTCCACGCACCGTACACAGAGACTTCACCAGACAAATTGCTTCTGCCCTGGCGTGGCGTTGCGTGCTGTGGTGTTTCATGGGACATGAAGTCGTCGGAGCAGATGGAAACAGGAGGCAGCCCTCCAGCTGGGGGAAAACCAATGCGACCCCTTCCCTCTGAAAATGCCTACGCTTACAAAAATGAAACCCTAAGAAACAGTCATCGTTAGGAAGTGAAGCCATTAATCATCTCAGTGTGTTGTATAATTGAAAAACTACTGAAACTGTGGAAACCATTCACTTTTAGCTGAGTGTTGTGCCTCTGGGTGAATCTTCCTGGGTGCTATTTATAGATTTGAATGTTTAGTTTGTATGGCAGAGCATTTAATAAAAGAATCCACCTTCAAATACCCGCTGAGGTGACAGAGGAGCCCATTTGGGCTAACGAGCCTCAGTGCTGCACTGGGAACACGGATTGACAGGGCAAGAGGGGCACTTGCAGGTGCCCCCTCTCGCGCTCTCTCGTGTCTGCACTAACCTGGATACGTCACTTTCTTATTCCTTCCATGCGAATGTATTGCACTCCCCAGCAGACTCTGATCCTTTACAGAAAATAGAAGTCTAGCTGACATTGCCTTCATCCTAACCTCAGTGCCCACCTCCCTGTCCTGCTCCAGCAGCATGTTACAAAAGCAAAGCAATTTACAGGATATCGCGCTTTGCCAGATGAACGTTTCGGGTCTGATCTGTATTTTCAAGTACAAGATTTCGGTGCCTGCCTGCAGGCGTTTGCCTTCTGCCTCTGCACACGAGCCCCGGAACAGGCAAAGGATCAATTCATTTGCTCCTGTATCCCCGCTCCCCATCTTAGCTGACCGTGTTTCTGGCTGCACAGCCCAGTTAACAGGAAGATACTGGGCAGCACGACTTGCTCTGCTGTTACTGCTTCCGACTGCTGAGTGGTGCTCAAGGGTCAGGTTTGGACTAAGTGCACCGCTCTTCTGGCTGAGATGAAGAGAACCATTTCATCTTCACAGTACTCTCACTCCCCAGGGATAGAGATGGGAGACGGCGAAACTTGCCCTCCAAACCAGGTCTCCCCAGCGGTCGGGCAGACTGCCTCGGGTATTAAATTAATGGTAGAGCGACAAAGAGAATTCACATGTGACTTTGCCTTAAAAAATACTGGGAGTTCTTATCCTTCTATGGTCCTAAGTTGAACAACATGAAATTTTAGGAGGTAGGAACAGCTCCAGCAATGCTGACTCCCACAAATCTCTGGGAAGCTGAGATCCTTTTCCTCTTCCTTAAGGAAAAGGGACTTGCCATTTTTACGTCCTGCCTCTGTACCTGCTGGGACAGTCCAGTTTCTGTCTGTCTGTCCCTCCTTGTCTCGGCACAGACACCTTTACCCGCGCCCTCCCCAGACAGCAGCCTGGGATTCGGGGCAGCGCTGGTGCCAGCAGCGGTCTGTCCGTGCTGTCTTGTGGAGGTGCAACAAGCACCGCGGTGCAAAAAGCCCGCTCCGTGCATTTAATCATATCACAATTTGAGGTCAAGGTGAAAAAAACAAAACCTAAAATCCAGACCTGAGATACACAATGTCAGAAACCAGCGCGTCTTCAGTCACTTTTCTGCCACAGCTGCTCTCTGGGACCACCGGTCCGTGTTTTATCTCCATCACAGGCTGTTACGGCCGGGGAGCTGCGTGTGCCTCCTGCCCACGGCACTCCCTCACGTTAAATAAACTCCCTCCATACTAAGAATCTAAGAGAGCTGAGGGCATGTTGGAAAACTGTGTTCAGACACTTGGTCAGACACAAGCGATGCGCTCCATAAAGGGGACATATACATACACATGTAACGGGAAACTTTCTCACACATAATAACCATAAAGGCATTTCAGTGTGAGCTTTCTTCCCAAATTTGCTTATTTCTGGGACTTTCGGCTGGGTTTTCCCAAGTGTGCCCTATTCTTCCTAATCAGAAGGACATGTATTTTGACAGAGAGAACAAGCGACGCTTGTGACATGAGTAAGCAAGGACATGTCACACATTTCTGCTGGGCTTAGATCCTGCTGGGAGAGGTGAGCTCGCTGGAAACCTCCGGCCCCTTCCCAGGACTCGCAACCCTGCCCTCCTCTCGCGATGCGAGGCGCTAACGCAGCCGTCTGTCTCGGACGATGCGCAGGGGCTATGCTGCCTGCAGGGTACCAACCAGTTCGACGGCCACAAAAAGGCTCCCGCGGCAGTCAGCTCCCCGGCGCGGCGTTACTCCATGGAAGTAACTGTAGGAGCAGCTCTGGGACACGTGAGCAGTGCCCACGCTGTGGGGAGGGCTGTGGAGCCTCCTGGTGCCTCCAGCCACCTCATTTGATACTGAAATGCTGCCCATGGTCTAACCTGGGTTTTCCATCTTGTCACTGATGCCACACACTGGAATATTTTTTTCCAAAGAAAAATGTGTCTTTTAGCTTTTCTTTGGTGAAATTTTTCAAATTGAAAACCCGTTGTGATATAAACACTGGCCGTCTCAGACCTGCTGTCAGGTAAGCAGGTACATCGGTCGAATGACCACTTTCTCCACCCCAGGCATCGCATCGGCCCGTTGTTTCACGCGCTAACGCAGCGGCACTGTGTGTAGAGCCCATCCATGGCAGGGCTTCATTTTCTACTATTTTAATGTTTCTCATAGTGAAAAATGCAAACGCTGAGCTGTTGCCCTGGCAGCAGGATGGCTTGCAGCATTCACAGAACCCGAACACCCTGCGCTACAGCAGTTACAGGAGAAAGCAAGGCTGCAGAAGCGCTTTCCCCGGCTGGCCCCGGCAGCGGGTCAGCCCCAGGGGGTGTTCCTGCTGCCGTCTTCCCTCGCAGCTGTGTCCCCTAACCGGGCACAACCCCTGCGCCAGGGAATGCCCGTGCCGGGGAGGTGTGCGGCGCAGCCCTGGGTGGGCACCGTGTGTCCCTCTGAGCGAGCGCCCTGCTCGGCCCCGCGGGACCGGTACGTACCTCTGTGACCACACCGCGTACGCTCTGGCGTTCAGGGCGTATTCCAGCTCGAACCGACTGCGCAGCGCGGCAACGTGGCTGCGGCCGGGACCTCCTCGTGCAACCAGGCAGTCCGAAGATGAGGAGGGAGACAGAGAACCGCTGCTGTTGCTGGAGGCTGGAGACATTAACTGGGTTATATAAAAAAAAGCAAAAGAAGGCACTGTTATTGCATATTTACAAGTCTTTCCTCAGCTTTTCTCACGAGCTGTGTGTCCCACATTTCCTCTACGGTTTGGCTGAAAGAAGCAATGCCTCCTGACTTTGATGGGCTGAGGAGGGCTGGATGCTGCCTGCCAAATAAAGCAGCCAATTCATCATCGCCTGGGGTTTTCACGCTGGGGTTGGATGGCTTTCCAGAAGATATGCCTTAGTTCAGCCGTGAGTTATTTGGCGTGCGAGCATCCGCTGCGCAGCTGGGAGACATCGCTGCCTCCCCGGCGGACGCTGCCGGCTGAGACTCTCCCATCTGTTCCAGAAAGGTGGCAGAGCTGCCTGATCACAGCGGTCCCGAGTGTCCCAGCACAGGAATTCAGACTGATGGGCGATGTAAGTGCAGGCCAGCACATCAGTTTGTGTGTTTGTACGGATGGGCCAGCCATGCCATGCAGGCACCTGTGCGGCAGGGACTTGCTGGCGCAAAAGGTCCCTGCCACTCCTGCTTCCAGAGACCGTTAAAAGGAGGAGAAATGATTTGCTGAGAGAGGAGATGAAAAAAGAGAGGAAATAGAGAGTGGTGATAGAGAAAACTCTCCACCTTCATCAGCTGCAGTACTTAACTTACAAGACATCTTGTTCCTTAAAACTCCTCTCAAACAAGGCTTTGCCCTGGACGCAGTGGAGCGTAGGTCTAACTCCCCAGCTAAATAATGCTTTCTTTTTTCTTCCTGTATGTAAGCTCTTGTCCCAGATTTCCTCCTGCACGCTCTGCTGCCTGTGTATCATAGAAGTCAGGCCTCCCAAGAGGTGACACAGTTTCTTGTGATACAGTACTTCACTTTTTTTACACTTACCAGCTTCCACCTACGCAAAGAGCAACCAGAGCATGAAGAAATTCAATAGATTATGGGTGTCTTCTCTGACCCTTAAGCTCAAGAGCAGCAATCCATTTTAAAAGGAGGTTGGTTTTTCTTTTGCTTTGTTTTTATTTTTAAAACTCTTACCTGCATACACACACGCAAACACACAGAGAAAATCTATTTTCAGGAACTGCAGCCCTGAATCATTTACGTTCTGTTTGACTACTTATCTTACACCTGGCTGAAGGCTGATACGTCCGTCTGTGCCAAAGTCACACTCCAAAGCAGGAATTGCTTTTGCATTCATCCTTCTTATGTTTTCTCTTTTTACCTTTCCCCCAAGGGTCTTGGCCAGTTTGTCTTTTCCTCTTTCTAAACCAAGCAGTCTTGAAAGGGATGAATGGGAGTGAAAAATCCTGCCTGGGACTACTGTGAAGTGCATCCCCAGCGCACTGGTCACACCCTCTCTTTGGTGTACCTCTCTGAGTAGCCTCTGACACTTACAGCAATATCTGGTCCCTGCCTCCTCTTCCTCCTGGCACCCATGTAAACCACCATCAACCATTTGCCTTGATAATGCAGCGTGTTGGCTGACAGTAGGACGAAGCAGCTCAAGCAGCTTGCAGGCTCCAAAGCCACGGCTTTCCTCAGCTGCTGCTGCTCTTCCCACTTGCACTCCAGACCATGCAGCACATGCACAGACGCTCCGCAGTGGAAGTAAGGTCCTTACCTCAATATTGCACAGACATTCTTCTAATTTTGTGACTACTTCTGAAAACTCTGGTCTCCCCTGTGAACATGATAGAAAAAGCAGAGCTGTGTTAAAAATAGCAAGGGGGGCACATCTTCTGTGGTTAAACTGACTCACAGGCACATGATGAATCACAGCTCCCCTCCGTTTCCCTTTCTCTGCATTTCGTGGCATTGCTTTCAGTCTGTTTGGGAATCTGATGGGAACTGCAAGTTCAGTACTCAGAGTTGTGTGTGTAAGAACTTCAACTGCACTGTTATTCTCTTTTTATGAAACACTTAGATTTGAGCTAACGACTTGATCATAAGATTACAAAAATACTAACAATAAGTTCTTGGTGCTACTTATCTCTCAGGTACGCTTCCTCTTTGCCCGTAAACAAGACTTTGAGCACAGCAAGAGCTGTGAAGAGCAGCGGACAAGCTCCTGACCAGTACTGCACTTACAGCCACCCTTTTCCCTTGTACTTGCACATTGCTCTCATGCACCATCTCTGCAGCTGCTCCCCACCGCCTGCCCGACCCCTTCCCGGACGTGTGTCTCCATCTCTGTGTGCTTTATGTGGCACAGGAGTTTGTGGAGGCCATGCGGGGCCAGACCGGGCGACCGAGGGGAATGACAAATATACCTCCTCCTTCTTATTGCTGATCAATACCCTTTCCCAGTTTACAGCACAGTCTTCCCAGCGAAGTTCAGGCTCAACTAAAGCATTGCACGCAATGGTGTTCGACCGAGGAGGACTGGGAATACCTTAATTAAGTAACTGTTAAACAAGCTCCTCACTCCCATCACCACATCTTCCTCAACAGAACTGCCTGGAAGAGGCAGGCATAACTGAAGAGCTTTAGGACAAAGTGCAGCAGCCCTCACATCTATGAGCCATAGTGGAGGGGTAATACACACAAATAAGACTTCAGGTTTTAGCCCTTTGTGAGGAAGTATAGCAAGAAAATGGTGTTAAATGCTTTTCTTTCTCAAAAGGGTGCGAAAGAGAACGGTCAGCCCATTTCAGGTTCCATAGACTTGTCCTTTTCTGCAATGGTGTCTGAAAGGGAGGGAGAACGGTGGGTTTATTGCTGTCCACAGCGGCGTCTTGGCTGATCTGTGCTCCTTGTGGCTGTGGCTTAAGGCAGTGGGACAGTTTATGTCCTTCTCTTGCCCCTGGCCACTGGCCATTGCCTGGCACGGCCGGATCGCCCCCTCGGCACGGCCGGATCACTCCCCTGGCGTGTTCCTGCACCTCGCCAACGCAGCAGGGCTGCGGGCAGCCGGCGGCAGGCCTGGGCCGATTCCTCCTGCCTTCTCCCACCAGCCTTTCTGCCAGGGTGACAAGCTGTGGCAGAGACAGGGCTTCTCCTCCGACATTTGACAGTGCCCTGGGTGCTCCCTTCCTCAGCCGGTCTTGAAAGCCTTCTGCTCCTCTGACTGCTGCAGTCCTTCTGCCACACGATGCCAACCAGCGCACTGAGATACTCCACTTGAAAAAACCCTTTGGAGAGTCTCTGTTCCCACCAGAATCTCAGGCTGCAGTAAGCACTGCTACGAGTAACTTACACCTGGGAGTGCTGGGGAAAACTACCGCGGCAAAAACTACCCTCTGAACACGGAGTCCTTCGCAGGGACAAGGAGTCCTCGGAGCTGACTCTTCAGCTGAGTGAAGGCTGGTGGGAAGAAGAGAGATCTCGTCTGATGATTGCGCACAATTGGGATTGTGAGGTGATTTCAGTGGCTCCTTTTATAAAGGATTCTGTTACAAAGAGTATATGACCACGTTAGTGTCCCTAAGCTCTAGTTTACAAAGCGTTCAAGAAATACTGCATTTATTGCGTGTGAGAAGCTCCACCACCTCCCACGGAACTCCGTCGGAGCCCATCAGAGCCCCTCGGATTAGCCCGTCGGAGACGATGGAGGAACTGACTGCAACATTAGGGTTGTACTTAATAAAACTAAACCAATGTTTATCTTCTTTATGGAACTAAGCCCCAGGGACTATGGCGAATACTCTGACTCTAATTAAAGCTTACAAATTAAAACAGCTAATGAAAAATGCTGCTTAAGAGACACTGTCTAATTTTCTAGTCATCAGTTTGCCTTTGGAAACAACCGCTGTCAAAAGTTTCTGGAAAACAGATGTTCAAGTACCTGATAAATAGTAACAGTGACATGACACCTGGGAACTAGTTTTCAGTTGGGATAAATCTTGAACAAAATTAAAGATAAATAAAAGGATAAATTTTCAAATTTGGAGGCATTTCATAGACATCCAGCAAAATCCATACAGATGTACTCCATTTCCTGCCTTTTTTTTTTTTTTAAACTAAGCTAACCTCTTGGAGAATTCTGACCTGTGAACAGTCTTTGAGCCCCAAAATACACAAGTAACCTCTCTTTCATGTAAATGTCTTCATCTATGCCTCTACAGTGAGATGTTGCAAAATGGGTAAAACCCCTTTGTTACTGAGAATGGTAGCAAGACACCTTTGACGAAGCCCATTTCAGTAAGTTCTTGCCCATGTCTTGTGCAAAGTTCAAGCCATCCACCAGCTGATTGAGCTAGCAATTGCCTTACAATTCTATCACGCAGCTCTAAAACATTAGCAAGATTAAGTGATGTTGGAGTGATACTGATGAGCAAAAAGGGCATTAGGATTCGGAAAAGATGGTTTCTTTTTATTGGGGCTAAATGAGCTGTGGAAATGCTAACAAGATACAGTGACTATATCCATTACATAGTGCTTGCTTAAGTCAACAATTTAACATGACATCTTATTAATAAATTTAAACAGAATGTGAGTTATGTGCTGATGATTATTAGCAGCTACTTTATAGTTACACGGAAAGCAAACCAAACCTCCCGCTCCTCCCGCCCTAGCATTAGCTCATGAAGTGCAAAGACAAGAGCATACTGCAGAACCCAGGCAACACCACTAATGACAAATAAACCAGTGATGATACGAACGAGCTGCGCCCTGCACTGCCCACACATTTTATCTGCAATTCTCGCACCGACATACTACGTAACATCCCGTAAGGAACAGAGTGAGGGGCAAAGCTCGCTGCAGTCGAACAGCTGCCCAAAGCCACACAAACCTCCCTCGTCCCCTGCCTTGGGAGAGCACCCGAGCACGTGCTTTAGTTCACTAAAGCAGGCAAGGAAGCTCTCGAGCATCCAGGCCAAGGACAGGCTTAAGCACACGACAGCCTAGCTTGGACACATGGGTTAAAAGGGAAAGGGACCCTGGGGCACAAATCCAGGACTCTGTTTACGGTAGGAAATTCAAAGTGAGAGCACCTGGTTCAGTAACATGAAGCTGTAATATGAAACAGGGCTCCTGTAACACCAGGAAATTACACAGGTTCCAGAATTCGCTCCCATTCATCAGAAGCAAAACTTCCACCTTGTTCCCTGAAAGCCTCGAATGCCAGAGTAGCACCAGAAAACCAACAGAGCAGCCAAAGTTTCCAAATCCACAGCCTACCCCTGCAATGTACTTCCTAAAGCAGCTAACCTGCTTTGTGCAACATTTTCTAAGCAAACTGAATTTCCAGTCTCTGCAGTGTATTTCTTGACTTTTCAGACAGTTTAGAGCCACGTGCAGAAATAGGGGTGCAAGTTCTGCAGCAGCAGACGCGACGATGGCATTACAGAGCACACAGGGCCCCCTGCCTGCATGGCACACAGAAGCCTATAAAGGACCCACCCATCTCCATAGTCCGTGTGAGAATGCTTCACAGGGACGACATCCATCTGGCTGCTTTCCATTTTCCATCACCAAGGAACACTGTCAAAGCCCAGAAGTTATGACCAAACCCATCATTCTGATGCTCTACACATGCCAGAAGAGTGACACTGTCAGTAGGACAGTCCCAACTCATCGGAGCCAGCACAGGTGCCCACACACCCCAATCTGCATCGGCGTTTTTGTGTGCAAATACACAGATCTGTGTAGAATCCATCCAGCCGGGAGATACAGCTGGGACGAAGCATCAGAAAAGGGCTTGTTACCAACCCTGCTTTGGAGGATTTGACCCTCAATATAAGGACAGAGGCATAAAGAGTAGTGAGGGAGGGTCACTGTTGTCCCTCTACCATGGAGGGTCTCAAGTGCCCTTAAATCCTGTGGTGGCCCTAAAGGTTACCAGTTCGAGGATGACGTCATTTCTGCAATCTTGGTTTGCTCAGTTCCTCTTCCCTTTAGCAACAGACTGCAAAAGCCAACACAGAACAGTCTTCCTTCCACCACCATTCTACAATCTCGGCAGGGAACACTTGTGTATTTTATTTTCTTTAATGCTGTTGCTATTGAGCTAATTGGGATAATCAGACGGACTTCTCCACCCACTGAAAACCCGTCACGATTGCGGCATGTGAGAAAGGTGCCGTAGCAACAACCCTACTGCAGTAACTCCTTGTTGACTCAGACTCCTATCCTGCAGATGTTGCTGGGCTCCAAAAGACAGTAATTACAGCAGATGCAGCACACATTTTTGAAATTCACAGCACAGTTCTTTCTATCCTAAAGTAGAGTTTATTAATTGCAATTGCAACACATATCTGATGTTTGTCTTTATCAGCATCAACCAGTCTCACATGAAAACTCCCAAGGTATCGGCTGGGGAAAAAATATTCATTGTGTTTACTATTTTAAGCCTCTGAAAATTAAATCCCATATCATATAGGGGGAAAATAAAATAATAGGAAGACTCAGAGTTTAGGCAGCTGGAATAGGAGAGGCCCATCTTAGGATTAGCAATGATGCAGCTGATGAGACTGAGCACTCTCGGCGGCCGTGCATGTGGCATGCAGACATCGCTGCCTCGTACCCTGCCTGGCTCCAGGGGCTGTCGCTTCTCACTTCCCTAAGCAGTGAAAAATGCATCCCAGAACAACAGCAATCATCATAATAAGCAATGTAGTAATTTTGAAATATAATAGAACAGATGGCTTTCAGTTTTTCAAGCAAATATGTCATGTCACGGCATAGCAAAAATAAAAAACAGTCTAAAAGTTAGATGCACAGGAGAACTCCGTGGTGCTTCTGATAGCTGATGGAGTGCCCAGGGGAGAGCTGGAGGGAGAGCTGGGTCCCCACAGTTCCACCCATGCAGGACAATATTATGCTGTGAGCTGGGCAATGCGGCCAGACAGACTGGCAGAACTGGGCACCTGTGGAGAGATGGCAGCTCGGCACGGAGGGGGCTGGGGGAGCCGCAGCAACTCTGCTGCCGAAGGGGTGTGCATGGGAGCTTTGTCACCACCATCCCTCCTCACCTCCCCACACCGTGGTATCCTCTCCCCGGGATGGCCCTTATGATTGCTGGGAGCCCAGAGCCTTGCCATGCGTTCCTGAAGGCTCATCCGGGGAGCAGCTACACCCGTACTGGTCACAGCTGTCAGTAGGTTTCAGGGGAAACGGGAAACACAAATTGTTGCTGTAATCTCTGGAGCTGTTGATGCTTTGACACATGGTTGTCCGAGAGACCCTCCACACCCTCGCACACTGGTGTCCCCTGCCTGCCACTCGCAGCTGGAATGGCTCTGCTGGGGAGAGGGGTCCTGTTGGTCCCCCTCCCTGTTCCAGCAGACACTAACCAGGGGGCACTAGGCTGTGGCTTCTGCAAAGCACAGCTGTCCCCAGGCCCTCGGGAAAGATCTACGGCTGTGTTTGTTCTGCCTCAGTATCCAAAATGTATTTGCTACTGGGTATGTAGAGAACTGTCAACATAGTATGAGTGCTCCTTGAATAAAGCAATATTAATTCAAGGAACAGACACCTTCCTGGGATTTTCATAGATTTCATAGATTTCATAGATTTCATAGATTTCTAGGTTGGAAAAGACCTTAGAGATCATCGAGTCCAACCATCCCTAATCCCCATTAAACCATATCCTCAAGTAGCTCATCCACCCTTTTCTTAAACACATCCAGGGATGGGGACTCAACCACTTCCCTGGGCAGCTTATTCCAGTGGCTGACAACCCTTTCAGAGAAGAAATACTTCCTAACATCCAACCTGAATCTCCCCTGACTAAGCTTATGCCCATTTCCTCTTGTTCTATCTCCCATCACTAATGTAAAGAGCCCTTCCCCTAACTCCCCACCATCTTTTCTCAAGTATTTATAGGCCGTAATCAGGTCTCCCCTGAAAGAGAAATTTCAGAAATTGAACAGCAATGAGTAAATTCCCCCCTCCAATAATCCAAAGGAACAACTTTCTTTGCACTGGAAAGAGTGAAAAACATGGTTTGCCAGATCCAAAGATCATAAATATGATCTTCTAAGGATTAAAGCTACAATAGGAAACAGAGATCAAGAGCCAGAATATTTCTACAAGTTACAAGTTGTGTTCCTATTTCTCTTTCACAGTTGCTACTGTAAAAACTAACACCTTAAGCATCCCTTATGGGACACTTAGAACGAGTCAGAGGTGTTTGGAGGATGTTCTGTGCCCCAGACAGACGGAGCAATTCCAGCAAATGGGAAGACTCCGCAGGATGCAGACAAAGGGCTGAGTCCGGGCAGAGGCGGTTTCCCTGCCCGGAGCTCGGTGCGGCTGCCCGGCCGTGGCCGCGGCTGCCTGAGCCGCTGCGGAGCAGCCAGTGCCGGCGTGGAGCGTGGCACCGCGGCCGCGGGCACAGCTGTCAGGGCACGTCCCAGCCTCCGGAGGTGGCTGCAGTGCTTTCTCTCCTCAAGTCCCATGTCACACTTCACACTTGTCACCTACACTTCCCTCTCCCGGGAACACTTGTTTCTGTGTGCCGACTCGCATTTCTGTACAGCTGCCAAAGCCATCCTGGAACACACTCTCTTTCATCTTATAGCTTAAAATTCTGCCTGCAGCCATACCAGTGCCTGCAGTCAAATCACCTAAGGCTGACATCTCGTGTGAGCTCTCAGGCTCAGAAAGGTGAGAGGGATCGTGCTTGGACAAAGGCGGTGGGAAGCAAAACAAAGCATGACAGCCCATCTTGGGGCCCAGTGGTTGTTTTCTCAGTTTCTTTTAAGTCTTCCTATTGCTCAGGTTGATCATGGCTTTGCATTTGCTGCTCATGCAGCCTTTGACCCCTGAGGTTTGCTCCCTCTGTCCCTGCAGCCTGCAGGACCTGTTTTCAAAAGGCAGAGTATTTCATCTTTTATCTTCTACACTGTCATGGGCTTCCACTCAGCTCTGTCTTCTGTGGATGTGGCTTCCCTGTCTTTAGCTAGACCAGTTCTACTAAGCCAGGCGTCAGTAATCAAAACTACCACCTTTATAAGGCAGCGAAGAAGTTTCCTGGTGGAGCGCTTCTCCGAATCGGCAGAGAAAGTCTGGCTCACTGTTAAGGCACCTACAAGGACACCAGCCCTGCCGAGAGGCAGAGGTGCATTGGTGATAAACGGCTGAGAGCTCGGTGTACGTGTGAAGCTTGGTAAAGTCTACAAGGCCTGAATTATATGGATCAAACTTGTTCTCACCTGTAGTTACTCAGAATGCATCATCATTTCTTGTGTGATCTGATCTAGGTGGTCCTGCTCCGGCAGGGGGATTGGACTAGATGATCCTTTGAGGTCCCTTCTAATCCCTGACATTCTGTGATTCTGTGATCATCGGGAGAAAGTCTGAGGGGTCATCACCAGGCGACTGGCCATAGGGACTAACGGGACCTCTGCACTGCTGCAGAACACGCCTGCGGAGCTGCTGCTGCTCTGCATTGAACAGGCAGTTCTGCCAGATCTCACCCAGAGCTGCAAGATGATCGGTGTGTATTGTACTACCTGTGAGACCATATGGCAGAAGACTTTAACTGATCTCATTATCCTCTCTCAATTTCCAACCACTGTTGAGTACAAGAAAACTACCATAGGATTTTCCAATTTATATTTTGCTAACAATATGCTTATGTATGCAATTTTATCTTTTAAACTTGTTATTTGTTACAGGAGTTGTTGGTCTGTCTTGTCTAGTCTTGGCCTCCTTTGTCTGGAAACTTGAACAAGGTAGAGCAAACAAACATCCTTCAGAAAACTCCAGACGCATCGCAGTGCAAACATGAGCCAAGAAATTATCTCACTATGGGATCCTGTAACCACTGCTTAGCTAAGGAAAATGAAATAAGTCTGTTCTGTCTGGGTCTGACAAAGAAATGTGCCACTTTCTATAGGAGAATAGGCCTCACACAATGCTAAAGGCAAACAAAATGTCCACGCGCCTACAGGCATCACTTGGGAGCACTTCATTGCAAGCCACCACCAGTGCCTCTGGTGCAAAGGAATCAAAGGAACGTGGTGTGGAAAAGACTACCAGTTTGCAGATCACAACGTGGCAATCAATGTGGACTGTCAGAAAAGGGCAAAAATATTGCTTTGCTACTAGGAAATAGCCTCACCTGCAAACACAGGAACTGTGATCAGTTCCAGAATTATTCTATCGGAAAAAAAAAAACAAACTTAAAGATGGAGAAAGACAAGAAAAAAAGTCAGTAGAGGAATAACAGAAGAGTACTTAATGACAAAGAGCTATCCTTATCAGCTGGAGTGAAGAGAAGGTGAATACCAAAAAATGGTCGGTTCTAGGCATCTCAGCTGGCAAAGGGGATGCGTGTTACAACTGGCTCCTGTGGGACAGGAACACAGGTAAAGCAACTGCAAAACATGGGCACCAAACCCAAAATGATTGCTTGTGAAACTAGAAGATACAGGAGTTCAAAAACAGTAAATGGGAAAGGTAAATGATCTCCATTCAGGATCTCCCTGGAAATCAAAACTGGGTGAGAGAAGATGAAGCCAAACAGAAGAGTAAAAAGAAAATAAGGGGACATGACTTGTTGACTGTAAAATTTAATGTGCACCCAAGATTAGAATCCAACCAGATGGCCTGTCCTCAGCTGGAGCAGAAAATCAGTCACTAGCATAAGGAATCACTGAATGAAATTCTGAGAAAACTGACAGTGGCTTTGAAGACACAGCTGATGAAAGCAGAAAGGAAAATGAAGCGATACCTTGTGCAATCACCAATAAGCACACTCACGCTCACGAAGAAGAAGAGATTTACTCCAAAAGCCTTGCTCCGCATGGTGTGACAAGGAGCCATCACCTGGGAGCAAAACCACAGGAAGTGCCACTATTGTAACTAACAATGGCAGATGCCAGAAGATTGTCCCAAGTCTGTAGTGTCTCAGTAGTGGATGTTTATCGTCCTTCCCACAGTATTTCTGACATAAGGAGAACAAAGGATCCGAAGGCAGAAGTTGTAAAGAACAAACCCACCTCAACTCTGTCCTCATCCCCTGAGACTAAGAAATCTCTTTCCTATTTTCAATCCTGAATTCCAGAATTTTTTCCCACGGAGGGAGATAAAGGTGATGTGGTAGAGGCCACAGGATTACATGTGCAGAGACATTTAAAAAAGGAAAGAAATGCCAATTCCTCTTCAGGTCTGACTAACGGGACGGGAGCAGTAAAGAACTCGGAAGAAAAAATCCCGGCATTGAACTGGGTAGAGACCGAGGACGAGTTTTTGAAATTGCAGCACAATACTTCAGCCAAAGCCAGGAATGCAAAATCCAGAGCAAAATGTAACTATAGTGGAAATGTCAAGGATTTGAGAAGCACAGGAAAACATTCACAAGCAGGCCTGCCTGTTCTAAATCCTGTAACTCAGCTGCTGTGGCCCAGGTTTCTGCAAAGAATGGCAGTTTCAACACAAATGAGCACTGTTCCCTGTTAGGGTCACCAAGTTTATACTTGAGTGTTCTGATAAACTGGCAGTTAGCTAGAAGTAAAAGAAGAAACTGATATTGCAGACAACCCGAACGGGGCTGATAACGCTGGAGAAGATGGAACAAAACTAGAGAAATAGGAAATACGATGCCACTTAATGAAAATGAATCAAAGTTGAAAACATTATTTTTCAAATACACAAATAATCTCAGATAACAAAACAGAAAATATGCTACAAATTGTGGATAATGTGAAAAGCAAAACATACCAACACTATAAAAAAAGTGCCAAGTTACACCACGTACAACCACGATTCTCAGTCGTACAGAAAATGGAAATATCTTACTAAGCAGGGACACCAGTCTTCACGTTAACTGTGCTGTGCGTACGGAGCCAGGCAGGATTTGCAAGACTTCACAACCAATCAACATTATCAGGACAACAGTGAACTCGAAGATGCTGAAATGCCACTGGAAGAACATGAAGAGGCTTTGTTACCAGAATTAGGAGAAGGTAGTTTTGAGGCAGAAAATGAAGTGCCTTTAGTTCCTTGCAGCACAAACGAAGCTGAAAGCTCCACTACAAAAGCCATACTGTACCCACCATCTGTGGAACATGCTAATGCATCATCTTTGAAGGCAAAAGAAAGCGAGGAAAAAACCCATCGTGACACTGCTCATTTTCTTTCTTCAAATCTACAGACAAACTGCCCCATCTTTCCTGAAAGTTATTAGCATCATTGTGGTGGGAAAGTTCAAGAAGTTCAAAACATATAAAATACATTTTGATTAAAGTAGCAGAAAAAATTACAGGTAATTCAGCTCAAGTAATTTTACTCAACTGAACAGTGATTTGGTAACGGGAAGAATCAGACAGGAACCACATCTGGTTGTGTCAGAGCCAAACAGAACAACACAGAATACAGGTGAGAGGAAGATCAACCAGGAAAAGTCCACCGAGCGGAGGGAGCAGCCAGTGATGCTTATGGCCTAGAACATAGGGCATGAATTTAATTTAACGTATGAATTTGCATTTACAGCTCCCAAAACCATGTCTGCCCTGTAACGTACGAGTCGCAGTACTTAAAAAGTCTCTGTGCTTGGCTTATTACTGTTTGCTTGATGGAAAGGACAAAATCTATTTTTATATCTGCATCTATTAAATTCTATCTTAAATTCACATCGCTCACTAGGTTTTCTGGTCTTCTTCCCCTCATACAGCACAGGTACCCATTAAGCTCCAGGTGACAGGGGCTGATGTTTGGCTCTTTCCAGGACCGGTGACCTTCCCCCACTCACAGCCTGGTAAACTGCTTTCAAGACTCCTGGGTGGCAATCCCATAACCAGTCACCGCACGCTCTCCAAACGGTTACCTAGAGCTGCTGCTCAGAAACTGAATTTTAACACAGAAGCTCTTCTGAGTAGATCCAAAATATTCTGAACTCTTTATTTCCTTAACTTCCAAACCTTATGAGGTCTCCTTATGAGGACTAGTCTCTTGGACCCGGCAATGTTTCCTCACTGGTCTTATCTACTCTGTGTTTGAGAGGAGAAAAATGTGCTGCCTTAAAAGCAAGAAACAGTGACAGGTAAATATATATATGCGTTTTTTCATGGAACACAAGTACACAAGATCAGTGTGCAGAGTTTATCTTATAGCAGTTTAAGGAAAAAACCACAAAGTGGTGAGAAGTTTTGGGTACTACGAACTGAGAACAGCTGCCGTGAAGAACAGAGGCCCCATATTGACCCTTATTTCTCTCAGACACAGGATGTCTCATAACTTCTGACTGCGTGTTGTATCCCCAACTGTTCCCAAAACAGAGACTGCAGCAATGTGCCAGAAATGCCAGGGAGAGGACTTCGGATTGTCTTCAGGTCATTCTGTCTTCTCCACACCTCCTGTGCGTGTGCCCTATTAGCTGTACCAGGGACCGGCCTCGCTACGGACCACTCTACGACTCTGCGACACGGCACAGAAGCAGCCAGAAGTTTACACACTCCCAGGGTAACCTGGCTTCTCTTTGTGATGCTGCACATTTTATTTTTCACACAATGAAGAATTCGTAGAAAATACCTACGAAAGTCTAGGAGCAGCAAGTTCTTTTCTACTCCCTCAGTACTAACTCAAGTCATAATCAAAGTTATACAATTACTTAAAGTTTCGTTAAATGGCTAAATGTTAATTAACTTTCCTCGTCAATTCACCAACGTGTCTATTTCTTGACGTGCACCATTACCTGTCTCAGGGCTTTCTGCAATGGAAACAACTTGCCTGGGAAACTGGGGCTCTTGGGGCAGCCATGTGAGGTCAGACAGATGGAACCCATGTCCCTGCCACCCTTCCAGGGCACTCACCTCGGGACAGGCGTTCCAGCCCCTCATCAGCAGGGCGGAGATGGGCTTGGGGATGGAGTAGCCGATGGGCGGGCGGATGTGGTGGTACGCCATGTCCGCCGCCGCCGCCGCTGCAAGCGAACAGCCCGACACAGCCCGTCAGCACCCAGCAGCCACACGCGTTCCCAGGAAAACACAGCCTGCTGAGTCCCGACACCCACCCCAGCAGGCACGGGACTGCCGAACCACCAAACCTGGAGATAAAGACTTGCAGCTTAAAGGCATCTCCCGCCCGCGCTGTTTGTGGAGAAAGCTGAGGCAGCCCGTAAGCCGGAATGGAAACACACTGCTGTAAAGGCTGAGCACGGGTGAAGACAATCTAATTCAGCTTAAACCATAAAAAACAAAAAAACAGTCTGTGGGGGAAAAAATTAGTTAACTTCCAACTCACTTTAAAAAAAAATTGTCTTCATCATTAACACAGGGTGACAGGTAAACTCCAGCTGCAGATGAATCGGTAACAGACTCCGATCTCTTAAAACAACCCATGGTTAGTTCTGTTGCAGTCTAAGACAAAAATTAATTCTACGTGCTTCTTCAGTAAAAATCCAGTGGGTGCCTTTGTATAACTGCAAGCCACGACTGACAGACAAAACTGCCAAAACGTTTTCCTAGTTGGGTTTACATGTTTAGTGAACCCAAACACATGGTTAATTCCTCTCATTCCATTTAAGCAAAATTTTTTCAAGTCAGAACAAATGTATTTTGAACTCATATCAAAAGCTAAGTAAAATTCTTTACCTGAGACTTTAAAATGATGTGATCAGAGCACATGGGACATGCAGGGAACTGTGAGATCACAACCATGGGATTGTAACAACACTGATGTAATTTTTTTTAACCATATCCCATTCTCATCACAGTATTCATCGTAAGAATAGATCAATTTCAGCCATTGTCTGGCCTCATTGCAGCTTTTGTCTGCATAATGAGGTTTCAGAATGTTTATATCAGATAAATCCTGTGATATTGTAACTATATGTAGACAGGAGGGGCAAACACAGTTTGCCTAATTTTGGTTTCACTCTAACAAGGTTCTGAAGGCACGACTCAGGTACTACTGGACTCTGCTTTGCCTAGCAGACACTATGAAAAGAGGGCAAATGCAAATCAGACTAAGACAGCAATGAAAAATGCTCCGTGTTTTTTTCTGTAAAGGTAATGTATCACCTACTGGCAAAATCTCATCTCACCAAAGTTAATAGGATCGGTTTAATGGGGTCAGGATAAGAAAAAGAAAGGGAGAAACACACTGTGTGTCTTTGTATGTTTCTATAATACTTTACAAAGTTTTTGTCACTATTTTTTGGGCTCTCCTTTCACTGTCAATGGGCTTTTTCTTCAGCTAAAACAATATATCTGGTAAAAAGTCCTTCAAAACACCTGAATTAAATGACAAGAATCCATTGTTCTTAAAAATGAGCAAAACAAAAAAGAGTCTGGGTGGTCCTCAAGAATGTGAGCTTAGAGATGCTTTCCAGCATGTGATATCCTTGAACCTCTGGGTATTTTCTGGTTTGACTGATTGGTCTGATCCTGCCATTCTTCTGGGTCAGAGCAACTATAAGCCATGAGAGGAATCAATGACAACCTACCTACAAAAACGTTATTTCGATTTCTTCTTGTTTGTGGGGAATGTTAATCAACATCTCCTATATTGGATACCTGTATGTTCATAATCACAACATACCGTTTCCTTGTGCAAGTGTCATTTTTGCGTTGTTTTCGCCACGTGGGATGCAATGGTTCAGTTTCTGAATCTAGTTTCACACCTGCAGTTTCCAGACATCTCTATCCCCGTGTTTGCCCACAAAACCCTACCCAAAGCTTACATGCTGACAGTCTTACAGCTGTGAATTGAACGTCATCTGTGGAAAACAGCCAAGAAGAGGATCTTCAGATATCAGAAGATGTCCTCTTGCCCCCTGGGCCTTCCAAAATGTCTTTTAAATGGAAGACTGCACACCAGGTAGCTGTCAACATCTACTCCCCACGCAGCCTGTGCCCAGCGCACAGGAGGACACAGGATGGTGTCTGCCTGGGGACCGGTCACGGGTTTCTGACTCGATGACAGACCCAAATACAGCTCAAGCAAGTGGGCAACAAACACATCAGTGCATCTGCTGAGCCACCTGCATCCCAACCCCGCCATCCCCAACAGAAAACAGTGACAACAAAGACCAAACACATCATCCAGCTGCACTGATCTGCAAAAGCCCTCTCTGTTGGCGTACGTAAGCACGATGCTGCCGGGGTGATGCAGCCTGTGGAACACAGCGCTGCCGCCTCCCGAGCACCGCGTGTCTGTGCTCCACGCGCGCTCAGTCTCAGCCTCGTGTGAATCCCAACCGTTTCCTAAACTGGCTACAAACCTGAATGCACCTGCAGCACAGCCTGGGCCTTAATAATCTAATGATCTGATACTGACACAATTAATTGTCAGCTGGTTGCCTAATTGCTATATCTGAAGTATATGCAAACTCTCAGGCTGTAAAAACCTCATCGTGACCTTATGTTCTTTTCAACACCTAATTATTTCAGTGAACTTCACCTTGCTTCCTGGACCTCTAAGCCTGCACAAAGGTAACTAAAACCAGAAAAAAAAGTCAGCGATGCACAATTACAGTTAGTGTTCTGCAGATAACATACAAAACTTTCATAAAGAAAATCCCTCACCTTGAAATACATACTTTGAGAAAAAGATGGGATTTGTATTTAACGGAATAGTCATTATCTAAACATATATCTTAAATGTGGGACTTTATATAAAACATACAACACCCTCAAAGCTTCTTTTCGCAGAATATATATACATATAAATCAGATGTTCAGATTCAACATCTTTTTTGTGCATAAATATATCTTTTACAAGCAGAACAGTTTGAGGTTCCACAGAGACTAGGAACTAGTTATAAATAATGACTGTTGCATCTGACAAATCACCTGGTTTGTGACCTTCTATGAAGTCTCAGTTTCCTTATCCATGGAAGGGGGAAAATCACACTTATTTAGGCAACTGAGAAGGCCAACATTAGGTAGAAGTTGGGCTCACTTTAAGGAGACAGACCTGGATCAAATCTGAGCGTTTCGGAAAACCGCATCTCCATGTTTGTGGGAACCAACAAGGTCTTTGGGAAATATATTTTATAATAGGATTCAAACAAACTGCTGGTGATCTGGAGATAAGGAAGGACTCATCACTAGAGCAGAGGACAAGGAAAGAGCCTTTCCCTAGACATGGTGTTTCAGCAAAGAAAGAAGGGACAGAAAATGCTTCTCTTAATGCTGCAGAAACAAGAAGCCAGCAAGCCCATGGAAGTCAGAATAAAGGGACCTTATCATTCAGTTGATGTAATACATTTAAAAAAAGAAAAGAGGGAAGGGTGGAGAGAAACAGTAGTCCTATACTTTTTTTTTTTTATGCCTTTTATTTCATTTATGATGCTCCCAGTGAGCTCTAACTCATCTTGAGTCTTCTAGTCCTGTCTAGACCATAATGTGCACAGAGAAAAATGGTTAATTCAGAATTAACTGAGATTAATGATAGAAATGGTAACCTTAGAGAAGGCTTTGATAACATGGATAATGGTGTGCTAGAACAGCACCTGGGAACGTACCGTTTGATCTTTAGTTAAACGGCCATGAAACAAGGACCAGTGGAAATGGAACACAAATGCAAAAATGATTCAGAACCGAAACCCAGATT
This sequence comes from Tauraco erythrolophus, assembly GCF_009769465.1. NCBI lineage: Eukaryota > Metazoa > Chordata > Aves > Musophagiformes > Musophagidae > Tauraco > Tauraco erythrolophus. The sequence continues at coordinate 35,883,369 of NC_141474.1, read as the reverse complement.
CACAGCTAAAGCCATTTTATTTCTGGAACCTGGAGCTGAATTGAGTCAGATGTTTGCCTTCTGCATCGCTTTAGCGCTTAGAAATAAAGAGACGTGAAAACCAGCTAATACAGCGTAGCAGGTCGTACACAAAGCTGGCACACTCATTGCCAATGGTATTCATGACAACTGCCTTTTGCACGCGAGAGGCTGACCTTCTGAACATCACAAAGGCACCCAAAGGAGTGTAATGGAGGTATAATCTCAAAATAGGAGAAAGGTGAATCTTTATTTAATGATTCCCCCAACAGAAACAAAAAAAAAACCACAAAACAAGGGAGGAATCAATAAGTAAAACTTTGTATGTATCAAAAATGACTTTGAAAAGATAACAATGCCCTAATGAGAAAAATATGTTAGATTTCATTTAGTATTTTAGTAATTTACAAAGCAATTGACCTAATAAGGGACCTGGATCATTTAAATATTTAAGTTATGTAGACCTGTAGTGAGTAATATATGCAACTGTAGTGAGGTAGTTCCATGCTTTTCATAATCTTAATACTTAATAACAAACTTCAGTAAAACGTGGGTTAATTTAGTATAGCTACTTCTCTAGTTCAAAGAAATTCAAATATTAATTCATTGAGCATCTTACCCGGTTTCAGGTGAGCAAATGGGATTTCACCTGTTAACAGCTCCCAGAGGCACAAAGCATAGCTGAAAACATCAGCTTTTATGGTGTACCGTGTACACTGGGTGAACACTTCAGGGGCCATCCAGCGAAGGTTCTGCACAGCAGGAAACATCAGTCATACATTAACAGTGTTTACTTCCTCATATATGCATCTTTTCCTGTATTTGTATGTTTGTTTTCCTTTCTTTTCTTATTTCCTTGCCTCCGTCACTCTATAAAATAACTGGTAAATTCGCTAGGAAAAACTTTTACCCAGCTTGCAAAATCCAGGCAGTGTGTTATTGCACATTATAGTGGTACTATCACATTAGGGTAGTTGCTGCCTCAGCCCTATAAAGCCTGACTGATCAGGCTTTCAACATGAGAGTAGTGCTAGAATAAAAGCAGAACACCCAGCCTCAAAGCCTGGAGATCACATTGAATGGTCTGAGCATGCCATATAATACCAATTAACTACTACTCCAGCTGGAAGCTGGAGAGACTGCTGACAACTGCATGGGGTTGGTGCCTTCTCCCTTGGGATCTCACTGCTTTCTGCAGAAGCCCAGTTCTGAGGCTGCTTCACAAGCAACCAGCCTCTCCCTGGAGTGATGAGTTCAGGGTGTTTTTGCAGATTCCTTGCACCTCAGTGACTTTATCTGCATTATGGTGAGATGCCATCAAACCTCGTTAGGACCCAGGTCTGCAGCAGCTGTACTCACTCCTCACACAGTGAGTGTGGTTACAATTCGTTAAAAAGATGATTGCCAAACCCTGGTTTTAGCATCACCCATCCTATTCCACAATTAGTCATTATGACGATGCAAACTTTCATGATCATGGAGTGGCACACAGAATGCATCTGGACTCACTTATGGAGACAACAGAACTGTCCTGTAAAGCTGACTCTCTGTGAGCAATAGGCTTGTAATGGAGAAAAGAATTCTGAGCGAAAGTCAGTGCCGAATAGGTAATTCCCTATTAGAAACAGGGACCACCTGCCAGCAACATGTATATGTGGGTGGGGAACGGTGGATTACAAAACTGACACTTTACTAAGGATTTGGGGGGCAATAGAGTTCCAAAGACAGCCTTATAAAGCATTATTTCCTGTCACAGATATTATATATTCACTCATCTCTGCTATTAAGGAGGCTTAAAGGAAAAAAAAAACACCACAAAGAAACATTAAGAGAGATAAAATACTATACCAGGTCATCTTTCCCTTCAAATATATTTCTAGTGTCATTTTCTCCTAAACTGAGTTTGCCTGTATGTTTTATACTAATTATGTGAAACAAAACAAGAAACAAACCCCAGGTTGTTTTGTCATATTGTCTTCATCCAGGGATTGCAAAAATCTAGACTCTGAAACACACAGAACAACAGAAAAAATTACTGTCAAGCCAATACAGATGCTCACCTTATTATACAAAAGCCTTGGTAAAAAGTGTGGCCTTTTTTTTAAAAAAAAAAAAATAACTCAGGGGTTTTGAGAGCCCAGGAGAACTATGACAGCTGTTTTCCAACAGGGATGTGTACAGATAATGAGGCTTTTGAAACCTGCATGCCAAATTCAGCACTGGCATAAACCTGTGATGCTCCATCGGCATGAACAGCAGTTCACGGCAGCTGAGGGTCTGGCTCAGAATTTGTGAGCTCCTGGTTATTTGCACTGGTTGCTCTAACTGGATGTGGATTTACACCAAGCAGCCACGGAGCCCTGCGTCACAATGCAGTCCCACAGGAGGCCCTCGGTCTTACTCGGTGCCTGCAAAGCAGGAAATGACGGGATCGTGCAGGAATACAGCGAAGGTGGGATTTGCTACGTTTTGTGACACATCAATAAGTCCCCAGGCAGGACTTTGACAAATCAGAAAAACACACTCCAGCGTGCATCCGTATGAACAAGAGTACTGCCAGCAACGCCCCAGACAAGCAGCTACCGCCATGTGGTCCAAGCCTTGTGCTATCTCCTTGCTTCAGGAGGCTGGACAATGGCGGGTCTGGGTCAGCGCTGGGTCCCTCATGGACATGGTCGTGCTGCCACCACCCTCCTCCGATGTGAAGCTGATGTTCATGCATCTCTACTGATCACATCTGCGGTGATATCGCACAGTGACAACGGCCGTGTCTCGCATCAGGCACCTCCTGAGGAGTCAGGTCAAACCCTGCTCCCTAAACTCCAGCCGCGCACCGACGAGGACACATCCCTGTGGAGCTTGGCTGATAAACACCAAGGCAATGCATGAAATATAGATTCATAAAGTATAGCCCAGTCTAATGTTGAACACAAAGTTACTAAGGTCCATAACTGAGTTAACGAGCTACTTTCTGCTCTTTTAACTAAAATGAAAGAAATCTGTCCTATTGCCATGGGGCTTGGCTGCCAAGAGGCAGACTTGCACAGCAGCACCATCCTCAGATCCTGAGCACTCGCCATGAAAGACAAGGGCACATCTTCTACTACAGGCAATACCACTCCACTTCTTCCTCTAACCTACCGCTAGAGCTTACTGAAACTGAGGCGCATCCATTTCACTATCACCTGGGCTTCCGTCTCAGATGAACAGTGGGGTACTCCACAGCACCTGCTAACTTAGATGAGACAAAAAATAGGGGTATCCTCATCCCTAAAAGCCTTTTGTGTCCTCTCACAATAACAACATGAAGACCAGCTTCCTCAGCATCTTCTTAGTCAGCTCATGTTTAGGTTTAGAGAATTTAAGGTTAATTTATAAATATTTCATAACAATTTCTTACCTCCAAAATCAGCAACAACAGCATGACCATCCTCATACAGGAGAATATTGTGACTGGGGAAAGAAAAATATTATTATAGATAATTGCTTAACAGCGTCTTAAAGATGGTGAAAATTTTGCAGTTTTCGGTTCATAGCTAAACTCTTGAGGAGTTCAAATCACCTGCTCAAGTAGATAAACTTCTACAGATAAACCACTTTTAGCTACATCTCATAGTTATGGTTATAAAGCACATGTTAACTCTGAGAAGGCAAAGCCAATAGCTTCATAAATGAGACGTCAGATTCTAATCAATACTAGAGCAAACGAATTTCCGTAATTAGTTATAGATCAACTATTACAGCTTTATTCAATATGCGCGTTGAATCGCAGTGATGAAGTGAAAAAGATGATATTTGAATACAAACACAGCGATGACCTTTAAATAAAATTAAATGGACTGATTTTTTTCTCTTTAAAGGCTTGCGTAAGCGTAAAATCATAGTGGTAATTCCTAATTTGTGCCGACGTATAGAAGGCAAGGAACAGATCTGGAGAGTCCATAGAGAATGGATCACTAGAAGCCATAAGAAATCCATTAAGCTGGGGAAAAAAAAAAAAGACACAATGGTAGGTCTTATCCAATTTAATGATCACACCTAATAATGCAAATGTTACTTTCATGGGACAGAGGTATTTTATTTCTCAAAATATCTCAATTTGTTTCTGAAAAGAAGACACATCATTCATTCTGTAGCTTATCTCAGCATGTAGGATGAAGGCCTCTCCCCACTCGCGCTAACGGAGATCTGTAGTCGCCAGAGGTGAGATTTCAGTCCTGCCCTCCCTTCGGGTTCTGGTTCTACAGTGCCCCTTTTTATAAGGTCTTTGAGAGCTGGCGAGTACAACTGGTGATGTGTGCTAAGTTGCTTTGGACCTGAACTGAGTCTCAGGTAAAGTGCCAGGTTTCCATCTGCTTAAAAAGTAGGAGCACTTAGTGATTTTTTAACGTTTCATCTTATTGTCCAGGAAATGCATATTCCTTGTTGTTGTTTGATGGGCATAATCACAAGCATGAAGTATTGTTCATTACTGGACATCAAAAGAACCACATTTTGCATTTATCCTTGAAAACTACACTTGCAAAAATGACAGTGCATTTTGACTGTGGTAGAGGAACATCTTGGTGGCACCTCCTTCCAAAGCTCCCGGGGCAAACCGGGCCATACCGTGACATCAGCGTCCCTGGGGACTGGGGGTCGCCCCTGAGAACGGCAGCAAGGAAGGGTCCGGGGCGAGGGCTGGCGCCCCGTGGAGCACCACGGAGCAGCCCACGGAGCCTGCACTGCTCAGGGCTGCGGCCGGAGCCGGGGTTTAACCCAGCGGGATCTCGCAGACGGGAATGCTGTGCAGCCCAACGCTCCGGGAAACGTGGGAGTCATGGTGCGAGGGTGGCAGAGCCGACCTGTGCCCGTCCCCTGCCTCCGCTCACCGCCACGCCACGTGCCACACTAGAACTGCCTCCGTGTCCTGGAAAACACCCCGGATTTCAGCTGTGCTGCAGCTGGGGTGAGGCTCATGTTCACCTCTTCTAACCGAACTGCAGACAGCAAGAAATCCCAGGAAAACGTGGTATTCATGTTAAATGTATACGTCAGATTTTCATTTCAATATAAAGTCTTCATCTGTGCCCCAGACAGTTTCTGGAGTTAGGAAGAAAGGAATAAATGCAGGAAAACTCTTGTTTGGTCAGCCCATGTATGGGGCAATCTCTGTCAGGACGTCTAGAGATCAGAGGAATCATTTATCAAAGATAATTACTTGTACTGGCACCTATCGGAGTGTTTGGATTTCTGTGAAATCTTTGAAACCATAGCAACCGCAGGGCTCAGTGAATGTAAGGGGCTGGATAACCAGAGCTTACCTTGGATTGTCAGCAGAGATGTTTGGAAGCTTAAAGTTAAATCTACTGGATTCGTCCTAAAACTGCTACAACCAAAGAGGTGAATTATGAGATTTGTGTGCTGGTTTAAATCCATTTACTGAAGGTAATGTGAAGAAAATTCAGCTTTATTTACATATTCTTGTTCAAATATGGATAACATCTGGGAGGAAATATAACCCTATGTATGTGTCCTTTCTGTTAATTAAAGAATTTTTTAAAAAACAAGCTTCCAAGTATGAACAAAACAACTACAAAAAGACTTCTGCGTAAGACTATACATATTTCTTATCCATTTTATGAAAGTGTTATCTTGTGAGCAGATAGCAGGAGAGCTGAAAACCAAACCAAGCCAAAATAGAGTATTTCTAGCACTGAAACTGTGAAAAGGAAGATATCAAGATTAGATAAGAAGCAAACAGGCATTTATTACACATTTTCACCTGGATAGCTTCAAATAATAGAAAAAAAGTAACATTACCCTGGGAAAACAATGGTTTTTAATTTGGGGGCACTTTGTTCTCAGACTTGGACTGAAAAGGTAAAAGACAAGTGAGAAAATTATCAGCTCCTGAATTCTGGAGATTTAGAGCAGGTCAAATGTAAGTGAACAAGACAGAAGTTCTTTCAAGCAGAATATCTGCTCTGGACAGATGCAGATAATTAGTTCAACCTGAACTAATTATCCCTCCTTAGGGGCAGCGATAAGTCTTGCGGGCAGACTGCGATGACAACGTGCCCATGTTTTTAGCTCAGGACTGGTATTCTCATGCAGGAGTACGGGCATGTGTTTGGTACAGCCGCACCAGCTCACCTGCAACTACCCCAGCATCTTTCACATGGGACTGGCATTTGGAAATGCCTTCTGTTGACTTGGAAATTAATGTTTGAAACAATATGTGCTGATAGAAAATAAAATATTGAGGGTGAGTCTCCATAAACTTTACTACTTAAGCAGAATGGAAGTAAGAAGAAATTCTGGCTGCGTTCTTAAACTTAGTGTGGGAAAACCCCATCTCTATGTATTTGGCATTTCTAGGCAGATTTCAATTCAATGAATATATCAAGGGACTTGGAGCCAGTCCCAGGATCAACGAGTCTCTGTCTGTACATACATTGATGGTTGGAGGACATCAGCATACAGAGCTGTGGCACTATTCCAACCCATGCAGTGGGGAAGCAGATACATGGGCTGTGCTCCAAGGTGCTGCCATTTACAATGAGTACCCAGCTTACGTTTTCAATGAGGAGGGAAGAACTTGTTCCTCAGAGCAACAGATAGAGCTTAAAACAAGGGCTCTTCTAAAGTCACTGCAATTATTTCACCTGGTTGAAACTCATGGCTCAAGAGCCTCACTTCTGTAGCATCACCTGGCAGCTGGGTGGCCATTGCCTGTAGAAAGGTGCTCTGGTTATGAGGTTGAGACCTCTGTCGAGAGGAAGAGCTTCGGAGGAAGCGAGTGTGCCAGCATATGGAGCACAAGCATCAGATCCATCAAAAGAGGAAAAATGGAATTGGGCTGAATTTTATCCACATTTAAGAGCCGGGCTTCCGAGGCCCTGCAAACTGCATTCAAGTCAGAGGCAGTGTTGTGAAGATGCCCATACATACAGTCCATAGTGTACATCTCTAAGAATTTAATTTTCTTTTCATTTGATAGTGATGATGTCTAACCTTAAAAGAAGACAATGCTGTGTTCTCCCTGAAGCTACCAACGTACTACAGATACTAAAGCAAGTGACTTCCAAGCTCTTGGTTCTGTCTCCCTGAAAAACGTTGCATAGGAAAAGATTCAGAGCTATAGGGCAGCTGGAACTTCCCTCCCTCCAAACAGGATACGGTAAAACTCTTGTTCAGAGATATCTCATTGTTTAATAGTTACTAAAAGGGTATTGCCAAGAACCCAAATAGCTGTAATATCTTGTCTCCACCACACCCTGTAGTAAACAAATAGCCACCAAATTAACCTGGAAACATCAGTTTATAACAAATTAATCTTAACCTTTCCAGCTCTGCCTCGTCTCTTAGTTAATAAATTTGCAATTTCATTAAGGAAAAAAAACCCAAACTGAAAAAAAAACCACCCAGAAACGAGATTTCATTTCTTAAGTAAGCAAAACCCGATAACTGAAATTTGCAGAAGAGTTCCAAAGTGAATGTCTAATTGCAGTCGGGTTTTTCTATCCTGTTCACCTCTACAGCACAGCGCATCTCCCACCGTCGCTGGTTCCTAGAGAGTGGCAGAGGCGACGTTCTGCGACCCCGTGGCACAGCGGGCAGCGCTCTGTCCCTGCACCGTTGGTTTTCACGGTCACATCGCAGGGCAGAGCGGCCCCGGTTCTGCACGGCTCCTCCCGGGAGGAGCAGCAAACCCCGGCCCGGCCGCAGGGCTCACCCGCGGCCACAACCCCCCGCAGCCGCCCTGGGCCCCCGCACAGCCCGGGGCTGCCCGGCCCCGCGGGGCCATCCTGCCCCTGCCGTCGGGCTGCCGGAGCGTGGGGCCGGGCAGCGCCGGCTGTGCGGGCTAGGGGTAGCCAAGTGGCTTACAGCCGTGCTGGCTAGAGGCAGCCCAGTGGCTGACAGGCATCTGGCTCAGAAGCCAACCCCTTTCACAAGCTCCGTAAGGCCGTGAAGAAAGCCAGACACAGAAATAAGTACACAGAAAGGAACAGTAATCAAGAAATGCTAACGCTGAGGACCTGTGTGATTTCAGATGCTTCATTCTTTCCCTCCAAGCAGCGAGACATTCAGGCAAAGTCGCCACGATTCAACGCACACCGGGTTAAAGCAGCGGTTCCTCTGAACTCGGGAATCATAGAGTGATAGAATCACAGAACGGTTTGGGTTGGAAGGGACCTCAAAGATCATCCAGTTCCAACCCCCCTGCCATGGGCAGGGAAACCCTGCACTACACCAGGTTGCCCAAAGCCCCATCCAGCCTGGCCTTGAACACTGCCAGGGATGGGGCAGCCACAGCTTCTCTGGGCAACCTGTGCCACTGCCTCACCACCCTCAGAGGGAAGAATTTCTTCCTTCTATCTAATCTAAATCTCCGCTCTTTCAGTTTAAATCCATTGCCCCTTGTCCTATCACTACACACTCTTGTCCAAAGTCCCTCTCCAGCTTTCCTGTAGGCCCTTTAGGTACTGGGAGGCTGCAACAAGATCACCCCGGAGCCTTCTCTTCTCCAGGCTGAACAGCCCCAACTCTCCCAGCCTGTCTCCACAGCAGAGGTGCTCCAGCCCTCGGATCATCTCCGTGGCCTCCTCTGGCTGGGTCTGCAGGGAGCTCTGCTCGCCAGTGGAGCGGACTGCAGAAGGCTCATCGTATGCCATTATTCCAGAGACTTTGATGTGCCACTCACCAGTGAAACAAAATTTGCTAAGCATTAATTTCCCCCGAATTAAGAAAACGTACATTCAAGTACACAGACATGATTGGCCAAAGCAAGAATTCCAGTTTCAGTTTTGGCTGAGGGAGTATTTTTATTGATGACCTTTGCAGTGCCCTCTCTTCTCTTTGACAAGCAATGCAGGTCCCACCACCGCTCGTCCCGCTCTCTCCTCTGCGGTCTCGCCCCAGCTGACAAACCTGGCCGCTAACGAGATCTGGAAGCGAGGATCCTGTCTTGGAGCACAGCCACATCTTGCTTCGGCCATGTGTCTATCGCTGAGGGAGCATTTTGACTTTTGAAGGTCAGCAACAGGGCAGAGCAATTCTTGGCAGCGTTTCTGCTTGATTTTGAGCTCAGATCTAAGGGGCAAACTGCAGCCCATTCACTGCTCCTGAATGAGCCTGGAGGGGCTTGTTTGCCAGAGTCTGAACCTCTGGCAAAACAGCTCGGCGTAGCACTTAGTACCTAACACGTAACTGCATCTGGAAGCTTCAGACAGCTTCTTTCAGCCGCAGAGGTGTTAAACAACCCTTACCTCATTGGTATTTCTATTTCAGCAGTTGCAGCTCAGTAGCAAATGCAGATCTGGGCTGAGCTGTGGTTTGCCAAAGGCCAGCCACAAGAACAGCAGTTAAAAAAAATCTACCACTTCTTACTCCTACTCCTGATCTGCCTGTGACGTGCATAAATATACCTGTTGGGAATGATGGTGGCATAATCAGTGTTAATATATAACGTCAGAATCACAGAATTGTTGATAATTTTAGTTAATCAAATGCAACTAACTAGTACAAATGATTTACTCAGAATCAGGGCTTTTCCCCAGAATAAACTCTGCAAGAGAAACGACAGAAGCCAGTTCACAACGTGACGTTTAAAACAAGACTGGATGAGGATTTCAGAAAAAGGCAACAGGGAACAAAGGCCTTTAGGGACTACAGCATTGATCTGATCTGGACTCCCACATAACACAGGACATTTCACTCCTCTAAATTCTTGCTTTGGTGTAAGAATTGTGGCTGAGCAGGATCATATGTTTTCAAAAAAGAAGACGTATTCCTCATTGCTGAGACAGTTACTTTGCTCTGATGCTGAAGAAGCCGCAAGACTGTTTGACTGCACTGGCATAATCTTCTAAATGGTTATGACATAACCCACACCACTAAAATGCAGCCCTCTCTGGAAGGCTTTTAGCTTGCCTGTGCCCAGCACATGCATTAAAGCTGTAACTCATAACAAATCTGCCACTGACATGACACCACAAAGATCTATTAAATAAAATTCCTCTAATCAACCACGGTGGGAAGGTCTAAAAAACTCATGCAGAATACACACAGAGTCTTCCAGGCAATCTTTTACTTACATCTATTTTATAAATACTCCAGAGATTTTGGATCATCTTCTCAACACAACTACCTAAGAAGAACACAGCAGCACAAGAATGACAAGAAGCTCAAGGGCTTGCTGATTTTCTGCTACCCACTCAGATTCATCCATAAGACGTATAGGCACAAGTATTAGAATTATTAACAAAAGGATACTGGGATGGAAGTATTTGCAGAAAATTGATTATATACAAACAGAGACTATGCTAATGTCCCAAGGAAAATTAAGCCTCAAAGGTCTTGGAAATAAGCTAATTTAGTAGAGAGGGTTGGGAAATCAAGCCAGGTATTGCTGGAAATTTTCAGGATTGCAGCTTTTGATTTGTCTTGAATAAAGATGGAAACCAGGCATTTCATAACGTGCGGTGAAAAAAAAACAGGACCTTTTTTTCCCTGTAAGTAACAAAATAACCTGACTGAAGTGTTCCATTCTGAATTTATCCTCTAAACTGGCCTACGTTATCAATGACGGTAACTCCTAGGAGCCTACATTCTTCAGCCACATGCAAAAAGGAAAATTCTGATAATTTCCATGAACTTGACGCCTTACTGAAAATAAAACAAAACCGTAACTTCTCTGATAGAAAATACTTGAGACAGAAAGTTTCCCGTCAGCCCTGCCAAGGTGTATCCGCAGTGGTCACTAGAGGGGGATGCAATGCAGCCCGTGAGCACGCGGCAGCCTGAGCTCCCACTGCGGGTGTCTCGATACGGATCAATCACACCCTTCGGCAACGCTGGTTTGAGCTTAAATGCACATGTTAATTCCGAAGAGATAATTCAAATTACAGCTACTTTGCCAAAAGTAGAGAGAAAAAGAGCAAACAGTTACAAAGCATGGGAAATGTTGGAGTAGATGATCTTTTCTTTTTGCCAACTTTGTTATCTTTCGTAGCACTAAAAATTCAAGAGAGTTTTGTGAGTTTCTTGTGCTTGTCAATATGTTGTGGAACTAAATCATTTGGGAGTTATAGGCTTTATCTTTATCAGGTATACATCCTTTTTTAAATCTTATCTTATTTTTTACGTGCCCAATCCTTAACGGACCAAAAAAGGAATAAGACAGAAAAAAAAAAGATCCCTTTTCCCCTCTCACAATCTTTTAATCCCCAGTGAATGGCAGTGAGCATTAAATCAAACCAGTTTCTTTGACATTCTTGGCTACATCTCTCAAAGACAGACACATTCCCTGCTCATTTAGGAGACACTACTGGTTTTACAAGCACTGTGACACTGCAAATATAGCTTAGTGAATCTTCGAAACCTTAATCTTGAAAATCTGTCTTTCTCCTAATACCAGTCCCCATTTCCCGGCTTTTACTGGACTGTGGAACTTGAAATTAAAGCTGTTGGCAGCAGTCCTTCCTCTTCTGCAGCACTTCTTTACGGAGGGATAGAGAAGCAAAGGAGTGAAGCTGTGTCAATCAAAATGACCAAAATTGAACCTAGTCCAAAACGTCTTCTCTTCTGTGTTTTGTAAGGGGCTCAGTGCAACCTACCGGCAGGTTTCGCCGTATGAAATGAAATATTCTGCCAGAGACAAGGCTGGAAGCCAGCTTTGGGTACTACTGCTAGATTTCACATAGGCATTTCATTTTGAAGTCAGTCCAACTCTGGAGAAGGTTTTGGACTAGATGATCTTGGAGGACCCTCCCAGCTTAACTATTCTATAGTTTTACTAACAGTAGCTTCCCAGTGGCCTCTCTAATCTCTCAGCATGCAAGCAGCTCTTTATGCAACAAACTACACAGGGATTTGCTGAGGGAATTCATTAATTCCCCAAGCATTGAGTAAACACCTATATGCATATTTATACACATATGGGCTTTTGCTTCTGTGGATCCATAAATGCCTTTCGAATGCACTGATTTCCTGCTTCTCTTCTTCCTCGTACTATATTGAGTATATAGAACGATGTGTCATTTTACTACAACGCCGACACTTTTGACAGCATATAGTTGTCAGAACTGAAGTGTTCCCTCCCCATATACCAATGAATTTTAGCTACTCATGCTCAGAACTGGCTATAGAAAGGCTCTTCTTTTCATGCCAGTGTAGCAAATATGGGCACTGTTGAAGAAGGTAGCTAACCAACAGCAAAGAACCATCTTCCCTCTCTCGGTTCTGCAGGCTGGAAATGCCAGGCCAGGGATCTTAGAAGGCTTTATCAGAACTGAGGGGATGCATTCAGTGTAACAGAATCTTGGTGCAGACTGTGCACCACTGCTCCAGATATTCCATAACCACTGTTTTCTTATGCACCATAAAGACAGACAGTTGCATTCTTAGGATTGCAGTATTTTCACATTGCCATCCACCTGAACTACAGGACTTTCACTTGGGAAAACTGCTGGTGTGACTCATGTTCACGAGGTTTGATGGAGCTGTTTATGATTTGGAAAGCTGGACACGAACATGTAACATTTATTTAATATAGCAAAATTGAGGTCACTAAGGACTTAGGAACATAAGCCATACTCACAACATTACATGACTTCAAACTGGAATTAGAGTTTACAGTGGCTAAAAACTAAAGTGAGCATCTGCTCTGCCGTCACTAGGACAAAACCACAAAGCTTGTCTAAAGAGAGAGAACACAGCGGTTTGGAAAGCACCTACTTTACATTAACAGAATAAAAGTCCTATGATAATCCAAGAGAAGGTGAAGAGGCCAGTTGATAGACATTGGTAGATCTTAGGGACTTGCAACTTTTAAAGTGAACGTGAACTATGACAAGAATGATAGATGTCTGTTCCTTAAAGTCTTGAATACATAGTGGTGTTCCACCAGTCAACCAAAGTTACGGCCCACATTATACATATCAGAGTCTGAAATGGTCGGTTCTAATGGCAGAGGACTCTTTTTTTTGACTCACATAACGTCTCACAATCCTAAGCTGAGCGATGACTAAAATGATTCTTTTTGGTTTTATTCCCTGCAGAGCCGGATGAACAAGAGACTAAGCATGGTGCTTGAAAAATACTCTCCGTATGAGAAAAATGATGTCCTTTCATTGCTGGCTGTGTAGAAACAGGCTGTTTTGAATCTAAGTTTGTTTTCCAGTCTTCAGAATTATTTCAGGTTCATGTCTTGTTCAACATGACACTCTCAATTGAAGGTTTTATAGAGAAGAAGCTGAGCTGTAAGATATGAGAGTTTGTGAAACCACAGTTTGAGGTCAGTAAATTGCAAAAAATAACGGTAATAGTTCTCGAGTAAGGGGAGCTACTAGTTAGACTAAAAGGAGATCTGATTCACTTCACTCTCTTTACAGCTTCTGAGATCCCCTATTCTTAACCTCACAGTGGATCATTGCAACATCAGTGCAAAATTATACGTGGCTGTATCCTGCAACGGGCACTGACTGCGGGGGATATTACTCTGTACAAACTCCTGATGTGAGCCACAGTACTCATCGATTTCATCAGCGTCCAAATTACTTTTCTTGTAATATTGACTTTTTTTGGCAAAAGCATATACATGTGAGCCAAGACAGTCTTCCCATTGAAGAGTCTGGCTTTCAGAACAGTTAAAACCGTTTCTGTGCTGCCCTTCCACCCCGGCGCGGTGTCTCTGGACGACGCGCTACCAGACCACGTGCCGCGGGGGGGCTGAAGGAACCACGAGCCGGCGCCTGTCCCTGGACTCACGTACAGGCGTCCCAACCACCTCCCTGCGAACTGGTTTCCAACACCTCTCCTACCTGTGGTGCTCGTTCAGGTGTCGAAATACAGATCTAAGAGTTTAACACAACACATCCTGGCTTAAACCCCTTGCTACGATTCCCTGCTCTCTCTTCTGTTTTCGGGAAGATAAACCCCGGAAGCCTGGCGCGGCGTAAACGTCAATGTAACATCTCACAACGCTGAGACCAGGCCTGAGCTGAGCGACGATTTCCCAGCTGCGTCCCGTGCTCGAGGTGTCACTGAGCTGGGACACCCCGTGGACACCCCAGCAGGCTCAGGGGGCCCATGGAGGGAAGCCCTTGGCCAGCACTCCTTTTCTGGCTGCTTCACTAACTTTTATTCCAAGTAGACTTGTGGCTGTGACAAACCAGGAAGGCAGTGTTTCAACGGATGGCTGCATACCCATTTTCATGTAGGAGGCACAGGAGAAGGAAGAGGAGCCTGTGGCTCACACAAAGGTGCAGATACTTTATGGTTGGGGTTTTTTTGTGCGTGTTTGTTTTTGTTTCGAGAGGAAACGCTCCAAATAAAACTTCCCAACACGAAGGATGCCCCAGCCGGGACTCCCACTCACGCTGTCCTGGAGCTGGGGCATCCTCTCAAATCTCGATGCAACACAAGGCAGCAGCCTCTCTCCTGGGGCCCCAGCCAGGTGTGGCTCACAAGAAGGGTTGTTCTCAGGGAAAACCAGTGGCACTGGGAAGAGCAGAGAGCAGGAGAAGCCTGGTGCTGCCAAATCAGTGCCACTGAGTAGGGATCTGAAGTCGAAGGTACACACACAGGATGCTTTTCTCAGCTGTGCCCTCACCTGCTCTGAAACCTGCATCCCCAGCGCTCCCTCTGTCGGGCAGGGAGGTGTGGGGCTGCCTCACGTACTGGGGCTGCCTCACGTACTGGGGAGAAGGCACTGGCGTGGCCGGAGCCGGCTGCTCGGCTGGAGGGTTCCCAGGAGTGGCAGGTTCCAACGACCTGAACACAGTCTGAGAACAGCTCTCCTCAGCTGACGGAGGCCGAAGAACACTGGTTTTGGTGGAACATCTGCCTTTCTCGGTTTGTGACTGTAAAACCACCGCTACGGAGGCAGAGGCAGGCAGAACTCCGTCAGTCGCCACTAAAAGAAGAAAACACATGCTCAGTGAAGAGGGAGCGTGCTTACAGCTCAGCATGGACAGCAGAGCCAACCCTTATTTCTGGGCTCTCTAAAAGGGCTCAATAAAATCCATTTATTGTGACAGAACAGGAACAATGGATCGAAGTTCATTATTATGCTAGAAGGATGTCTGGAGATGCAAGCTTTTCTTTCAAACTTTGAAAAAGCTTTATGGATCTCAGTTTCCTGGGAGAGACTTTGTAGTAAGTACATAAAATGGAAGGCAAACTTCTGAAGAACAGATACCAGGAATTAACAAAAGTGAAGCTTTGATTATTTTCCTTGTTTGTTTCTATGTTTGATCAAGATGAAGCACAGCCAGCAGCCGAGAGAAAAAGAAACTCGATGTGCGTGTGTTAAACAAAACATTACATTTACCCCAATTTGGAAAGATCAACTCAAGTATGTCAAGATTTTGTGAAATCTGTAACACTGAGGAACTAATGCAGTGTGATGCAGCACATATTAGGATTATTCAGAAGGTATCTGTGACACTAATCAGCAGAAAAGGATCTCCATGCCTAAGAGGAGTTAAAAGACCTTTAAATGTGGGGTGTTAGGGAGTGAGAGCCACCCAACAGAGCCGCTGCTGTGAGCACATCTTTGCACGCAGGCTGCCCTGAGCAGGATGAGCTCTGCACAGCGACGTGGTCCCTCGTGCCCCGCGCGGTGCGACTGCCCTAGTCTTTCATCCTGACATGTCCACGGCTTAGGGAATCAGCTGTACTTTTCCAGGCAGCTCAGAAATAGGCTGAAGTGTGGTGAGTATCACTTTTTCCAGGAGAAAAAGAAAATCCTGAGTTTTTATACACGAATTCATTTGTTTTTCAAACCACTGTGATACTATCACAGAATGCAAATACATATTGCTGCAGGGACAAGGCATCTGCCAGAGATGCTGGCAACCAGAAAAGCTGAAAAGAGCTGGAATAACATCTGCCCCTTCCACGCTTAACTAGGTCTAGCTGGATATCTAGCTGAAACAGCAAGCCACTGCTCAATTACTGTCACATGTGCTAGAGAGAAGAGGAGGGTCTGTACCTGGTACAGAAACTTGATGAGAAAGGAAAGCTTTGAAAATAACTGGAAAAGAGAGCTACTGCCACATTTACAATCTTCTACAGCTCTATAAAGATTGGATAGAATCAAGCTTAGGGACAAAGGCAAAACACTTGCTATTTAAATATTTGCTAGTGAAAGACATGTCCTATATCCAAGATGCAGTACAAGAATACAGATCATGACCATGCAGGCAAAATATCTTTTGCCTATTGCATAGTGCCATTTAGCAGAAGTGTATATAGAATCTTTTGAAAATTGATTTACTGATTCAAGGAAGCTATTGCAATTGACTTAATTTTCAGCAAAGAACGCACGAGAGGAAGCAGAAAACCGCCAGCTGCATGCAACAAAGAAAGAGCAAGGCTTTTAGAAATTAGCATCACAAACACAGATTTTCAAACAAACCAGGGGTGTGGGGTAAGATTCACAAAATGCTTTAGCTAGGGCAAAAGCTTCCAGTAACTCTGAAGATCAAGGTTTTCATACACCAGTCGCTGTGCCTTCACGGCACAGGGCTTCTGAAAGGCTGAGCAAATTACAACATAAAAGCATGTGAGTGTGGACACAACAATGCTAACATGCTATTTATCAAAATGTTGACTGATCCAAGTAAATTCAGGAGAGTGAAAAGTATACGAAAAAAAGAAATGAAAAAGTTGGCAATGGCTTACATGATGAAGGGAAAATAAAAGTAATATTGATGGTCTCAACAAAAAAGCGTTACTTGCTCATATTACAGCTGGAGATGTGAGCAAGAACAGTCAAGTGAGGAACACAAATTTCACCAGATAACAGTTTTTATGAAAGAAAAGATTTACGCTCTCCCAACCAGGACTCCTATAAATCACTGTCTTAAAGATTTCTAGCTTCACCTAAACTCAAACCTTGGGATGATATATTTAATCATAAAAGTGTAGTGGATTCATAAAATGTAACCATGACTCTCTTAGTTTATATTTAATCTGATTTTAGCTCCTGTACATACTTTCCATCAAAATATTTAAGTGATTTGTGCACCACATGTGGAATTGTTTTGAGATCCCCACTAGATGTCAAAGGAAAATATTAATCAAACGCAAGGCTAAACTAGAGAGACTCGTGAAGGCTGTGCCCCGGGTTGAACGTCGGCACATCAATCATACAAAACTACAGACTTTGCTGCGTCTTGGTTCAAATTTGACTTCTGTCAGTAGGGGCAAAAATTATCACCATTTCTCAATGGGAATAAAATGTACGGAGCCCTAGCTTCAACTTCGGTCTACTCAAGGACTGCACAGAGCTTGAAAACACCCGATTTGATGATACACATAGTCAAGATCTGGGTTGACAGTTTTTGCGGAGAAGCCAAGAAATCAACAAACAGACCCTTTCTATGCACGGTGTGTCTAAGTCTTTCTGACAAAATAATGCCGAAACGCCGTCTTGGTGCTGAGTGTACGGACGTATCTGAAAGCAGGAGGCAGTCTCTAGAAGGGTTTTGTCAGTCTGGTACCACCAGTGAACACTACAGTTACTAATTTTTCTTTTTTAAAGCAAAAAACATAACCCACAGAAGTAAGGCTTGGATGGGACAGCTCAAACCTGCTATTATTGCCTCAACGGCACTTGGGAATCTGAAAACTACAGATGAGAAAGGAACTCTTCAGCCTCTGTTTTGAGAAATACAGCAAGATAAATGTGATCTGATCTGACAGAAGGTTAATAATGAGTTCAGCAGAATCAGAAATTGTCTTCTGTTAAGGCCACACACAGTTTGAAATGGTGAGACCAAGGATCATTCTCTTCACGAAACCATGGAAGGAAAAAACCGAGAAAAGAATCAGAAGTGTGTCATCATCCTGGCTTTTACAAAAGCAAGTGGTTCTGCGGGCCTGCCAGACGCAAGGGCTTCTCCGTCTCGGGGCAAGAGACGAGCGAAGCACACTCAGCGCGTGTCCCTTTGCCAGAGAACAGGGCCATGAAAAGATCCTTCTGCCTTTAACACGCTGTGGGTTTAATGAAAGGCAACTGCTATTTTAAGATTTCATAAGGGATTTTATAACAAAGAGGAGTTGCAGACACCATCCCCATTACCACCAGGCTTCCATCCTCTCTTTCATCTTCCTCCCTAAGCCAGCTCTCAGAAACTTTTACAGATAGTTAGAGCCGTCGAATGAAGGTTAGTTGCTCAAAGGCTTGGTCCGACCATGTTCAGCTGTTAGGGCTTAAATTAAATTGATACTAAAATGGTCTATTTTTCATTAAAGTGCTATAATCATTGTGGCTACAATCCCTCACCACGGGGTAAGTAGTAATAAGCCGATACATGTCAGCGTTGCTGATAGCTGTCAGAACTTCTTTTTCCAGAACTGGAAAGCAAAATAAAACTCCCAATTATTCTCAAAATGAAACGATAACGCCTTTTCCAGGGTAGAGACATGAAAGATTCATTTTCTTCTCTTTTCTGTCGAGCCATATTGCAGATTTATTTAATGCATTATGTGCATTGCATTAGATTTCAGAACTCACAAAGAGGGTTACAAGCGAAGTGAAATTTTAAGGTAAAAAATTTAAGGCTCCTGTGAAGCCACTGGCAAAACTTAACACAAGAGGGTCAGAATTTCGCTCTCAGTCTTTCTCTTCAGTTGTTGTAAAGATTTTCATCTAGTAATTGTGCCTGTGGGCCGACTGGGACTCGTGCTGAAAACACAACTTCTGCTCTCACACTAAAAATTTTCAGAAGTTAAGCTACTCTCAGCACCGCACATCAACCGCACTGATGTCTTCATAGCAAATTATCTTTTGACCCCCACAAATATGATCTGGTAAAAGTTCTGTGAGGCAATGATACGCTTTTTGGCTCTCTAGAGAGATACTGTTTTGGGTTTTCTTTTGTGGAAAACATTATTTAAAATCCTTCAGTGCAGAACTATTTTTCTAACAGCCGGCAGTGACAAGGCACGAAGCTGAACCATAAGGTCTGGATCTTTGCTGTTCTGGAAGAGTTACACAGACTGCAGCGTGCAGACACGGGGCGCTCAGCTTGCGTCGCGACTGCGGCACAAATTACACCTTCCAAAGAAGGCATCTTCCCCTGAACTCCACCGCTTGCGGCCCGAAAGGAACCGCTGAAGGGATGCACGTGCACGAAGGAGGCTCAGCGAGAGAGCGGAGGATGTGCAAAGTCAGGGCCAGTGGGGTGAGGAGAAGGGAAACTTAACTGTGAGGAGGAGAACAAGTGGTGGACATGGATGGTGTGCAATGGAGAAGCGAGTCGAGTACAATCCCGGGAAGAAAACAAAAAAAGAGGTAGTAGGAAGACATTGTTCCAGCCTGCCTTTTTTGTAGGTCGAGATCCGGTTTGCTTTCTGCACAGCAAATGGCAGTGAATCCACCTTATACTTCAAAAGCCCGACAACTGGACACTCACTAATAAGGTCTGGCCTAAACAGCTTTTTTCTTAACATTGGCAAAAGCCTCTAGGACTGGTGGAGCCACGTCGCTGTTATCAAAAGCTTTTTTATTTTTTTTTAAGAAAGAAAAGTTCATGTAGAAAAGCTCTGCCCAGTGCCAAACTTTCCCCTCACAATTTAACATACTAATACCAGTACTAATGCTAATTACTAATTAGTAATATCAGCAGTTTCTCTTTGCTCTTAATCCAGGCCTTGTCATACAAGATGAGCTAAGATCCATCTGCCAAAAAAGTGGGAGCATCTAGTTAGAAATTGTCAGCAATCCTGACTCGGGCCAGACTGCCGAACTGGATGTCCATCTCAGTACGCAGGGCTCCCAGGGGATGCCCTGTAAAGCGGCAGAGATGCCAGTCAGAGGCAGAAAGCTGCCTGCTCAAAGCAGGGCTCAGCTATCTGTGGGAGAGGAAACCCTGCCATCCCCCGCGGGAATGGTGTGCCTCTTCAGCAGAACAAGGAACGGCGTTTTGTCTTTAGCAAAGGGAGGCGTTTCCATCTAAAATCTCACAGCCCAATACAGTTGAGGTTTTCACCACCCTTTGCTGAAACACACCCACCCTGAGCCTGTTCTCATGGCTGGAGAGGCGAGAACAGGTCCCCTCTGCACACACCAAGCACTCGGCTTCCACCCGGGCATCGCCAAGGAACAGAACGAGTGCACTGACCTGCACCAGGTTTCACCTTTTACAAGTGATCCAATCAGAAAGGCTTTTATCTGCAGCAAAGGGGCCAAACTCACCACGAAACAGACTATGGGGAAATATTCAAAGTACAAAAGACAAAACAAACAAAGAAAAGGAAAAGAAGTCATGAAAGAAAGTGACAAAGTGTTATTTGAAAACACAGTGCTATGCTGAACATAAACTGAGAATTCTCAATGGAAATTGAAAAAACCGAAACAGATTAAAAAGTATTTGCGTCTGTTCTTCCAGGACAGTAGAAGAAAGTATTCTGTCCGATCGACAAGGACAGAAACCAATGAATTGTGTTCAGCATGTCATCATTTCGGTCATTAAAAAATTAGAGAGTCTTCATAATGCCAAGGTGTCAGGACCGAGCACACAGAAACTGCAGAAGCCTCAGCTGACGTTACCAAAAGCTGACTGAATTGGGAATACACCCCTGGAGACCAGAAAGCACCAGTAACACACCAGGGAACGAGGGCAGAATCTCACCACCAGCACGCGAAGCTCTACGTGCATCCGGAGGTGCCGCAGCCGCCGTAGAGAAGCGGCGCCTGGTCGGGAGCAGCTGGTGGCTCAGGGAGGTCCCCTGCCCCACTGATCTCTGTCTGGGGACCCCTGTCCCACCGATTCTGGGGGTCCCACCCCTGCCCCACTGATCTCTGTCTGGGGACCCCTGTCCCACCGATTCTGGGGGTCCCACTCCTGCCCCACCGACCTCTGTCTGGGGACCCCTGTCCCGCCGATTCCGGACCTCAAAATGAAGTCTTTCAAAGGCCTCTGAAATATGGGTTCAGGCTTTCTTAGGCTAAAAGAATTTTGACAGGTGATATGGTTTTTGAAAGTATTTAGTCAATCTAAAGTACATGTAAAATACTCTTTGACAGACAAATTTTATGTAGTTCTGCTACAGTAAAATTGCAGAATGTGGTTTATATTAATACACTTAGATTAACCCTCCATATAGCCAATGTACATGGATGAATATATCATGCCAATAACGTTTTTCTAAGCACCATACATTTATCATACAGAAACACCATATCTGCACGTTTAACTACATCTGGTGTGTAACTGCCAGCGGTTAACAGTAGCCATTTCTGCTGGAGAAATCCAAGCAGATGGATGCACTCATACATCGGAATAGATGAATAAAGCAAAGTGTGCTAAAAATTGCAGTCGGAGTATAAAGTGGAATTTGTGCCAATATTGCTAACCTAGCGCACATAAATCCCAGAAGATTGGCTTGAAGTGACACAGTTTGTAGACTGCAGTTTTCAGACTAAAATAAAGAAAGGTGCAGTTCATTTTGCATTAGTGATCTGATTTTCTTCTTCAGTCTGCAAGAATATTTTTTCTTTTGTAACCACAGAGTTATTCTTTCATTTATAAAATGACTTCAAGAGCAGGTACTCATTTTTGAAAGTACCCTTTTGAACCCACAGTTCTTGGGCACTGACAGAGAATTCAAGACATTATCATTATATACATGCCTGGCTTTCAAATTTGTCACCATGGGCCACTGCCAGAGACAGGACGCTGAGTTTGGTGGACTTCATCTTGCATCCCTATGACTGGTCTTATGCATACACACACTGTGTCCTGGTAATGCTTCAAATCCCAGGAAATCTCCCATTTCCAAAGGACCAACCCTACACCCTTTGTAAGCGTCCTTTGTAGAGCTGTCAGTGTAGGTACACTTGGAGCAAGGACACAGAGCTTTTCACATGTGCAAACAGTGCTGTTCTCCTGGAGATGCCAACGACAAGGTCCAGAAAATTGCTGCTGCCTCACATTTTTTCAGAATGTCATACCAGAACCCTGAACTGGGCATAGTGTCACAATCAGTTTCCTTCTTCGACTAGCAAAGTGAAAAACCCAGCTCCTTTTTCCAAACGAACAAGTGTCTTTCACAAAGAATCTTTCACTGCAGCTATCAGTGTCACTAGGAAATCAAAACTTACAGCAAGATGCAGGAAGATGTTATTTATTCTATCACCACAACTCTATAGGCCTGGTCACTTGAGAGATAAACAAAATGAACATTTCTGTAATTTTTTATAAAACAAGTAGTTAAGCTAGTGGAAAATGAAGAGGTGCATGTCTGACATGGAAGAAAACCCATTTTGTAACTCACTTCATCCTGCTTTTTAAGAATTCTTTCTGTAGCAGCTTTCTTGTCCCAGTGCTCGCACATATGAAGGAGCATTTCCGAGCAAACTACTGCGGTTAAAAAGCGTAACTGCTCTTCAGCACTTTGCCTCGTTGCTATTCTTCAAACACACATATAGGCAATTTTGGTTAGTCCCCTTCCAAAGCAGAAATTAGTGCAGAATGGCTGCTCTGAGTGATTTCTGATGTAGACATGAACAAAAAAGTTCTGCTCAGCAGAGAAGACATTTCCTGCTTCTAACAAGGACTGAACATTGGTGGGCCAGATGTGAGAAAATACTGTTTACAGTTCAGCAAAGGTGACTTATAGTGCTTCGTACAAAAGCTCTATCGAGTTTTTTGCAATCCAGTTTCATTTCCAGAAGGAAATCTGGATAACCAACTCATGTCGACTCTCTCCTACTTCTTTGCCAGTGGCACTGTCAGCTGGCACCCGCGCTGGGACTTACCCCCCATACCTCCTGAGGGTCAGCATTAGGCACTAGGTGGCCTAAACTAGGCATTAAACTAGGTGGCTGTTCCCCTCCCCAGGCTCAGCCAAGGTTCCTCCCTTTTCAAGACAGGCACCTAAGACAAACAGGAGGGGTTGCCTTCTGGAAGTCTTTTGCATTTCTATGTTGAATTCAGGGGGACTAGGGACTAGTTTAAATTAGGCACTTAATTCTTAGAGGTGAAACGAATTAATTAATGTTTTGGATTAAAAAAGTTATACTGGGGAAATAAGCTATGAATTGGAAAAAGGCCATCCCATAGGACTAATGTATGCAAATGGGGTACAAATATTTTGTAGATTTCAGATGAGATATGTGTCAGTGAAATTACTGTAAGCATGAAGTCGACTACTGTCTGTCAAGTGATTCAACTAAAATGTGTTAAAGCCTCTGGTGAACGTGAAAGCATCGTGCCCCAATTCCCCAGTCCAACTGATGCAAACAGACCCTTCTCCAAGCTCCATCAGTGTTCATGAGATCCCCCCCAGTTACACAGGTCTGCAAATACAGATGAGACTGCAGACCATCGCTGTTGCTTTCAGGTTTCATATTCCCTGGATTTTTAGGATAAAGAAAGAAACATACCTGTTCAAATCACGATGTATGATTGGTTGTGTGAGATTGTGAAGGTACTCCATGCCTTTGGCAACATCTACAGCAATGATTAATTTAGATTGCAGATCAAGAGTTCTATATTTTGGAAAAAAAAAATACTCAAAGTTAATAAACAGCAATAATTATCTGTAAAATATTTTTACCTTTAAAATTGTCCTAAATACAAAATAACATATAATCTATGTAATGTAAATGTATATAATGTAAAGTAATGACTAAATAACAATTTTGTGATTGCTTATTAATTTCCCTTGTACAGCCAATAATCTGAATCAAAGCTAAAATTTTTCTAGCGTGTTCCTTTCTCTCTTGCTCCATACTGAAACGAATAACATTTACATCAGCAGAGGTTTACCAGTCTTGCAAATTCTGTTCCACAAGCCCAAGCAGAGAACGAGGGGAATACCTCTTCTGCTCGTGAAGCAGGGAGAAGAGCGATCCTCCGGAAATGTACTGCGTGACGATGGCAAACTGACTCGGGTCGTCTAAGCAAGCTCCCACGAACTGGATGACACACGGATGATTCAGTCGGCAGAGAATGGAAACTTCACGGCAGAACATGTCCACATCGGATTTGGAGCAGTAAGTATTGGCTCGATAGCTTGGAATTCACATGACAGAAACCAATAAGGTGAAACCACAACAAAATATGTTTGGTTTTTTTTTTAAATACTTCAAACTATGTCATTAACCGAACAAGATGGAAAAGTCTGACAAACTTACCGTTTGATCGCAACAATTTTATTTCTGCATCGTCCCTTATATACTTTTCCAAAAGACCCTAAAATAGTTCAAAATAAATAAGCACAACGATATTTATTACGAACATCAGACATTTAAAATAAATGCATTATTGTTTCTGGTACCTGAGCCGATAATCTCATGGAACTCTATTTCAGAGAGCTGAAGATGGAAGTGTGATGGCAAACCAGCACGGAGGAGGAGAACATCTGCCTTTTCTGCAAAAGAGAACACTTCTCCTGTTTGTAAAACGCGGGGTCACGGGGAAGGACACAGTATAAGCATTGAGCTTCACAAAACCGTTGCACAGTTAAAGCTGATTTTCCTCCTGTAAATTGGTTGACTGGTAATCCTATTCCCTTTTCTTTCAGTAACCACAGTAAACTCCAGTAACAGATAAATACTTGGAATGCTACGGTTGCCTTGGGCTTTCTTGGCTTTAAAGTCTTATCAGCGATGAACACTGTCCCGTAAGCATCTTCTGTATCATGTCACGGTTGCATAAAATTATACGGAGACCTAGTTCCTTCTTTGCTGTATAGCTGGTGCCTGTTACTGATGCAGGGGATGTTATTCCAGATCTGACTGACTCTTTAGTGACATGTGGAATCCAAATTTTGCAACTTAATTTAGTTAACAAACTTCTCGACCCTGTCGATCTTTTTGGTTTATTACTATGATGTTTATCAGAATATTTCTAAATGGAAGATTTCAGTGCTGCTATGTAAAGAATGTAAGGATTTGATTATACCCAGAGTGAATATTTGAAGTGGAAAATTGAAAGCACCATGAAAAATGACAACTGTTACAGTACAAATATTAATCTGAATGTTTTATCTATATGTGTTTCAGAGTAACACATTATTTTTGGGCAGATTTTTTCTTGTAAAGATAATCCAGGCATTTTGCAGTGGTATTCAATACAATATTTGTTTGCATTCATGGATATGTATGTGTTTCATTAGTACTGACTCACAATCACATCCTTTCCTCCAAAGAAATAAATATATATATATTTTTGAAGTATATGAATATAGGATAAATACAGGAATTATCATGATGCTGAGCATCAAAGCTAAGTTTATTGTTTCCTAAATTATCCTAGGGATATACAGCTGCTATTATGCACATCGTTAAATTTCTGAACAATGAATCTTCCAGGAATAATGAATCTTGCATAGTATGCTTAGGCTGACAAACACCATGGGTAAAAAGACCATAAAAGTTCAAGTGTTCCCTTGTCATTGAGAATACCTTTGGTCATGCTTTTAATCTTTCCTAGAGGGGATGGAACTGACACATAGGAACCATCTGAAATAAAAGAACAGAATAAATTTTATGGAATTCAAAGACAGTATAAGCATCTGTACTGATAAATGAATGAGGCAATTCTTGCTTAAAGAAAGAAAATTAAGAGGTGAAAAAACACATAAGCACACTAACACATATGATTATGATGTTATATTGCTGCATTCCTGAAAATAATTTGTATATAGCTTCAGTACACGCTGTAGAACGATCCTGCCTTCCATGGTGGTAATGCTGCCAGTGCAGCCTTTTGTATCAGCTGGATTCTGCAAAGGAACCCAGATCCCATCCACAAATTCTGACAGCTGGGCTGCAAGCACACTGCACTGTTCAGTTCACTGACCGGATTTCCAAGAGACCTCAGCTTTCTCCATACACCAAAAATCTCATCTCTTGTTTTCCTGCTTAAGTGGGAGCAGAGTTCTTTGAATAATCCACATCAAAAAATCCATCCGAAATCAGTCCCAAGACATGCATAAACTTAGTTCCCCAAAGATTTACATACACTTGAGATATATTAAACCTAAATCTGGAACAGGGGAAACTAGACTGCAGAGCTGGCAAGGCAGGAAGCAGCCTGATCCAGCTGCTGACCATAGGGTTCCTGCTGCTTCCCCAGCGGAGGAGTCGACGACCTGGACAAGCCACGACGTGTAACGTATTCGCCCTCTGCAGACAGTGTTCTCCACACACTGCAAAACCTTCTGGGTATCACCTGCTTGCCTGACCGTTCTTCTTGCCACTTGGCATTCAGTTGCTAATACAAATGAGCAGTTCTGCAGCAAAAAGGGTAATTAATTTTTCCCAAGGGGGAATTAGATATCCAAAGATACTACAAGATGCGAAGGGACTGAGTACAGAAATACGCCGAAC
The DNA here is from genome assembly GCF_009769465.1 of Tauraco erythrolophus. Classification (NCBI taxonomy): domain Eukaryota; kingdom Metazoa; phylum Chordata; class Aves; order Musophagiformes; family Musophagidae; genus Tauraco; species Tauraco erythrolophus. The sequence goes on along the minus strand of NC_141474.1, from coordinate 35,857,016 downwards.
GTCAGTAATCAAAGAAACATCAGCACTAAACAACACAAAGAGAATGGCTAAACAAGGTATTAGGGATGTAAAAAGGTAGGAGTAATGATTACTAGGGATTGATCTTCAGCTCACAGCTTTTAGCTTTTCTTTCTAGTGAGTAATACAAAGTGACAAGTCTATTTTAAGATAAAGGAAGAATTTTGACAGAAATAGAGGGTACCTGGAAAACGGGGATTCTCATGACACTAATTTTCTTTGTGCCAGACAGAATTGATCCAAAGAACCCTGACATCTGTGGAACATTCCCAGAGACTTCAGCGATCTTTGGATCAGACCCTTGAGTTAGACAATAAAGTGATTTCTTAGTTCATACCTCCTCCAGGTTGGGAGTATTCATTACAGGGTGATTCATCTTGAGGTCTCTTATAATGTTTCAGAAGGGTCACAATGGCATCATGACCTAAGAAAGAAAGTGGAAATGTAAGGATTTGCAAGTAAACATAATAGTTTTTGAATTGATTTATACAAAATCAAGGGATTTTAAAAAGCCTATACAATGTGCCTATAAAACACGTAAACAAAGATAGGGCAGCACTAATCTGAAGCACACTGTGATTCTTAAACACACGGAAACACCTGCCAAGAAGAACAAGCGTGCTATTTTCATGAGGCCACCTGATCCTAAGATGTGGTATATGGCAACAGCAAACACCCTGCTACGGAAATCCTAAAATGGAAGTTGACAATAGATCTTACAAGGACAACCAATGCCTGAAAATATTTCAGTTCTGGTGTCAAAGGCTGGGCAAAATTTGTACACTATATTGCTGTAGACAGTTGCTGTGCCAGCACTCTGCTTTGCAAAGAGCCAGGAGAGAGCAGTGTGTGCACAGCACGCTCACTCTCTCGGATGTTTGATGCTCAAAGTTCTGCCTAGAAACATCCAAAAATTTTTTTTAAACCTTTCAAAGATGCGGGTATCCCACATATACACATGGCTCTCAAACACCAATGAAATCCATAAGGGGATGTGAACATCAAAAATATTTTCAGGAAGAAATAAAGTTTTTTATTTGCATGGAGTCAAAAGCAGGACAGAAAACGGACACGTTGCTGTACATGTATGACAGTACGACAGGAGCCGTGGAAAACGCCTTGCTTTGATCCATATTTGCAAGAATTTAAGATTACTGACTCTGATTCATCACTCCTTGTAATGCCTCCTTCCGTAATAAGATTAAAGATCCCCATGCACATACTAGAGGGAGAAACAGCCTTTTCTGAACAGGCTTTATGTTTCCTATTTTAGCAGCGCGCAAACACTCCTGTCCTTAAGTTTGTGTTGAATTAAACTGATGTTTAACACAGTATCTGAGAAGATAACAAAAAGAACTGTTTTTTATAACCCTTCGTGCCAGGAACGGGAAAGCAGACAGTGAGAGCTCTTAGTCTGCGAGGGGTTATTTTGTGCTGTTCTCTCCTTCCTGTATTGTTCTTATGGATTTTGTAGCAGAAACTAGAAAATTGAATTACCTTTCTCATAAGCCCACATCAAACAGGTCTGCTCATCCTTTTCTCCACTGGACCTGCTGGGATCACAAGCTACCAGATTCATATCAGCTCCATTATCCAGTAAAAACTGTACAAGTCGAATATGACCGTGGTAGCAAGCACAGTGTAATCCTAGAAGATCAGAGAAATACGGTCAGCACAACTCTCAGAACACCACGGTAGGATGTGCAGCAACAACTATAAAGCACAAACTGATTTCCTTGATAAAGGAATATATTATCAAAAAATACCTGAGACAATGAGTGAAAACAGAATATTAATGCTGCAAGAACCAATCCATCGCCTGTTAGGCAGCATGTCAGCCTTTACTCTACCACCTGCAGATCACATTTAACAACTTTGCACGTGAGGAAAACCAAGCAGAAACCAAGGCAGCTCTTTTTCTCGTTGCCTGTAGTGGGGACACGGAGGTGCGCAGCCCTTCAGACCCCATATCCTACGTGCCCCACCCCGAGCAGAATACTACTTGGCCCCAATCCTTAAAAGTGTGGAAGCCTAGCTATGGGAGAATCAGTTTACCTCAGGTTTCGTTACTCACATGCAAGCTAACAAGCCTGACACAGCCCCACTGAACTCCTATCACTTCCACGTCTGCCTGAAAACAGGTTTGTCTGAAATTAGATGCTGATCATCGAACTATCATGAGAATTACCCTGGAAATCCTCATTGTGTATATGGCTTCCAAGCTTTTTGGTGCTGGTGTAAGCACTCCTACACAATAAGGATGACGATGTTACCTGTATGTCCATCTCTTCCCTGGTGATTGATGCTTACAACATTCTGGTCAAGAAGAAATTTTACGAGTTCTATATTCTTTCCATAGGTGCAAGCACTGCAAAAATAAAGGGAAAAGTGAATGCTATAGTCTATAGAAGGACAAATACTTTGGGCAGCCAAAAATTTAGAAAGAATTACACAGAGATAAAAATGTAGCAATAGAATAAAGGATCTTCAGAAATGTGCAAATGCATGATTAACCCACCAAAGCATGCTCATTTCTGTTGTTTCAGAAACACTCTAACTATTCTTGTATAAATTAATTTTGCACAGCTATGCAAAATCAATACAGTCTGTTTTGCAAAGTGCCTCTTTAACAACACTTTGCAAACTCACAGCATCGTGACCAACCTGTGTTCTGCCACCTCACTGCTACGTTAGAGGATCTAGCCTCCAGCAGGGCTCTAGGCAGGACGGGCTCTAAACTCAGCCGCCAAACTGGACAGAACGAGAAACCGTCACGCACAGATGCTGACGGACCTGATGCCTTTCCTGCCCTGCTCTCTCGTGCCCTCTCTCTCCCCATTCACCATCTGGTTCTACCTCGTGCTTCATGCCCTCTCCTGGATCTCAGGACACAACCTTGACACCCGTGTCGCGCTCGCCGCTGGCTTTGCCCCTCACCGGGGGGTTGGCGAGACGCCCGCCACGTCGGTGGTGTGTTGCATGCACGTGCACGTGGGATCCTGCTGCTAAGGCCAAATTAAACAGCTCACCTGTGGAAAGCCGTTTCACTGAATATATTTTCTTTAGAGAGACTTTCTGTTCCTGAGAGCTGAATCATTTCCTTGACAACTTCAAACTTTCCATTGTAACACGCGCTGAAGATGAAGTCAGGAAAGAGTTGTTAACACCACCAGCTTTCTAATTTGGCCCAAACACGTAAAACGGATCTTCTCCATGTGACTCACAGGTGCAAAGGTGTGTCTCCATAGATATTCACCACATGGGGCTGAACTTCGAAGCTGCTCTGCAGTAAGAACTTTACGATTTCGTGGTGCCCAAATCTACAGCAGAAGTGCAGAGGAACATGATCTTCATTGTCCTGAGCATTCACTGCCATTTGACCCAGAAAGAGACCAAAGAAAGTATTTTATACTCAAGGTAGCTTGTTTCGGATATTTAGTGATGCTTCATGTGTTGTGCATATCTGTTACGAAATCTCCTGCTAAAATATTTATGGTCCTATTTCTTTAAATTGAAATTTCTGTGAGCTTTCGTATATCAAAACCACATTACTCAGTGTCACCTGCAGTACATTGTGAAGATGATTTTTCTGACTTAGGGTATAATTGCTTTCTTCCAGCAGCAGGTGCATTGAATGCTTTGCTGTAGCTTTCCATGAATGAATCCAAGTTACAAACGACCCTTGGACAGAACAATTGCTGTCAGTATATCGCAATGAGAAGCAAAAGTAAGACACGTGGTTACCAGATGTAAGAAAGTGATCCACTGAGTTATCCCAAACACATGGAACAATAGTTACTAATTACAAATACTGGGAAGAAACATACTTCAGTGTTGCTCTTAGGAAAGGAAAACCCAGTTGGTTTTAAGGTTTTTGTTAGCTTCCCTGAGTAGCAGGATCAAGGACTAAAATTAGTTATACAGTGACAAAAACGAAGTTACTAGTAGTGAAAAACTAGCAGTTTATTCGTCACTAACAAAATTTAAATACATAAAAGGCAAGAAAGGAAGATGAGAATTCATTCAAACGCCTGGACTACCTATGCTTTCATTTTGCTCAGACTCTTTTCACCTGCAAGGATGACTGTGTATGCACTTCGCGTATTTAAGAGGTGACATAAGACAGACATCCTCTGACATAGCATGAAACTATATAACAGAATGGGTAAAATTAGAGACATATTATTGTTGGGTGGGAATGATATTTATCTCTGTTGATTCAGTGTAATTTCACATGGGAAACAAGCAAAGGTCTTGTTCTGTTTAAGAGATTTGGCCTTCCAGTGCTTTATACACAAAATCATGCAAGGATTATAAAAATGTATCTAATAAAAGTGGTTTTTTTCTAAATTTCTGAAGATCAATTCTTGTACTCTTCTACCTGCAAAAACAGTTTCTTCAATCAACACACAACAGCATAAGATTAAAAGCAAAAGAAAACTGAAATTAGTTCATTATAAATACCTCTTAAATAAGCATACATGCACCAAGGATTTGAATTTGATGTGATTTCTTAAACTCCTGGCTAGCTCATATTCTCAGACATTTTGGATGAAATAGTAGGGTGGTTGTAGGATAGACAATAGTAGCAGCAATGGGGGATTTTTAAAAAACTTCATTGATTCAATTGGCTTTCAGTAAGACCAAGATTCTTTCCTGAAGATTTGGGTCCCAGTTCAGCGAAGCACTTGGAAACCTACCAGTGATCTGCTAGATCAAAGTGTTGCTGCAGCCAGCATGCAGAAGCAGATTCGCCTTTCCAAAACCATTTAATTTTGACTGCTGTTGGTTTAGTATAGCAAACACGAATCCTACACACTTTTTATCATGAACTGCTATTTAAAAATGATTCTGTAATAGAACAACATAAACCAAACAGTTCCAAAGATGAACTCTGTTTCAGGCCAAAAAACAGGAAAAAAAAGGAATTCCTGTAACTTATATTAAGCTTGTGGCCCGCAAATTATATTAACTGCCCCCACTAACCTTCCCAGCAGTCTTATATTAAAAGGAGTAAAGAGAACTAAACTGCTTTGTTTCTCTATTCTAAAATAATTCTTCACTTTGTAGATTCATGTGACATGTTAGCCTTTACTTTTTATTACGATGCTGTACCAGGCACAGATTCATTCTGAAGTGCAATAAATAACAGGGAAATAAATGTCAAAGTTTTATAACAATAAATGCCAGTGGTTCAGAATTTGTACCCACAGAATGGCCTGAAGGACATCAGGGGTCTCAGGGCCATGAGCTTCTACGACACAGAAAGGTGTAAGGTTGAGCAAGGAAGGAAACATGTACCTTCTCCTTGTTTATGCAGTTGGAAACGATGGCAAATACTTGCCAGCCATTTCCTTTGCCTCTGGAAGGACATATAACTACAACATGGGATGACAGCTTTTGTTTTAATTGATAGGTTTTCAATGTCTAAATGAAAAACAACAGGTAATCTGAAATATTTTCTTAAAAAGTTGTTCAAAATCAAACCAAAACAAAATCAGTCAAATGCACTTTAGAAGAGAGTTGTGGCAAAAAGATACATCATATTGATTCAGGAATCACTGAAGAAGAATACAGGAGAGTTCTTCAAATGGAAATTTCAAAGTATTTTTATATTAAATTGAGGATAGATGGTACATCTGTTATGGCAGTCAGAGACTAAAAATTCAGGTTGCCTTACAAGTAAACAGCAAAAATGAGCAAACGCCCCATTCCTGTCTGTAACAAAATGGATTACGGTAGAAGTTTTTCTTAGGACTGAGACATTACTTAGGTAGAAAGTAACAGGTGAAACCATTTCATTAATTAAAGGGATGAAAAAAAGACAGTGCAAATCTGTTTTTAAAAAAATCAAGGAAATTGCCCAAGTCCCGACAAGTGACAATTGTTTAATATTCAGAGAAGCATGATTGAACATGCCTGGATTTTTAATATCAAACTCTGGTGTTAAATTTAGAATTGATTGTATTTGTCAGTGATTTTCAAAGATAGTCAAAAAAAGAGGACTTGCAACTTTAGGCAGCTCAGCAGTCTTGAGAGCAGACAAATTTTATTAAAAGACTATACGAGTTATAAAGACAAAGAATACATTTTATATCATGTGGTCCCTGAAAAAAATCTCCAGGACCACCAGTTTGAAGAATAATAAAAAATAGCATTTCGCTCATGTGAAGCAAAGGAAATGTTTTTTTCCTGGCCATCAATTAGCTCTCTATGTTTGCAGATATCCTGTTTCTTAACTACTCCATCAGGCTATAAAGCAGTTTTTAAAATACTAATTTTTTCTTTAATTTTGAAAGGAACGGTTTTGGAAGACATTGAAACACATACACTAGAAGTCTTACTTCCACATCCCAGCATGGAGAAAGGCCAGGTGTGCAGGTGGGTATAGTGAAGCTACAAGAAGGAGGAGGAGACAAAAGGAGTTCGATCTGATGAAATGAGGAAAGAGAATGGCTGTTTTGGAATGCTGATGGTTTCTCACTCTAACAAACTTCCTTTTCTAATTTAAGAAAAAAAAACCCTTATTTTAATTTAGTTTATTACAATTATTCTAGAAAAAACCTACCAGATTAGAAGAACGAATCAAAAATTAAGAAGTGATACTCTATACCCCAATTACTGCTACATTCTACTATTTGGATATTCTAAAACATAAAACTGGATTTCCTGACAGAATAAATAATGCAAGTTGGTAGCAACCACATTGACTCAGTACTGCAAAAAAAAATCTCCAGAAGTTTGGAAAGCATGAAGAAAGAAAGGAAAGGAAGGCAGGAAGGAAAGAGAAGTTGTTAAAAATAAAAACAGAAATGAGAAATTCCATACTAAATCAGTTTGAAAGAGCCTGAAGATAGTAATGGCACGCTGGTCTGTGAGATGTATTAGAATCATAGGATGGCTAGGGCTGGAAGGGACCTTCAAAGGTCATCTAGTCCAACCCCCCTGCAAGGAACAGGGATATCTCCAACTAGATCAGGTTTCTCAGGGCCTCGTCCAACCTGGCCTTGAACGTCTCCAGGGATGGAGCATCCACCACCTCTCTGGGCAACCTGTTCCAGTGTTCTACAACTCTCACGGTAAAAAATTTTTTCCTAATATCCAACCTGAATTGGATTAGGAAAAAATTGAATTGGATCAATTATTAATGATCTCAAAATGAACTTGGAGCTTAAAGGAATCTGATCAATACCTCAAGAAATGCCCTTGAAAGAACTCTCATGATTTCTGAAAGTACACAGAATTTCCTTAGTCTTTCCCTACAGTGTTTATGTTAAATTATGAGATTAGTATCTGGAGAAACATACTCGTTTTCTATACGTGCACATGCAGAATATGAACATTTGTGATGATATGTACATGGATGTACATGGGCAGTACATTTCTTCTGTTTTTCTTATATATTGTGGTTGAGTTGAAGAAGAACTTTGGCTGTTGTCAGACTGCAGATGTTGCTGTATTTCAGCAGCACTCTGACCTTTCCGGTCTGACTCAGTGGTCACTGGTGTTTTTCAGTTGCCATGGCTGCAGGAGCTGATCAATGAGTCCATCAGGTTATGTTAAAAGAAATACTTCAAGTTTAGGCACAGAATCCTGCTAAAATTTCTTTGGACTATTTCACCAACGACTTTCATTGCTGGGCATTTAAGAGTTGCTCCTCTGCTGCTATATTTACACCAAGTTTCAGTGTGCTACTTTGTGAGCAGAAGACTTTCTGCTTCCAGTATCCTTTTTCTTTTTCCAATGCTAAGGACACTGATTTTAAAGAAAAGAATCTGAAACAGTGTCCCAGATTCTTTTCCTTTTGGAAAAAACCATCTGACTGACAGTGAACCTCCCACTGCCCTGTTGAGTGAACATCTTTTCCCCTCTGCGTTGCAGTTACACCAGTCCAGTGCACACACCCCCAGGCTGAGACATCGCGAGCTCCCTCTGGAGAGAAGCACTTACACATCGGAGTCACGCTGATTCCTTCCACGCTCCTTTTACCGTGCGAGCAGGGTGTGAGCACCGGGTGAGATCAGGGCAATTTAACGTGCCTTCCAGGTGTGGCTATCCAGCCCCCCTTTTTAACCTTCCCCTGTTGGGCTCAATAATTATTTGAATTCATGGCCAGCTGTGCGCACAGGCTGGAACCTGACGTCACGTAGGATACCAGAGTAAGAAGCAGCAACTGAAGAATTTTGACAACTTCCTTCTATAACATGCAAGATTCTTGCAGCAAATGCCTTTTTTTGTTACTTTGTTGGTTTCTTGTTTTTTTCAGTTCTGCTTTTCCAAGACCAAACTGTGATGTCCCTAGGCAAAATCCTAACCCCATTGAAATAAACGGAAGTTTTACCACAAGTGGACTTCAAGTGGACCAAGATTTTACATGTATATTGTAGATATAAGCTAACGAGACTAACGATGTAGAATCATAGAATGATAGAATGGTTTGGGTTGGAAGGGACCTTAAAGATCATCTAGTTCCAACCCCCTGCCACGGGCAGAGAAATCCTCCACTACACCAGGTTGCCCAAAGCCTCATGTAGTCCCAAGATGTATTAAAAAGCAGCACTTTTGCAAGTAATGTACTATTCCTTTCCAAAAAACTTTTCTTTCTCTTATTCTGAGGGTAAGAAATAAATTTCCAAATAATTTTAATGTTGTTTACTTTGTAAGAACCTCTGAATTAATATTCACAACGTGCATAAAATTTGATCTCTAAAGTTTTAACATTTATAAGACTTTATAGGATGTGGCCTACAGAGGGAACAAAAGAGCAAGCATAAGAAATCAGCAGCACTGCTAGTTGCAGGCTAATATTGATTTCAGTGGGAAATATTTTAAATTGCGGCACATGTGAAGTATACACCACTGGACTGTCATGTTATACTCTTACTGGCATCAGTGTGAGATCTCCTCTAAAAAGAATGCAGATTCCTAACTTTCATTGGATACCCAAGGCATGCTAACGTGCTAACAGACTCCTGTGCCTGCCCAACCCATTATGTCTCACACCTACGCTTTCTCCCATAGAAGATGTCCCGCGATGAAGCTTGTGCAGCATAATGAAGCATGTGCTAAAAAGGTTCCAATTTCTGTGGAACTGTTTGTGAACCATTTGCAATTTCTCACCTGGATTATTTTAAATTACTTGCTGTATAATTTTGACTTGGAACCTTCATCTATATCTCATGCACCAGGAGCTCACTATGCATGGAAATGGTTTTGATTGGAGATACATAGCACATGGCTGCGTGTTTTCCGATTGGATCAGTGTCTCAATAGTAAGCTATTTCCGTATATTAATCTTAATCTGCTGCTTTCCACCTCTAATTTATAAATGGAAATAGAATGTAAGTGAGATGACAAACCATGCATACTTAACAAGTGAAGAAAACTCTCCAAATGCAATTTTTTAGTTTCAGTTGCCCAAAGCTGATACACAAACACACACAGAGTATTCAAGATTCAAGGCCTGGCTCTGTTTATAAAATACAGTGTTAAAGTTGATTTTTTAAAATATCTTTTCTTACCATCAGCTTTGCTTCCCTCTTCCATCAAGAGCTTTGTAATGTTGAGAAAGCCTTTGGCAGAGGCCAAATGCAGAGGCCTGTCTCCAACTTCACCACTTGCATTCACATCAGCTCCAAACTTTAGTAAGAGGTGGGTTACCTAAATATTTCATGAAGACTAATTAAAATATCATATGAAATTAAATCTTTTGACAAAATCAGATAAAATATTGCATTGAGTAATAATATATGTGTGCATCTCTTTAAAGTTGAAACAGGGAGAGGAGGTTCAACAGAAAACTCATTTTTGAGTTACATATCCATAAAAATATTAAAATCCTCAAAAGCAAGTGCTCATTCACTCTATAAAATATTATGTATGGTAAAGGGCTACACACAAGACATGTTTATTTAACTGAACAGTCAGCATAATAACGAAAAGGCCCTCCAAGCCCACAAATGTCAGAGCCTTAGCTGCCTTTCTGAACTGTCTCTTACCACAACAGCACCGTACGTGCTTTTAGCATAATTTCACAACTCTGAATATTTGTTCAGAAGTGTCTTATGGCAAACAAGTAAACTAATCTCTCAACCCAACATGCAAGGAGTTTCTTAATGTTACTGGATGATGAGGCACCAATATACGGCAAGAAGGATCTCGGGAACACATCCATGGTTCACCCCCTTGCTGTCAGCCACAGAAGCAGAGCATTTTCAATCATCTGTGCATCTGGACTCTGTCCTTCCAAAAGCTTTTTCTACAACAACAACTCAATGCACTCGAAGTAACATCACTGAAATGAAAAATTCAATCTACCTAGAGGTCATCCCTTGAAACTTGAAAATATCTCAGAATACACGCTTTTAGCCAAAGAAATGTACAGGGAATGACATGCATAAGCCAGAATAGAGCAATTATTACATTTCACATAAAAGGGCTATTCAGGGCGAAGGACTGGACTGCTAGATCAACCACGTGTCACTGACACTGCAGCAAAAGAAAGAGAATCGGGAGGTTTGATGCCACCTTGGGGCAGAACTCCAGATTATGTTTCAGTAAGTCTGTGACGTGTGAACGAGGCAAGCACAGCTGGACTTGGCCATGCACACAGCACCTCATGGCAAACCTTGCCCTCCAAATGGTCATTTTTTCCGTTAACTTCAGAATGGCCATAATGTAGCCTGTAAATTCCAAGGAAAACCAACAGAATTGCCATTTAATTATTGCTGGGAAGTGATATTCACTCATTTCCTTGGAGAGGTTTAAGAAAGTATACTCGTATTCCTTATGCAATCTCTGAACCGTGGGATGAATAAACATCAAATGAAATAAAGCCTCCGGGTCCAAGTCTGTTTATAGGTTATCAAAGCTGTGAGACATTTATTTCGAGAGGTCTAGAGGGGAAGATACCAATTTTTGCTGGGGTCTAGCACAGAGGATTAAAGTGTAGAAATATCCTCTTGACATGCAGACTCTTAGAGCAACCAGAGATTGACTTAAAATTGTAACTTCAGTATGTGAGGCCTTTTAATGGTAGGACCCTCTGGAATGTAAAGCAAAAAATCTCTAACACTAAACCTACAGTCGCCTCAGTGTTCCATTTCTCAGCTTTCTGAAATTCTCCCATTTGGTTACCTGTTCATGGCCATAATACGCAGCAATATGCAATGGGGTGAAAAAAACTGCGTCCTGAACATTCACATAAGCTCCGTGCTGCAAAAGAATATCAACAGCCTAGAAGGAAACAAACAGAAAATTCCAATTAGAAACACCATCTATATGTGGGCAGCTCGTAAAACAAAACTTCGAAGCCTTATATCGCCAGTTTAAAAAAAAGCCAAAAGCCCCAAACAAGCAAGGTATAGAGGTGATGTACAGCATGTAGGAGTGATTAACTCACAGTACTTTAACCCAACGCTGAATGTCACTGGTGCTTTATAAATAAGCCTGAAAACGTGTTTGCCAGTCAAAAGACTGATTTATGGAGTAAAAGGCACAGAAATGACTGTCTGGAGTTTCTCGAATAACCTTTAATTTTCTTTTAACCATTCTGAACAAAAAGCAGTAAACATACCAGAGTTTTCAGAAGTAAAAAAAAAAAACCACAAATGAAAGATCCTTTTAAATGTAAATGTGTGAAGGTTTAAACCCTCAAGCTTAATTCCCTCAGCGCGTAAAGATTTCTTTGTGTTTTAGAAGATAATAGGCCTTTGGCTTCAATAAATAACCCTAAGTGTTTTCTTTCAAATTTTTACTTTTTTGGTCTTTCAGGAGGCCAATGTTTTCCTGGACAGCCATGAATTATCAAACATTGTTTTTTTGAATAATTGTCAAAACAGAAGTCTGAATGAAACCACTTTGGATTACACATTGAAGCCTAAGGGCTGCGAATATTTCTGAGGCACAAAGGGGTCTTTATGCACACTAAGGGGCTTGTGCCACGGATTACTTGAGTAGTTCTACATATCATTTTGATGAATGTTAATTTTTGAGTCTAATGATGATGAAAGATGCTGGACTGTGCATCAGCCACAGTACAGTGAGCAACTGGGAAACACCTCCCTGGCAATGGGAAGAAATGAAGAGGGGAAATGTAGCTTTGATGCTACACTGTTTACACCTGTACCTCCCCATTGAGACTTCCACCAATGATGCCAACTAATGCCAGCTGCAACGATGCACATTCCTGTCAACCGCTGTCTAAGCTGAGACCACCAAATCATCTCCCACATGCAGCAACGGGGCCAGTGATTTAAATCCATGTCATTCTCAGGTACTCAGAGAATGAAAACCTGTTACCAAGCAACATTAGCGTACAGGAATTATTTCTTTACAAAATTTAAATTGAAATACACCTTTTCCATGTGACTGCCTGAATTAATCTTCTGTGTAAGGTCCATTCCCTGACACATTCAATTGTGTCTGTGTTTTGGTTTGTCTGGGACAGAGTTAATTTTCTTCCCAGTAGCTGGTACAGTGCTGTGGTTTGTGCCTGAGTATGAGAACGATACTGATCCTACACTGATGTTTTCAGTTGTTGCTAAGCAGTCAGGGACTCCAGCTTCCCACCCTCCATCAGGTGCACAACGAGTTGGGAGGGGACAGAGCTGGGACAGCTGACCCCAACTGACCAAAGGGATGTCCCATGCCATACCACGTCGTGTTCAGCATATAAAGCTGGGGGAAGAAGAAGGAAGGGGGGGACATTCAGAGTGATGGCATTTGTCTTCCCAAGTCACTGTCATGTGTGATGTGATGGAGCCCTGCTCTCCTGGCAGGCTGAACACCTGCCTGCCAGTGGGAAGTGGTGAATGAATTTTTTGTTTCGCTTTGCTTGCAAGCACGGCTTTTGCTTCGCCTATTAGACTGTCTTATCTCAACCCATGTGTTTTCTCATTTTCACTCTCCCAATTCTCCCCCCATCCCACCGAGGCAGAGTGAGGGGGCGGCTGGGTGGTGTTTAATCACCAGCTGGGGTTAAACCAGGACAATCTATTTCCCAGCAGTTTTAACCATTTCACCATGACATCAGCTGTAAGCCTCCCCTGGAAGCAGCGCTGCAGGGCCAATTCTGTCTCTCCAGAACTCAAGGGCTTCAACAGGTCCAGCACATTATAGGAGACACCTAAGTGTTGCAAGGACTAAGCCCTTCTATTGAAGACAGGCTGGAGCAGATGAGGATTGCTGTGTTCCTATGGAATTATTCTTCAGCACCTCTCCCAGTGCAAATGATGGGAAATGTTGGCTGTCTGTACCTGGTATTATGTTCCAGAAGCCAGAAGTACCCTGGGAGCGTAGTAGGCAGGGACAGATGCAATTCTGATGTGAATGGGACAAGCAGTGAGCATTGGCTGTGACTTAGATCACACACAAGCCCCACAAATGCTGAGACTTGTCTTTGGCTGCTGTGGTGGTGCTCCAGAGACCCGTGAGTTCCAAGCACATGGCAAGGGAGAAGGTGAGAGCTGGCAGGAGTGAGAGTACTCCTGAATGACGGCAATCCTGGTGATGAACCGGACCCCAAGCAGCCATAGCCAGACTCTGCGGGTGATGCAGGATCACATAGCCATGGAGGTTGGAAAGGAGCTCTGGATATTGTCCAGTCCAATGCTCCTACATAAAGCAGCATCTCCTAGAGCAGGTGTCTCAGGACCATGTCCAGTCAGGTTTTGGATATTGTCCAGTCTCTAAGGATGAAGACTCCACAACCTCCCTGGAAATCTGTTCCGTTGTTAGAGCACCCTCACAGTAAAAAAGCCTTTTTTCTCTTTAACTAGCATTTCTCGGATTTCGGTTTGTGTCCATTGCCATCCATCCTGGCACTGGGCACCTCTGAGAAGACTTTGGCTCCCACTTCTTAATGCCTTCCCCGCAAGGTATTCGTACACATTGACAAGATCCCACCAGAGCCCTCCCTGTTCCAGGCTCAACAATCGTGACTCTGTCAGCATCTCCTCATATGTCAGATGCTTCAATCCATGAATCATCTTCATAGTCCTTTGCTGGACTCACTGCAGTATCTCCATGTCTCTCTTCTCTGGGAGCCCAGCCCCGGACACAGCACGGAACCAGAAGGGAATAATCACCTCCCTCAACCTGCTGGCAGCACTCTTCCTGTGCAGCCCAGGAGGTCTTTTACTGTAAGAGCACACTGTCGGTTCATAATCAATCCTGAACCAGGACTCACAGGTCTGTTTCTGCAAAGCTGCCTTCCAGCTGGTCAGCCCCCAGGGATAGTGAAGTTCACGTTTGAAAGAAACAGAGACAATGAATCGTAGAAAGATTTAGGTTGGAAGGGTCCTCTGGAGGTGTCCAGTCCACCCTCCTGATCAAAGCAAGGACTAACTTCAAAGATGAGGCTGCTCAGGGCCTTGTTCAGTTGAATTTTGATTATTTCCAAGGATGGAGGTTCTGCATTCTCTCTGGAAAGCTTTCAGTGCTTCACCACTCTCATTGTGATCCCCTGCCCAGAATTCTCCTTGCTAAACCTCATACGCTTTGACATCCTTTTGCTGTGCATCCTTTTGCTATGGATTTCGAAGAAGAATTTGACTCCCTAAAAAAATCTTATGAAAGATCCCCTGAGATCATTAGAGAAGCTGCCTACCCTTTTGTCAGCTGGAGAACAGCTCAGTGACAGCTTTAGCACACGGAGTTATTGGTGGAGTGTTCATGTGCTCAGGTGGCAAACAAGGAACACGCTCAGTTACGGGTTGGCTCATACAACCGATGCCCTCCGCTGTGCATCCCACGTCCAGACCATTTTCAGCACCAGCAGCTGGGTGCACCAGAGGTGGGGAACACAGAGCCAGCTACTCTGTGATCTAATGGCTTGGTGACTTTCGAATGATTCATCTTAGACATTTCTCAGTAACCTACTATCATCAAACCGAAGCTGTAGCTGTTGGCTCTGAAAAGAGATGTCTGGACCTGTAGCTTTTACAAGAACAGGGTTGAAACTTCCTTGGATCGGTTTGGTTTTAATTTAGGCATGCAACTGCGAGGCTATAACACACGCAGGCATGCAACCACAGCTCCGATTCTCCTTAGTCTCTTTGGAAGCTGGAATTCAAAATGTAGATTCATCAACAAGCTTTAAGGTGTATCTTCAAGATAAAGAAACTGTGTTGAGCAAGGTGGATCCATCTCTGATGATAAACATAAAACTAGATGAATTTTGACACATTTTTCAGGCTGTAGAAATGGCAACCATGCTATCTGCTTTGTGATCTCCTGATAAAAAGAATTTTGTGAGTCATATTAAGCAAACTCCACTCAACTGTAAATGATGAGAGGGGTACAGAGACAATCTTGATAGTTTCACAGACAAGCTATCTTTCTAAGCAAGAAGAATGGAATCTTAGAAAACATTGAAGGTTGCCATAAGTGTTACAAGTAGGTGGATATGCTGGAGTAAGGGGAAAGTTTATGATGCAGAAAGAGCTTTAAATTCTTATAGAAAGAGCAAAAAACAACTTTTATCCTTTTATTTACAGACAGACTATGACTAAAGGTGCAGCTCCTAACCTATGGGAAGTTTTCAAGGTGCAGAGAAAGCAGCTCTTGCTGACTTTATGTAGTGCTGCAAGGGGTCAACAGAACCAAAACCTGCCATGGTCAGCTAAGGTCTGTAGTCAACATCACAGCCAGAGGGGAGGGGAAGGGAAGTGAAGAGAAGAGAGGGGAGGGGAGGGGAGGGGAGGGGAGGGGAGGGGAGGGGAGAGACCTTTAAGCTCTCAGTGCCTCAATGCAACTGGGTACAGCCAGCACAGATTTAGCAAGGATAAATAAATCTTGCCTGATGACCTTGATTGTCCTCTATGAGAAAATAACTGGATTTTTGGGTGAGGAGAGAACAGTGAATGCCATTTACTTCGACTGCAGCATGGTTTTCAACGCTGCCTCCCAAATGTTCTTGCAGTAAAGCTGAGATCTTATGGTGCAAATGGGCACTAAACTGGGCAGGTGAAAAAACAGTTAGCCTATGGGGCTTGGAGGGCAGCAGTGCAAAGGTGTACTGTCCCTGGAGGCTAGGATCGAGCTGAGTACTACAGGGGTCTGTACTGGGACCTGTCCTGGGTGATACCTTCAGCAATGGTCCCGGAGGCAGCAACGGAACGCACTCTTGTCGTGTTAGCAGAGGACATCACGTTATGTCCGCGGCGCACGTGGGCTTGGGGCTGCCACCGGTGGGACCCAGGCAGGCTGGGGGAACGGAGGGACATGGCCCATATGAAGTTCTACAACGACAAACACAAAACCCCATACTGTGACAGCACAGGTTGGGGCTGCCTGGCAGGGGAGCAGCTCTGCTGGAAACGACCTCAGGACCTGGCGACAGCAAGCTGAACTGGAACCAGTAGGACGGCCCGGCCGCAAAGGTGGCGGCAGCTTCCCAGGCTGGGTTCACCATGGCACAGGCAGGGGAATGAGGGAAACAACCGCTCCCCTTTTCCTCACATAAGCAATTTTTAATTCAAAATGATACTTTGAACACTCTGAACAATACTCTTACTTTGCAATTTTTCTTAAAATTCTCTTATGAAAGGTTTATTCAGAAGCTTCTTGAACATTCAAGTCAATTATGTCCGCTTCAAAGACAATTAATTAAGCTACTCTGAAAGTTAGAAGGAGTCAATAAAACAAAACATAAGACAGACTACATAAGGACTTTGTCTTTTGGACAAGGGCAAGGGATAAGAAATCCTCTAAGAAAATAAAATCAATGATTATTGACTTTTTAGCAGGCAAAATTTAAACGAGAAGACACTTTAACCATGAAGGCCTTTGCGCCAGTGCCAGCCTCCGTACAGCCTTACACTACAGCATCTAAAGAATCTGTCATGACTTTCAGATTTCCTTTATTAATTAAGCTATTAAAATAAAAATATGATTAGTGGCAAGCATTTGCCTAATTCCCTCCAATTTGGCAACTGCAGACGTGATCAGTCGTGTCTTGCAAAGTGTCTTTGCATTAAATTATTACAACTCCTAACTCTGTGTATCTGTAAAAATTTTAGAACAAACTCTATCAGACTGAATTAAGAAGCTGCTAATGTGGGTTCTGAATGTTTTACATACAACTTGCCGATGAATGTCCAATTAATTTTCTTAGGAAAAAGCCTACTGAAATATTTAATAGATGCTCTTCTGTCAGACATGAGGACAGACTCAGACCAGCAATAAGCTTTTGCATGTGCTTTTATCTTTGCTGTTCCACTCAGATGAAACACAGGTCGCAGATAAATCATTAACGAAAGATGCAGGTACTGGTGTCTTGAATTATAATGGTCTCCCCAGGGTTGCTTTTGCTACAGGGTAGCCAAAGAATGGGATTTTTTTTATGTTTTGCTGATATTGGTAGATGAGAGACACAGAATAGTCTAAATATTTAGTTTGTGTGCAATATTACTAAAAAGATAACTTGTCAAAGAGATGGTGACAGATTTAACAATACCATAGGTTTATCATGTTGCATTTACTTTGATTTCTTCTAGCTCGAAAATGGGTCACATAAATTTGCTGCACAGGACATTCTCGGGGAGAAAGCTGAGCCAGAGAAAAGTGCTGCCCAAGTTTGTCACTGTTTTCAGACGAGGTGGCATCGCCAGGCTGATGCACGCTGCTCTACCGAGCCACAGCTCAACGCTTTTTCACTCGTGCGTGCCGAACACTTGTGCTCCCGTTCACGGGCTGTAAAAGGCTTTCTTCACTTCATTCCATCTGGGCAGTTTGCTGGTAGCTATTAAAAATAGCTGTTGAATTCAAAACTTGTGAGTTCCAGCCCTCTTTGTCGCTGGTCGGATCTTCAGACACAAGCAAATTCTGAGGATCTTTGGTTCCCAATGATATTGCAGCTTGCGTAGTCACATTTATTGATGCCACCATTTTTGCATTCCTGAGTCTAGGATGATTCTGAAAAGGTCTAAAAAATTGGTGTCAGATAAGACAGCGAAGATGAGACCAGTTCCTTTTTTCCCAACAGGTCCTGCGAACGCTACAAGCACATTCACACTTTAGAGTCTCGGGTGCGCAGGCTGCAAAAATTAGGAGGCACTGGTTCATCCTGCCTGCAACTCTCAGCCCAGACCACACATCTGTAGATGTTGTAATCTCAGAATGACACCTTTAATTTACAAAAATAAATAGGCAACAATACTGGTTTTACAGTGCAGTAATATTGGACAACATATTATTGGATGCATTTCCCCAACAAAACTGACTGTTTAAAAAGAAATGTCTTTTCTCTCTTTCCATATATGATTATGTAACTATTTCTAGATGCACATGTATAGTAAATAGTTTATGTATGTGTGTGTGTGTGTGTGTGTATAAGCTGGTTGACCGAAAATGTGGCAGAAGAGATGGCTTTCTTTACATCAATAGGGTCAATGGCTGCTGTAACTTGGGAGCTCGTAAGACATATATTCTTTTTTGTCATGTACAGACATAGAGATTCTCTTCTGCTGAAAACTGCACACATGCTTTGTCCTAGTTATCCAGCCAAACTCATATTTGAAGTGAATTTATAAGCCTAAGATGCAGAACTAAATTCACAGCTTAAAGGTAAGTATCATTATCACCTATATTTCCTCCTTTCTACTTAGTTGTTTTTCTTGTACTTCTGGCTTATTATCTCTCTTATAGAATCCTGATGTTTCTGTCTCCATAAATTAGTCCAGCAGTCTGTGCAAGTTAAAACTTATACTCAAGCAGAAGATAAAATCTTTGCTCGCTTAAAGGCCCAAAGGAGACAAAAAGTGAAGTACCTGAATTCACGAGTACGTTTACAGTCATAAACCCTTGATTACCAAGGTAATTTTGCACACCCAGTACTTGAAGAGATTAAAAAAATAAATAAATTACACTGAGTGAGCTGTTGCCAGGGTGACAGAAATGAGATGATGCGTGAAATGACTGAACTGAGGTGGTAAATGATAAGAAAACAGATTCATGACTGACAGCATGTCTAGAAAGGGAAGGTCTTGATTATAGGCATCTAGGGAATCTCATCCCTCTCTTCCTTCCTCTGTTCCCCATAGCGACAAGTCTCCAACCCACAGGAGACTTATCAATATGGATGTTTGAGATTCATGCTGTAAATGACGTGCCCTGACAACAGTTTCCTCTGCACTAATCTCAAGTATAAAATAGCTCTAAACTGAGAACCTCTGCCCCTTTCTGAAGTGAAAATCACAGAGCTGTGAAGTAGAGCCCATGAGCTCTTGTAGCTGCTAAAAAGAAAAACTAACTCTGTCCCAGTCAAAACCAGGACAGTCACCTGGAAGAGGGAATAAAATTCTTCTTTCAGACTCA
This sequence comes from Tauraco erythrolophus, assembly GCF_009769465.1. NCBI lineage: Eukaryota > Metazoa > Chordata > Aves > Musophagiformes > Musophagidae > Tauraco > Tauraco erythrolophus. The sequence goes on along the minus strand of NC_141474.1, from coordinate 35,837,681 downwards.
GAACGACAGTATTTAGAAGCCTCACTCCATGTCCAGGTTCAGAAATCCTGACATGTACGAGTGAGTGTGCTTCATCATGTATCTACTGGTTAACGCTTCTGATATTTAGAAAACAATGCCATTTATTGCTAAGACTTTAAAGACATTTCTATAAAGAGATGCACAAACAGATCTATGTCCTTTGTGCATGTTTGTTCAATGTAAAAATACAGGCACAAATGTGGTTTTCCCAAAATGTACGAAAAGTTAAATAAAATGTATGGGTACTAAACCAGTTCTGAGTTTTGTTTTGAATGGCATCGATCTACAACAAAATGACCTGCTAATATCAGCACTCACTTAGCAGATTTTCAGTACAGAGAAGGAGACACGTACCTTATGGTGCCCGGCGATGGTGGCAATGTGAAGGGCTGTCAAAGCTCCGTACCCGACTTGCTGGATGTCAGCTCCACCGTGCAGCAGCGCTGTCAGCAGCTCCGCGCTGTCCTGGAAGGCACACACCACTGTCACTCCTGGGACACAGCTCCAGCGATGCAGGCAGGGGGCCAAAGAGAGCCGTACACATCTAGGCCTTCCCAGATGTTGCACAGCTGCATTTCAAGAAAAGGGACTGAGCATGACCCCAGGAGCACGAGAGTGCAAGGAAAGCAGTGAGGGAACACTCGTCCCGGGCACCAGAAGTCCCTCTTTGCTATGCTAAACCCTGTGACTTTAGAAACAACATTTATTCTGATTTTATCATGTCTTTAAAGGTCTCTCAGCCTCCAAGCCATTATTAAGTGTTCACACAAACTGTTTAAATGTCAAAACATTATAGTACCTAGCATGGAATAAAGGCACCTGAGGAGTTCCCAGGATAAATATATAGCATGTATGCCAAATTTTGAACTGTGAGCTTATTTTCCGTATCATTTCACTTCTGTCCTGTCATGCATACAATTTTTGCCATGACTTCTTCCAGATACAGCAACAGCAATGGGCACTATCAAATGATAGTAATAAAAATAAACTTGAGAAACATATTAAGAGTCCTAAAGCCCAGCCAATATGACTGTTAATAAATTCTCCGTTACAAGTAGATAAATTAAACACAGAGAAGTGAAATAATTTGTTTGGGGGCAGTGGCAGAACTCTCAGGCCATCTTTCTCACCACCACTTATTCTAACTGCACCAACCAGAGCTATCCTAATTTTCACTTCTTGGAGATCTGCCTTCCATCATCATTCAGCCCAGAGATGGACCTTCTCCAATTAATTATCGTTGCTTCCTGAGCAGAAACGCACACAACACAAGGGCAAAAGAGATGCTAAATCTCCAAACTTCCTCATTGTTCTCTACCTCTTCGAAGCAGACACTAAAAGAAGGGCAAGAATGAATAAATACCAGAGAAGCACACGCCTGTGGAAGCACAACGTTTGTTCATACTTAAATGGTTTTGCTGTTTCCAGAAAATATTAGGAATTTCTCTTTGATAATAATGAACAGTAAAAGTTTACATCACTTTTTTTATCAAACAGTTTTAGACCTTGAAACATGGTACTTGGTTGCATAAGGGACTGGATGTTATGCAGCCTGGGAAGACAGGCTGGGTTTGAATTATCTTGAAATGTGCGGTTCTAATTAGTGACTCAGTCCAGTTTTTCTAGTTCTGTTTTACTGTTATGAAATGTCACAAAACATTCAGATTACAGATAAGAAGTCAAGGAGTTTCACAAGAAGATGCCCTGTCTCCATACACATTGCTTTATTGTTTCTGAGCTATCTCTAGACTCAAGACTCAATTACAGCTTCACTTAGAAAAGGTCTATAATACAACAAAAGCTGTAATTGGGTAACTCGTGGCAAATCTTCAAGTCTTAAAATGTCACTTACAGGAGAAATGTTATATTGCATTTTATTTTACATCCAAAAATTCACACTAGTTTGCTTAGCTTTGTACAACCTGAAGGATATATTGGATATTGTATCACACAACTTGAGCAATTAAGTTGCTGATAAGAGTTTTTTGCCCAAGTGGATGCGAGAGATTTTCCAACTTTACAGTGCAGGGAAAACAGACAAAACAAGATTTGATAGCAAAATGAAAACTATTCCCAAGTAATGAAAACATCCTAGAAATCTGTTATAAAAGTCCTATTAAACAAATAATTTTTTTTCCCCAACTAAATTATTATTTGGAAATCATTCACTGAGATTGACATTAAAGAAAGGCAGAGAAATTCTTCTAGGCAGTTGGCTGATTACACAACATTGTGCACGGGGGCAAGTTTCTTTTACGATTGCTGTAAAACATCACTTTGTTCTGTGATGTATAAGATTTGATTATTGCCATCATTTTATAGCTTGCACATCTAATTGGTATCAGTGGTTGTAAAATTAAACTAACTTAGGAACAACAAGACATAACGCAAGATATTGCAAGTGCTCATATTATAGCAGCTCGGAGAGGAAGGCAGCTCATGGTGCAAATATTCAGAGTTAAGCCATGGAGCTGCAGAGCATAAGGCACCCACAGCACATCATAACTTTGAGGTATCCAGCTCCACGATTGAGTCCTCAGCCTACTTAATGACCAGGTCTCTACACACACCTGGGGCAAGCTCAGAGTTCCAGTGATGGAATTCATGAAATCCAGCATTTGGAGCAGGAAATTGGCTTAGCTTGCCCACAGCAAGCACTGGAAACAGGGGAGTGCCCTGCATCCCACCTTCAGACAAAGTTCAACAGCTGCTGCCTGCATCTCGTTTCTTTCCACTCCTCCCTGCTTCCACCATAGCTAAAACGTTGGGAGGTCAGTGACTTCCTCGCGCAAATAATACTCATGGCTGTGTGCCACTTGTCCCAGGCAATGCTGTCACTGCTCAGCTACGTGAGGCTTTCCCTTCACTCTCCCTGTTCTAAGACCCCCTGTTCATTCCCGTGGGAAAGCTGGTTCCATGCTCACTGCGGGACAGCCATAGCCTGCTGATTGACAATATGAGTTTGAATTCTCTCCAAGAGAGACTTTGGTCTGCTCTCTGGACAAATGTTCCAATTATCAGATTATGACCTAATAGAAGGCAAACCATCTCCTCTTCCACAGGTAAGCTTTCGGAGGAGAATGGCTGTGACCGTGATGATTCCTGCTGCATTTGGAATTGGGTATTTGGATTAAAGACCATCTACCACATCTGTGTCCTCCTGCAACAGCATGAGGAACACCACTTATGGATCAAGAGTGGCACACAGGTGCCCACCTACTTGACCTTCTATCAGCTTTGAACATACAGCGAATCAGAACGGCATCTGCCATGAGAGCTTTGCAGAAGGAAGAGGCAGTTATGACCTTGTGGCACCCATGGGACATAGAAGCGTTGAACGCTACAGTCTAGAGTATGAACTCCTACCTTTGATCTGAGCTCCCTCTAAAAAGCTAAGTGCTTTTGGGGATAGTCTATACATGCATTAAGTTTCTAAGATGCTCTGTCTCAAAGTAAGAATCATAACAATTCTTTAGGAAAATGCTATCTTTGTCCACTTTATTCCTTGCTACTGTTATTGTTGAGTCTTAAAAGATAAATACAACAGTGAAGAAAGTTAATACTGAAGCTGAATGTAGAACTTGAAGAGGAACAACAAAAAAGAAGGAAAAAAGAGAGAAATTGTAAAATAAAACCCTTTAAGATTGTTTCTATTAACAGCTACGATAATAACAACAACACTCAACCTGAGCTGCGTTGCGTGATTTAATCAATATTTCCAAAGCAATGTCATATCCTCACGGATGACACTGCAAAAGCACATGTTGATTTCCCGTGCACGGGCTCTTTGGAGGTCATTTTCCTACGCACTATAAACGTGAAATTTATATTTTCACCAGAAGTAGCAACTAGAGAGTTCAACTAGATGGTTCAGACAAATAAGCTGCTCAGTTCTGATTCTTTTCATCAATTCTATTCAAAATAATTTACCTTATAAGCTGCCAAGTGCAGAGCTGTAAATCCATTTCTTGTTAACCTGGACGGGCGCAGTCCTTTTAGCATAAGAGTTCTAATATGGGATTTGTTGCCTTTAGGGTGAAAATTGGAAAACAAAGTCATTTACAGAAAAGAATGTGCAGATGAAGTAAGAAACTTCTGTGTGAGTCTGAAAGCAAACGGGTAGCTCATCTGCTGACCTGAGGCAAGTAATAAAACGTGTCTTGTGAAACCTCCAAATGGTCGTAAGCACCATCACCTTATGCACTGGGACAGTTGCAGATCTGGTCATGTACTGGCCTAATGTTTGTTCATGCTTTAATAATGATAGTTGAACTTCCACAGAAGCAAACTCCTTTTTAGCACCCAGACTATGTTGCAACAGAACTCAGGTTCCAGAATCTCAGGTGCTTCCAGAATCTCTAGTTTCTCAGACAACAAACTCCTCTGTCCTTTCGGAATGGAAGCACTTCTCTCTCTCCCTACACAACATTTTTGCAGGGAGAGTAGTTTTGAGGGATGCTAATGAACGTCAGCATGGGCGAGTAGCTTTTACTTTTACCTTTCTGATGCACAGTGATGACCCCAAGAAACGTGTCTGCCTTCTGAACACCTATGACAGTAATCAAGGACAATGTCAGACCTAATAGCTCCTCTCCCTCCTTCAAGTGTTCACACACTGTACCTAACTAATTATCATTGCGTGTTTTCTTAAACCTCCTCTTGGCAATCCCACCAATCGCTCTAATGCCACCAATGTCTGATGGCATCTTTGGATTGATCTTGCACTCTCTGAAATCAACAGTAAAGATCCACTTGGTTTTCAGCAGGGCAGGATCAGGTCCTCCTTCATGATAGCGTCTGACTAAGACTGAGCAAATCATTTGTGTATTTTTGTATGTTATTTATGACATACAAAATTTTTATTATGTTTATGATATTTATGACATTTATGTATGTTCTTAGTAAGTACTTTGCAGAGCTGCTATCTTAGGGTAAAACGCTCTTTGCCCCGCTCAGCCCATTTCTGCTGAAAATTGTACAATTGCCAAGTGTGTGCATGAACTAATGACTCACTATGTGGACAGCAGAGCAGCAATGTGGATCAGAGTGGAAAATTCCACCGTTAGTGTGTTTTTACGAACATTCCAGAAGACATCTCGCACTTTTTTCTTGCATACTCTTGATTTGCTAACTGCAAAAATCCTATCAGCTGGTATTTTTCAGTGAAGCATTTGAGTTATTCTTCTTTCAATCATCATGAAATAAAACACAAGTTATTTTCATTATACTAGAAAAATAGATGTTGGATGTATGGGAAAGTATTGCTGAAACTATCTCCCTAGCCCGGAGCGTATTCCATGTACAGAATACAGAAATCTAGAGCAATACTACATGATGAGTATGGATTGATTAACTAATACATATAGCAAGTAATTTTGAATTAGTTGAACACCAGTAGTAAAACATGCTACATTATCAACCAAAGCTTTTATTGGACTGAAGAATCAGCTATAATGGGGTTCAGTGTAACTTGATTCAAGCCCCTCGGCAACAGAGTTTGGAGCAGTGATTACAGGTGCTTGTCCAACTGTCAACGAGGACAACAAAGAAAGAAATTCACTGAAAATTCAATCTTTCTGGCAGTTATTAGACAGAACAAATCAGTAGCCATGTAAAGAAAATGCTTAAAGAACATCATATTTCGGATACATACCTCCACATATGCAACACAAATGAAGAAGAGAGAGCCCGTTTTCTGTGCGGTAGTTTAAATTGACTTTGCAGAAGGCTTCATCAGAACTGGAAAAAGAGGGTTTTACAGATGATTACTGTTTTCATTGTTTAGCACAGTTTCTTTCATTTAGAAAAAAATCAAAAGAGAAGTCTCAAGGTTGTTTTTTTTTTTTTTTCAGACACAGGGCTAAATTTATACCCAGTTTACACTCTGTAAATATAGAAATACTTTGCTGATATCAGCTGGATGGAAACATTAATATGAAAACACTACGGAAGCACATGCACCAAAGATCAGACAAAAATTTGGCAATTATTAAAGGAAAAATGTTTCTAAAGCATTTTGAAGGAATGAAGTCGTCTTTCCAGAAGTGACACTTCTGGCTGAAGATCTGCAATTCGAATGGCACACTAAGTCCTAGGAGGATCTGTGGGTGTCTGGGATCTCAGAGGGCAGGAGAGGAGTGGCTGGAGCGAGGGAGGGGTGAAGCTGTGCCAGGGACTCTCATCTTTCTCAAAACGCCCCAAACTGACCATTACTTTAAGGCACCAGAAGGAACAGGGATCCTGTAACATTCAGCAGACTGCTGTGATTTTATAGTGCTGTTTTTCTGCTTTGGTTTATTGCACTGGAAAGTGATATATTAAAATAGAATTTTTAAATAATTTATAGATCCTTATTTTCACTTCCCATTAACTTGTAGTCAAGTATTTCTAGTTTTGCTATAAACAATTAAAATATTACAGTTTGTACTCACATCCTACTAAGGAAAGGCATGTTTGCACTTAAAATTCTCAGGCAACTAAATGTCACTTGAATATTGTGACACTGACAAAACGAAGCTCAACTTAATGTTTAATTTTCTTCCACATTTCTGGTACAGTGTTACATTTTTATATAGCTTAATGATTTTATAGTGCTTTCTAGGCCACACAAGGATGAAATGAATAATTAAAATGAAATAGTTATTATTATCTTAAACAGGATCCATACCAAGTCTGACTCATTAAAAAAGACATTCAGCATTTGTGTTTGATGCGCTGTTCTTTTTTAGCAAAAAAAACCCCATAAATAAAAATGTTACAACCTATGTAATTTTATAATTCATTAATTTCCATTCTCCTTTTCCTGTCATACACCACCTGTCAAAGTTCAAAACCAAAGTACTTCATAAAATAAAGCTAGAAAGGCTCGCAGTAAAGGGAATGGACAGTAATCTAAAGATGCTTCTAGTTTGACAAGGAAACGTGAACCAGGACAGGCATCTTTGCACAAGATCGTGGACAACGCCCCTAGTCGATGCCCAGGACATTAGGAGAACGCAGTACCCTCTCCATAGGCAGAGCTATGCCCACCTCTGGATCTCAGTCCTGTCTAAGCACACGTTACAGCTCTACCTGAAACACTCCTGAATGCCTGATGTGCCACAGTCACCTTTTAAACAGTGAAGAGACCTTGGGAAAAGGGTGAAGGAAAACTATCACTCTGTTTTTACTGACAGATCGTGAAATACTTGAAGGGGTCAGCTTTTGTTGCCAAGTCTCATGGTTCTCCCTTAGCACAGACTGACTCACTGCTCCATCAAACATTCCAAGTAATTAAATTTGTTGAAAATTAAATACACACAGCAATCGATATTTTTGTGAAGAATGCCAATTATGGTCTGTCAATAGAAGTTTGGGTTTTTTCATTCATCATACCAATGGTCATGGATCAGCAAAACGCTTAGGTTTGTATATCTACAGATCCATCCTGACCGAGTAGCGCTCTTAAACACATTTAACACAGTTACAGTTAAAAGTAAGGTTTTAATACTTCTCTCTCTTTTCAAAATACAAATCTATGCAAAGCTCCCCTTAGCAAGATGTCCTCTGTTAAGGAAAGTGACACTTAGGCCTTTTCCTTCAATAAATATTTCAGTAATTTATTCTTTAAATAGAATTTAAAATGCAGACAAAGCCAGAGACTTGTCTTTGCTTCTGTTTTCTTAGTTAAGTCTATCCTAAGAGAAATCCCGCTTGTTCAGTGCCTGTTATTATTCTAAACCAGGAATAAAACCTGTGCCATTGTATCTTTTTCATTAAGTGTGACAAAATTAATTTGCAAACGTTAAATCACTGCATTTTTTATGGTTTTATTTTGAAAAAAATACCAACATTTTGACTTCCAGAAATTGAAACTTACTTTTCCAGTTTAGTGGAATGGTTTGAGAGCTATTATAGAATCACAGAATCATAGAATGGTTTGGGTTGGAAGGGACCTCACAGATCACCCAGTTCCAACCCCCCTGCCACGGGCAGGGACACCCTCCGCTACACCAGGTTGCCCAAAGCCCCATCCAACATTGCCAAGTGCCACACCATAACCCACGAAGCTGTAGGCTCTGCAGAGGGCAGGCTCCAGGATGGCATCTCCTCCATGCTGAGATGGCACCCCATGCCACGTTCCCTACGTCACCCGGGGACCGGGCACAACGAGTAGCACCAGTGCTGCAGCACAGGAGTGCTCCTTGCTCCTCCAGGGATGGCGACCACCAAGGAAAAGGGTGGTGTGGATCACAGCCACACAAAGTGCTGTGCTGCTAGGTAAATAATTTAGCAATTCTAACTCAAATGAAATTAAATAGTAATTAAATACTAAATAAGTAAAATTTAAATATTTTCCTTGTGAGAAACTTTGACTTTTTTTTCTCCAGAAAACCAGCCGTTTGGAAAATACTTTTTCTATCAGACAGACCACTCTGATGGAAACTCCTGGCTGCCTGCTCTCAATACTGTTCAGGAACAGTGCATGATTTGAAAAGGATATGAGCCTGACAAAAACAGAGCAGATCATTTATTTATAAATGCAAAAATTGGGCTTATTTTGCCAAAACTGTGTGCCTTAGTAGCTTAATTCTTACATCAGTCTAGATTCTCATACGCGTTCCTTAGCAGATGGGTATCACAAGTTAAGAAAGCTCATTTTTTTCATGTCCTAAATGTAAACTGTTTCTGTATGGAACATTTTTTTCACACATTATAGTCACATTTACCTTTGTTTGTTGACAGACCTTCATCTACCGCTTCCACTTCAGTAATGTGGAAAATATTTTGCTCAGTAAAAATAAAATCTTATTCTTCAAATGTCTTACCTTCATGCAATTCTTCCCTGACATACTGTGATTAATGACAGTGATATAAGGCTCATCTATTCTTTGGGTTTTCAGGGGCAATTGAGGGAAAAATAAATGCCAGGTTCTGGGAAACAAGTCCCTTTAGTCACCTTGTTTTTGCTGTAACATGGTGCGTACGCGTGGGCACACGCACCGTCCGTACCGCAGCGACTGCACGGGGGAGCGGAGTGCTTTGTTGGAAGGGTGAATTCTGGAAGTCTCAAAATCACAGAACATTATCGTGCTGTAAGTCATGTCTCCTGCTTCAATTTTTGTCTTTAGAATTATATTAAAAATTCATATTCCTAGCACTTAATGTGTGGTTAAGAATCCAGATTTTTTCATTTTAGCTATATAATTAAGTTTTCCTCTTCTCCCAGTTCAAAAAATAATAATAAAAAGTTTCAGTTTGTTTTAATGATATTCAAATTTAACATGATTTGAGTTTTTATAAACTGGCAAAATTTTAATGTTTTTATGGGAAAACATTGCAAGGAAAGTTTTATATATTAAAAGCTGCAATTAAAAGGCCTACATGGAAAATGAAAAATAGTCAAATGACTATTGTCATTGAGCACTCATTGTCCTCCTAATTCCTTTCTGAAGACATAACTGCATGTTCTAGGGAAATGAAATTCTAACTTTTTATTTTTAGGGTGGTCTTTTTAGGAAACCATTGCACTAATAGCTCTGAGATACTGGAATAGAAGAGGGACAACTTTTATCCAAAAGTGACAGGTGCCATACTACTCATCCGTTGCTTCTCACTGTTGCAACTGGTGGGTTTTTTTTCTATGGCATTGGACAATTTAGCCCTTGACCTGTGCACAGGTGTTCCAAGAGTAAAATGGGGATGCTGATAGCTCTTTGTTAGGCTTTGTCACTTTTATTTCCAAATCTTATGTTTGTCTTATGTTCCAAATCTTTCAGATTTGTGACTTTAACAGCTACTTGTTTCATTTCCATCAGGCAAACCACCTGCTCTGCCTTAACTTCCAACAACCACGTGGTTTCTCTCTCCTAAATTTTTTAAATGAATGGATTTGGTTTAACAACAGGAAAAACCTATTATTAGTTCTTCTGCTGCTTCAGAGATGAGAAGTCTTCCGAAAATAACCACTGCTGCTGTAGAAAAGTTTTTCAAATAGTCGAGATTGATTTTTTACACAGGCCATATTTAGATTTTAGACACTCACCAAACCTGACTGACTGCATCACCCACAGGTGAAGACAGCTTTTGGAAATGAAATCACTGGCCTATTCCTCAAGTCTGACTGAAAAAAAGAAAAAAGCCTTTCCAACCAGTCTCATTAATTCCCACTCTTTCCATGGAAAAGAGCAGTGCTCTGTATCTAAGAAGAGCTTGGCTGACATCTTATCGAGGCTTACGTGGGGCAGTAGGATCGACTGATAAGCTGAGCTGCCAAAGGTCTGCGCATCGTGAAGTTAATTTATTCTTACACCTAATGCAGAAATTAAGCACTTTCACCACATTCTCAGTTGTCTCAGTTATCTAAAATAAAGAGTACTCTGGCTCCAACTTGTTAAGGCAATTAGTTTTGTACTAAAAAGGCTTAAAACGAGGCAAGTACTGAAGTACATCGCTGGATCCCAGCCAGAGCGGTCAGCACTGAAAGCCCAGTGTCGTCTTTCCCTCAACGGGCTCAAACGGTGATAATTATGCTAGCTGAAAGTGAACATGATGAATAATTTATAGGACCAGTTTGGCTTTTTTTGAGCTTGTGATTTACTTCTGATTAGAAGCTCCTATTTTTTCAAGTGTTTTTGATGTCTGAAATTATTTACCCGGTCGTTTTCTTAACTTATTCACAATCAGTGAGCTGGATGTTTTCCTTATTTGAGCTTTTCAGATAATGAACCTGTAAGTATGTTACTTGGTTGGGTGAACACGGTGGTTAGCATGTCCTACCCATGAATTTGAAATCCACTTTCAGCACATAATCTGCTTTTGTGTTTGTTTAAAATTTACTCCAGGAATATTCCTATCTGAAGAAACACATTAGCAAAACTGAAAAGCACACAACAAAACTTGATATCCCATTAAAGCTAATAAATTTACAAAAGTATCTAGGTGTTTGTTGTAAAATATTGGCATTAGTTATTAATAGTCACTAATTTTGGTACTATGCTGTGGGACTCTGGCCCAGAACCATAATGGCATATTCCCAAAAATAGACATTAAAAGAACATGCATTCCATACATGAGAAACTCCTTCCATAAGAAAACACCTGAAACTGAAAATATTGTTTAATAGCAAATACTCATTTGAAAAACATTAATAAACAGATTTCTGGAATATTTTACCTAAAAACGTGCTTCAGTTCTGTCAGCTCCTTTTCTTTGATTTGCAGGTCATCTTCTAATCGTTCTATGATTATAGCGTACGATTCGCTAACTTTCTTCTTCCATTCATCTAACAACAAAAAAACCCAGATTCATAAACCACTTCAAAACATATAAAAACCAGGAACTCAAATCATAATGTCCCAGTAACCAAGGCACTTGATTTTTAAACATCCATTTGTACACTGTTTCATATATTTTTCTAAGAAAAGATGAAAGTTTTCAATATTACAGCTATTAAACTGTTATTGCTGCAACTGATATAAACACATATATACTTATATCAAAGATATAGGAATCCTTATCAGAAATATTGTTAACTTGAACAAGAGAAAACTTAAACCTTAAGTTGCATTTGTTAGCTCTCATTTCCTAATACTCAGCACAGACACACAGCACAAAAAGGTTGGAAGTTTAAAGGTTTTTCTAACCAAGTACGAGTTCAATCAACATCATAATTTAAGTTATTTAAGCTACATGATTGCACAAATAAATTCAGTTTATTAGCTTTTTGTCTTCCTTTACAGACTATATATGCGATTTGGGTTAATCCATTCCTCTTGTAAACCAAGAACAATACAATACCTCACCCTTGAACTCAAGAGTAACTTAGCAAGGAGTTATTTCCTGAAATATCATTTGCTCCTTGTAGATAGATGTATGGTATATTGCATGGAAAAAAGCAACATTAATTACCAGTGCAAGTTTGAGTTGGTCGAGATTTATAATTCCCCATTTGTCCAATATATCTTCTTTGTTTCAGCAAAGTTCTTGCAGTAATATGATTCCTTGTTCCAGAGCAGTGACAGTCCTACTGAAAAATACTTTTGATAGTCTCTGGCTAAAAATAAACCCTGTGCCAAGTGGAATGTCATGCAACAATGACACGGAGCAAAACAGTCTGTGCTGTCAACTGTAAAAAAATAACAAAGGTACCTAATCACCTTGCTTAAAATTCCTCTGTTGCAACAGAAACATTTGCTTTCATCTGTTGACTACCTAAAACTGGTGAGAAGTGTATAATTGGGCAGTTTGCTACCAATTTTGTAGAGAAAAAGAACTTACTTAATTTGAGAAGCTGAATCCCAAGCGTACTTTCAGGATCCCCAAGGAGCGCTGGGGGTCCTGAGTCTGCAGAGGCCAGCGACGATCTCAACTTATAACTCCAAAATGTATCCTAACGTAGAAGATGGCTCTGGAGCACCTGGGCATTTCACTTGGGAAGTGCAGCTAAACCGGCCGTCGGGCTGCTAACGACGGATGGGACCTGGAGGAAGCTGGGCTGGTCACCACTTACAGACTCCCAAAGAAGGGAGGAGACTCTTGACAGATCTGCTCCGGCTCCTACTCTAGGCAGAATTTTTCCAGAAATGAACCAAGACACAATCATCAAGCTGCTTTGTTCATATTTCACGCAGACCAGGTACAAGACAGCTGAGGACCAGGATCTACACAGATACGTAACTAAATCCAGTGCTCAGTCGAATTTGTCCTGTTTGTTAGCATTTTATCTTGGACCCAGTGTCACGGTAAGGCAGTACAACCCCCATGATGTGGCCAGCTGGGAGGGTGAACCGAGCAAACTGGGCTCTGTGCGGGTACACATATGTGTAAACAAATAATGACAAAATTAATCTAGGCTGCGTGCAGAGCTGCATTCCTGTGAAAGTCCGTGCTCAAGGACTGTGAAAGATTGGTTAACAGCAAAATAACACTGGTTTTCAGTCACAAACTGAGTCTCCTCTGTAATCTGGTTAGCACAGATCTGCTCATCTATTGCCTACCCTTTTCGTACCCATTTCTCTGCGTTTTCTATCAGATGGAACTCCTTTACACATATTATCCCAGCTGATTACAGATTTCATGCTGGTTTCTGTATGTACGTCTTTTCCTCTTTTTATTGTTTTTTCTTTATTTGGCATACATTATAGAATCATAGAACAGTTTGGGTTACAAGGGACCTTAAAGATCATCTAGTTCCAACCCCCCTGCCATGAGCAGGGACACCCTCCACTACACCAGGTTGCCCAAAGCCCCATCCAACCTGGCCTTGGACACTTCCAGGGATGGGGCAGCCACAGCTTCTCTGGGCAACCTGTTCCAGTGCCTCACCACCCTCAATGAAAAAAATTTCTTCCTTATATCTGATCTAAATCTGTCCTCTTTCAGTTTAAATCCATTGCCCCTTGTCCTATCACTATGTGCCTGTGTAAAAAGCCCCTCTCCAGCTTTCCTGTAGGCCCCCTTTAGGTACTGGAAAGCTGCTATAAGGTCACCCCGGATTATACATATATTTATATTATACATATAAATATATAGCTATATATTTTTTATACATATCCTTATATATTTAAAGTGTGTTGATTGACCTTGGCAGCTCTTCCATGTATCAGTTCTTAGTTTTCTCAGTTGAGGATTTCAGGCAAGAAGACACGCAAACATAATACACATATATAAAATCTTCAACACGCTGCATCCCATTGCAAACAAACTTGCACTCCTGTGATAGCTCCTGACACAGCACGAGCTCATCCGTTTATTTGCACTGATCTACACATAAAACCAAGGATGTATTTCAGAAGACTTTGAACTGCTTTGACAATATGCCCTGTGATATTCAACCAAATATTTGCAAAACAGCGTCAGCCTCATCCCTGATCTCCACGCCTAGTTGCCAAGCAACTGGAAGAGCTGGAAACGCAGCACCGAGTACCTCCTCTCCCACTGCTTTTACTGGCTGACTGGTGTTCGGTTTTCTTTGAACGCCTAAATGCAGCCGTGGCTGTGCGGCCACAGCCAGGCGTTTGGCCATCCCTCCCCGGTGCTGCTGGAGAGCACTGGGATAAAAACGCCCACCAGGACACGGCCGCTGCAGCACCCCCCCCCCGGCAGCCTGCGCTGCGGCAGGGGCACAGCAATGGACACATTTGGGGGTTTTAGAGCAGCGGAGCTTTCTGAGCATCTGCTGCTCCGTCCGTACGGAGCGGTAATCATAGATTCATTCATTCATAGATTCATAGATTTCTAGGTTGGAAAAGACTTTAGAGATCATGGAGTCCAACCATCCCTAATCCCCATTAAACCATATCCTCAAGTAGATCATCCACCCTATTCTTAAACACATCCAGGGATGGGGACTCAACCACCTCCCTGGGCAGCCTATTCCAGTGGCTGACAACCCTTTCAGAGAAGAAATACTTCCTAACATCCAACCTGAATCTCCCCTGACTAAGCTTGTACCCATTTCCTCTTGTTCTATCACCCAACACTAATGTAAAGAGCCCTTCCCCTACCTCCCCACCATCCCTTCTCAAGTATTTGTAGGCTGTAATCAGGTCTCCCCTCAGCCTCCTCTTCTCCAGGCTAAACAGCCCCAACTCCCTCAGCCGCTCCTCATAAGTTTTATTTTCCAGCCCCTTGACCAGTTTAGTTGCCCTTCTCTGGACTCGCTCCAGGAGCTCAATATCTCTCTTAAAGCGAGGGGCCCAAAACTGGACACAATATTCCAGGTGCGGCCTCACCAGTGCCGAGTACAGGGGCAGGATCACTTCCCTGCTCCTGCTGGTCACACTATTCTTGATACACGCCAGTATCCCATTGGCCTTTTTGGCCACCTGGGCACACTGTTGGCTCATATCAAGCCGGTAGTCAACCAACACCCCCAGGTCCTTCTCCGCCAGGCAGCTCTCCAGCCGCTCTTCCCTGAGCCTATAGCGATGCTTGGGGTTTTTATACCCCAAGTGAAGGACTCTGCACTTGGCCTTATCGCGCCAGCATTCTCGCCTCTGCCTGCCAAGACAGACCAGCCGGTTCCTCCGGGAGCGGCTCTGGAGGCGGCGCCTGCGGCCGGGCCGGGCTCCCGGCAGCATCCCGGCAGCGCAGCGCCTGCGCACGGCTTTGCGCTCCCGCGGCACTTACGCGCCCGCATCGCAGGTGTTGCCAACTCAGCCCGACCAGTTCCCGGGCACCTGAGAACTCCTGCTTCCCGCCGCGCCCGCGTGCGGGCACCGCACTGCGCTCCGCTCCGCCGCATGGCAGCGGGCAGCCGGGAAGCGGCGCGGGCTCCCGGCGCCGGGAAGCGCTGCGCCTTCAGCAGCGCTGCGCCCCGCCTGGCACCGCCCAGCCTCCGGCCATGCCCTGGGTCCCGCTGGGACAGAGGCAGCTCTTTTTTAGCAGCCAGGAGAGCTCCGAGTTTTGGTTTGAGTCCGGGACTTACTCTGAGGAGGACGGGGGCAGCGCGCTGGTGTGTGCAGCTGGCACGGAGCCCTCACGCACTGCCAGCTGCCGCGTTCTTGTCCGTGTGCGGGTGGCACCGGCCCGGGGCAGCCCCCGGCCGGGAGCCGGGCAGTGCCCC
Source organism: Tauraco erythrolophus (assembly GCF_009769465.1). Classification (NCBI taxonomy): domain Eukaryota; kingdom Metazoa; phylum Chordata; class Aves; order Musophagiformes; family Musophagidae; genus Tauraco; species Tauraco erythrolophus. Next base: position 35,822,113 of record NC_141474.1, on the reverse strand, counting down.
CCTCCCTTCTCTGCTCGCTCCTGGGCAAAGCACCTTTTCCGGTTCCTTTGTCCCAACGTAAATAGGGCAATTGGCAGAGGCGCCGATTGGCTCAACCCCGAGGGGGATGGGAGCCCGATCTGGTGGCCAGAGCCGGGTCTGACCCAGTTCCGAAACCAGGGAGGTCACAGGGGGCAAATCCCCTCCCCTGCCACCAGAACCCCCCCCATCAACCCACCACCCCCATCAACCCATCACCCCCATCAACCCACCACCCCCATCAACCCACCACCCCCATCAACCCATCACCAGCCACCCGCGTGCACCGCGGCCCCCAGCGCTGCCGTGGGTGCCAGGGACACGGCAAATCCCGGGAGTGCCCCGCGGTGCCATCGCCTGCCCTCAGCAGAGCCCGTCCGCAGCTGCTGGCATGAGGGCAGCTCGGGTCCGCTCACGGGCGCTGCCAGCGCCTCCCGGGACAGCGTGTCCCGTGCGGATCGTTCCTGTGGCACCTCCAAAGGCGGGAGACATGCGCCATATTTTTCACTTTCCCACTGTTGGGTCACATGGCCTGGGTAATGGCACTGCAATCATAACAAAACCGGTAATAACATTGTCCTTTTTTGTAAAAGTCTTGGGATTTATGAAAGAAACCCTTACGATCGAGGCTGCGAAAATGTAACCCTCTCCCCTCAGAGCCCCTGCACGTGCCAGGATGGATCCTGTGGCTTGATTTCCATGTGCTTCTCCATCCTCACCCAGCTGATCCGCACGGAGTAGCCAAGGCTGGTACCAAGGCTGCCTGCTCAGCCCGGGCTAGCTGGAGGGAGAGGCAGGTGCCACGGAGGAGCAGCAGTGCCCCGGCCGCGGTGGGGGCTTGCTTGGCTGCTCCATGCGTGGTGGGGCTTCCGAAGGGCTTGGCTGCAGCCTGCTGTCCCGCAGGGGCTCGGATGTGCAGTACAATCCAAGCTGGGAGTTGGCCGGTTTGGGTAAAAATCATGGGACAGTCTGACACAGGCCTGTGACGGCTCCTTGTCCCAGACAGCCCCCGTCCCGGCTGGCTTTGGTGCCACAGCTCCCGCTGCCGCTGGGGCAGAGCCCGGGCTGGCGTCAGCGCGCCCTTTGGCACTGAAGAACCAGACTTCTCTTCCATCCAGGCCAAGCAAACTAGGACAGAAACAGGACCGGGACAGACTCCAAAGCCCAAGAAACGTTCTGTTCACTTCTGCACAGCAAATGCATTTTAATAGAATAGCTTTATAAAGTAAGAGCATTAATTTTCCATGATGAGATAGAGAATAAATTATTTGCTTTACAAGAAGTAAATACCTTGCGTATTATTTATATTCTAGTACCATCTACTTTACGAAAATGTATAAAAAATAAGTAATCAGTTTCTATACCGTATTTTTATTCACTCTTTGCAAACGTTTGTGTGGGTGAAAATTCCTGTGGACATTCAGGGAAGACCACTGGAAACTACAACACTGAAGTCAACGGAACAGCTTTGTTCATCATGACAGCAACTTTCAGGCGAATTCTTGAAGCATTCACATCATAGGCTATGTGAAGCAGTTGCAGAATAATTGATACTGGGTGAGGGGAAAAGGCAAAAACCTAATAATAATTGCAGAGCCTGTTTTCAGGCTGTTTGCAAACAGAGAAGAAAGGAAAAACTGCTCTGAGTACTGTGTTGGGCCAGTTCTAATTAACATCTATACAAGTAGCACTAAAATGTCAAGAGCAACGTTTTTCAGTGAGTAATGTCTTCAGATGTAATGTTTACAGAATAATGAGCTGTACAAATTTCTTTGATTAATATTTTAGAGGTTTTATTGCTGTTTTATGTTTGGAATGCACAGCTGTCATGTCCAATCTTACAAGAGAAATATGTGAAAAATTCTTTTCCCATCTCTGGTTTTAAATGTCCTTCGCAGGGAGGCTTTACAAGATTAAGTCTTTTGAAATGATCTTTATTTCAAATTAATTAGAACATATCCATATCTATCATTTACTTTGAGAGGCTGTAAGTTGCTTCAATAAATTTCAATGGCATTCTGCTGACATTCAGATATGTCACAGAAGATGAAAAGGGCGCTAAAAGAAAAGGCATTTTTGTGAAAATAAGGTACCAGGAACTCTGTAGGCCGTACAAGGAAACAGGCGTTTACGACTGCTTCTCCGTGGCAGTGGATTAGGAGAGGCGTACAGGAGAATAGTACTGCTGGTTTTGTTCTCACAGTACTACAGTGGCATTTGCACAGGGATTAATTTTCCACATGTGCAGAGAGAAGAAAATGAAGCTGTTGCATCAGAGATTTAGGAACGAGAGGAGGCTGGAATCGCTGAGCCCCAGCACAGGCAAACTCCCTGTCCAAGTCAAGAATGTTTCTATGCAGATCCAATGATTGTTGGAGCTTCCTTTCTTCCGTCAGTTCCCCAAATCCTTCTGGCACAGATACCTTTCAGCTGCTCATTTTTATTTCAGCTGCCTTCCCTTGTGTTCTTTTTTAAGTGCCCAATTTCTCAGATTTCAATTTCCTGCCTAAAAGGTTACCAAAATAATCCTCCTCTCTCAAATTTCATAGTGTAAGACACACAGGATGGCTAAATCTCCGTTCATTATAGCATGCTCTCAAAGCATTCAGGGAAATCATTAAGATGATGTTCATTATGAGCCCTATTATTGCACTACACAGCAAAACTGATTAAATAAAGAAGCTGACATGAATAAAATAATTAAACACTCTTCTTGGCTTTATTTGAGACTGTACCAGCCCGAGTTGCATTTCAGGGTAGCTGGAGCCTGGCAATGGTCTAGAGGCCCGTATGAGAACTGCATCCATCTAGGAAACTCAGTCAGCCTTAATCAAAATCAAACTCCAAGTTTCAACAGATGCCTCTTGTTCTTGGGAGGTCCTACCTGTCATTTTCAGCGTTGCATCCTTTATTACTCAGACTGGAGGAAAATCATGGACCAGGACACCACGATAGTCTTATTTTAGAATCTGATACTAGAAAACAGCAACTCCATAATGACTGTTATCTTGCTGTTAAATTTTACTGTGTGGCCTTGCACAAGTCTCTCGGTTTCCTTGGGACAGGTTTATCCCAGCTGGTTGCATGAGAAAATTGTTGTCGTCTACCTCAACAGCAGACTGTGAAAAAGAAAGATGAGCGAAAGTTTGCCAAGTGCAATACGAATAAAACGCATACACGCATTGTGTACGTCTACCTTAGATTGTTATCGCGAGGAAGTCCAGTCTGAAGTCTTTCCGATTTCTGCAAGGTTTGACCACACTACACCAGAGCCCTCGTTGTAAGGACTGGAGTTTGTTACAGCGACAGAACACGCACACTTCATAAACAGCTGCAATACAGACAGCACTTATCTCCTGCCTAAACAGAGACATTAATTTTCAAACGTGTCATCAAGCATACATACAAATACTCGCTCATCTGTCATTTCCTCTCTCCCTCTCCTTCTTTTGACAGAAACATCACTGTGTTAGCTCAACAATGACATTACACCCACTGCAGACTGACTGTTCCTGCTAGCACTGCTGTGCTCTGAGCGCCAGGGCTTGCTGTGCCCGCTCATCCCCGGCTCAGCCAGGGCCCAGCAGAGCTCCCGGGCTGCACAGCCAGCTGCAGCAGGGCCGCGAAGGCTGGGCAGGCGCGTGCAGGGTTGCAGCACTCGCCGTCAGCATACACACAAGAGCTCTGCAGCTCTTCTTCCTCTTCATCTTCGAGACTCCTGTGCCCGGTGGACCGTAGAAACATTTACTCCATCAACGTGCTTTGCCAGGGGCAAAACTCCCAGTGACTTCAATCAAATAGGGTATTCATTCCAGGTTTTCAGATTTTATTCTGAAGCCAATACAGAAAAAACAACAAACCCAGCTACTTTCTGTAGCTTGACAGGGTAAAGCCACGTTTCAGCATTTAGAACTCACAAAAAAGCCTGCAGAAAAATATGCCTCACGTCTACCAAATCCTTTCAACAAAGGATTCATCAAAATGCAATGGATGTGCATTTTAATTTTTAAATTCCACCGGCCCTTGACAGATGGATGCCAATATCGTTATCAATCTTCACGCACCAACATTCTCTATGGCATGGTCCATTTTCTCTGAATACTTCCATAAACTTTCCAATCTCTTACTTAATGATGATAATCTTATTGATAGTAAGAAAGACCACAAAGGATTATGGATGCATTAGAAATTTAATGGGCAAACACGTGCTTCCTGTGGCTCAGTGGAAGTCTGTGGAAGCTTTTTATTCCTAAGTGTGGAGTCCAAGAATGAATCTACAGAATATGTGTGTGAACATGCACACACATAACCCTACATGATATAAAAACACGTGGGAAAATGTTTTCAACAAAATATTACATTAAATTTGATTGTAGTTTAAAAATGAAGAGTTTTACAAATCCAGGTATTTCAATGCCTGTGGAATAAATTCATTAAGCTTGCTGACAGTACCTACAGCTAGTAATGAGCAAAATCAGCTTTCTAAAATTTGAGAAAAAAATAATTTAGTGTAAAAGGAAAAGTGTGGAATGGAATAAAGACTTAACAGAGTCTCATGTTTCTTACCTAGTATATCAAACCTACGCTTATTCCATTACGATAGATTTTTTTTTTTCTGTTTTTTGCCTCAAGATCTAAATGTTTCATTTCCCAACAGGGCAATCCATTGACACACGGCTAGGAATGGTGAGATGAGAGCGGACATCGCGTGCTGCACAGGTTTGCAAAACAAGGTACCTTAGGCCTTTATTCAAAGGTTAAGAAAATATTTCCAGCTCCTCACTGAGGTGTTTGGCCACAAGCTCTTCAACTCACTCACGCGCTTTAAGAGCTGCAAAGGAAGCAGTGTCTGACCACACGGTTGGAGTGTTTGAACACAGACATTGTTTAAGCGATGGCTTCGGGGGCCGCGCCGCACGAACTGCACGGCGGAGGGAAGGTCACCAACAGGAAGGACGTTGTGTTCCAAGGCGTGCAGAGATGCAGGTCGTGCGTGCACTGCCGACAGCAGAGCCACGCTCTCTGGGGCCGAGCCCAAAGAACACTTTCGGCACATCTTTATGGAAATTTTCCCCGTTCAGATCCGGGACAGCAGGACTAAGCGCAGCGCAAGTGTTACTGCCCTCGGGGAGCGGCACAGCTGAGCCTTCCAGCACCTACCTGGGAACTGGGTCATCTGGGGTTCAGAGGAGCGTTGCTGATGGCAAGTGCCAGGCTTCTCTGTGGACCCCAGCAAGCCCCCCCCGGGCTCACAGCACTCACACGAGCGTGAGCCCGCGTCTGCGTCGGACCCACAGGCTGTCGAGGCCAAGGGAGCACCAGTGGAGACCAGTGCCCTGTCAAACCGTGTGAGTCACTCTCCAACACAGCATGGCAGAGTTTTTGTGCAACACTGAATTTCCTAGTAACTTGGATCATTCTGACACAGCGGCTAGGTGACGAATCACAGTGATGGACAGCGCGTCCCAGCGGATACTGCCTCCTGCAGGGGTGGGAGTAGTTCTTGCCCATCCTGGTTGCAGCTGGGCCAGCACGTCTGAGCAGTCCAGGGCAGGACAGACAGGACAGCAGCATGCCAGGAAAGAAAACCTGAGAAATACTGCAAGAAGTCTCTCTTACCTTTCCTTGTGCACTTGGTGGACTGACAGAGCCTGAGGCAGGCTGCTGACCCAGGTGCCGGGCATGGCAGACTAAGACTACAACCAGGATTCCACTCTTTTTTTTTTTTTCTCTTTTTTTTTTTTATTTTTCCTTAACTCTCTCAGAAGAACACTGCTTCCAAGATCATAGCAGCTGCTATTTGATCAAGTCTACCCCAACACTTTCTGAAAATCGTTTGGTCAGGATGCTTTTCCTCACTCTTTTTTTCCATTACTTATGCGTGAGAAGCAAATCCGTTCTCTATTTATATCCAGATTGCTTTCAGTAATGAAATCAATACATAGTATTTCGGGAATTTAGAATAAATGCAACCGTAACAGTTAAAGCGAATAATCATGTTAAAAGAATGCAACTTCGTTGTCCTGTAACTAAACATCCAGAAAGCTTGTCTGGCAGTAAAGCAATGATTCAGAACCAAGTTTGGTCTCCAATTGAAGACGCAAAGTCTACACCAAACATTTGTTTTTCCCAAAACATTTTGTATGCTCTAACAATAGATGAATAGATTATGCAAACAGGATGACATACAAACCACAATTTCATGCTTCATGTTCTACGACTATTTTTACCTTGTGACTTTATGCGTTTGTCTTGGACCTTAATGTTCTCAAATCTACCGCTGTTTCTGTTGTTCAATTAGTATTTTATAATGACTTCTAAAACCTCTAGTTGCTCAGAAACTGTCCTTATTCCTCTGAAGTCGACCTCAGCAATTCCCAACCTCCATGCCTAGCTCCTTTGTATTGCTTCTTGCTCAGAGAGATCCGCAGGACAAACACTATGTCTCCTGAAAGGCTTCTTTATCAATGAGGAAGAAACTTGGTGAAGGTTAAACCAGCTCGGGTAATATTCAGAAGATATTACACTACTACCTTGTAAGTGGCATAAGAAAGATGCCATTAGGAAATTCAGTCAGTAGGGAGATAAACACTGTTATAAAGAAACATTACATAAAACATGAAAACCCACAGATAAAAGCAAGAGAAAAAGATGCAAGAGAAAAAGATGCATGAAATAGGAAAACTAAAAATGCAGACATTATAGAAGCAAAATTAAAAATAAATCATTTGAGGTATCTGAATATAAACTTAGTGTGAACAAGATTTTTCCACCTCGTAGCACTGAAGTACATACTCACTGCTTATGTACTGAGCTGTTGAGAACACAGCAGATCCCAGAAGTGGCTAGGCTCATGCTGTCCCTGCACAGCACCTTGGTGGTGCCACAGCCTGGGACAGAAGACAGGGCTAACAGGGTGCTGGCGTGACCTAGCATGACACTTCCTGTAGCTTTGAAAAAGGGGGGCAGGGAAGAGGGAACAGAGAAAAGTACATTTAAAGTTGTACACGTAAAAAAGGCACTTTCCTTTTTGATCAGGCCAGAACAGAAAGCATAGAAAGCATACTTATGCATCTGCTACCTAAACTAGGCACCTTTTTCAGTGAAGGGTGGAGAAGGGGAAGGGAGAACAGATAGTGTGTGTTTCTCTGAAGATGTGCACCTTGGTACCACTCACGACAGTCAACCTCTGTTGTTTGCTCCACTGGTCTGCATGAGGGTTAAGCATCACTCCAAGGACTCTGGCAGTTCAGTTCAGAGATGTACGAAATGTAGGTTTTCAGGTGGCACATATCAATCCGTGGATAACAAAACTTGGTAGCTGGAAATCAAACTACCAGCTTCCAAATGACTAACAGTAAAAAAAATGAAATCAGTATGTCTTGATGCCAGGTTTTGACCCCAATATTATTAGTCACAAGTGCAAGAGTGACAAGAAAGCATAAAAAAATTACAAAAAGAAAAAAAAAACAGAGAAAGAAAATGATTAATGCTTAAGACAGGATGACTTTATTTTAAAAAGTACTTTTAAAAAATTTATCTCTATCTATTTGAAACACAACTGTAAAAAGGCAGCATGGAGAGACAGAAACAGAAGTTACTGCTATATCATTCCATGTTGCTGGAGCTAATGTTCTACTTTAAAAAACCTTTAAAGCAGTTTTCAGTCAAATTTCTAATTAATTTGTTCTGTATCATATTGTTACTGACAAAGACTACAAAACATAATAACATGCACCCCAAGAAAAGTCACCAATTAGTGTTTTCAGAGATCTAAAATACTTAATTCTTTCATCAAAAGAATAGTTTATCTGCATTTGCTGCATTATTAATGTTACGCTACAACAATATTATTAATGCAATTTCATTGTTTCTACTTCAATGAAATCAGAGAAAAAATCTGTGCACTTTTTTCCTCATGATTTTTACCAGATGGGAAGTAATCAATCATCCACAAATGAAAACTGGAAATCTGATCAAGTACTGTACATTCTACAAATCAGGCTTCTCTTTTTGTCTCTGTAGATGGATTTCATCATAAATTTGCTTCCTAAACTTCAACATGTCCTCTACATCCTTGTAGGAGAGCATTTCTTCAACGGACAAGAGCTGGAAGCCATTCAGTTTAAAAGCTGACATGCGCTGCACAGAATTTAACATTTCTAATGACATTCTAACCGATTCACTTAAAGTAGAACACACAGGAAAAACCCTGGCAGTCCACAACCCCAAACCTGCGTTCTCACTGGAGAAGAGCTGGTCTGATGCCTTTACACCCCAGAGGTCCAGGCATTCCAGTAAGCTGGTTCCGAAAAACTGGAGTGAATGTATATCTGACAACGATTTCACACTCTTCTTCAAGTCGTCTTCTACACTAAACACCATACTTACATACTTGACTTGATTGTTGATTTTTACACTTAATGAGCTCAGAAAACAGTTTGAAGGTATGTCTACTTCCACATTTATGTACGACCCACTAATAATGCTGTTCTTCCCTACGGAGACTTCAGGCCCGATTCTCGAGTATTCGATGACGGATCCAGCCCCTATGCAACACCCGGGCTCGAGCACGCTCTGAATGACACTCGCCGAGCCATCCGAGGGCTCGGCTTGGTCCGAAGCGATGCTGAAAGCCACAGACTGTAAATCAAGCTCAAATCTCAGTTTGCTGTCGGATGTAAAATGAAACAAATACTCCTGAGTAGTTCCAATGTGATAGAACTTCGAGTTGTGCAAGACTATAACATTAAACGTAGTTCCTTTCAGAAGGGAGTAGAGCTTCTGCCGCACTTCTACTGATCGTGATGCCTCTTTCGTGACGTTACTTGTATTTTTTGTGTAATCTTGAGTGGCTCCCGGCCCCAGGGCCTGGAGGAAGTCGCCATATGCATCTATTTCGCAGCAAAGAGTGCCCATTTGCTTATAAAATGTCAGTAATCGTTTTGCAGTGCTATGATCCATGTAAAATATACTGTCTGTATACACACAGCCCGAGTCCGTTCCTGAGCCCCTGTGGTCTCCAGAGGAACCGAGCTGGGAACAATTCCCTCGTACGCACACTGCGCCGCGCTGGCGCATCGTCTCAACATCAGGCTTGTGCAGGAAATGATGGCAAGATGTGTATTCGAGTCCTCCTTTTCCTGAAAAACTGGATGGATCCAAAACAAACACTCCGTGAGTGGTCCCCACTGTCACGTCTGAAGGGTGAGCTAATGCAGTAAATCCGGGTTTATCAAACGTGACGGTTTCTGTAACTCCAGTGCTGTAAAGTTCTATGTCATCCGAACACGTAACGAGAATTCCTGGCTTCATGCGACTGGGGAAATCAATGTACATGGCAAGCTTCAGCTCCAACATCTGGTAAACGGGATCACCAAAAGGCAAAGCTGTGAAAATCTTTCCCAGTGCACTCGCGTTTGGCAAACGTTGACTGTAACCACCTTGAAGAAAAAGACACTTTTAATTATGCAGAGACATTGTGTTTAAGTAAGCAAAAACTAAACCTATACAGCCGTTTTACATCTACACAAAGGTATAAAAAAACGAACCCAGCTTCGTGATATACTAAGTATTCCTCAAGAAATGACAGATGTAAAAAAAAAAATCATTAATCCTTCAAACATTTCTCAAAGCAGATCTGATCTTGTGCTCAAACTTCAGCATGCCTTAAATAGCTGATATCAAAGTTGTGTTTGGTTTCACTACCTTTAGTTTGCTTCAGAGCTGGAATACGGACCATTTGTCTACAACTAAAGTGAAGGCGGCAAACGATGTCTGCTTTTCGCGTGAAAAAAAGGGGGACCCCACCCTCCTCCAGGAATTTCAAGTCAGAGATAAGCCAAAGAAGCCGTGGTTTGCTCAGGTGACTTGTTATGACCTGGTTTCTTTCTCCTTGCAAAACGGATGTCCCTGTTGGAGGTGTTCTGCCTAAGCAGATGAGTGGTGAGTATTCCGTCTGCCTGGAGTTACCAGGACCCCCAGGTCCCCCGCAGAGAGGGCCACGTGCCTTGAATGGGTGTGTCAAGGCCGAAGCTTGATTCGGATACTCTGAATTACACGTCCTTCTCCACTTTCTCCAGTCGTTTGACCGAACGACTTAATTGCTGAGAAGAAATGCTTAAGTGACAGGAGTATCTCCTAAGGACCAATCTAAATTTGAATGACCAGATCAGATACATTCGGGACTACTTTTCTGAGGGAGCTGTATTTTAGAACTCTGTCTGCTTATCTGCCATCATACTATTTTTAGAAAAAAAAAAGAGGTATAACTTTAGAGTATGAAATGTAAACCAGACTGTACCAGAATGAATCAGCAGCACAGTAAGAGAAGTCCATTTATCGCCATACAGATCTTCCAAGCATTGAAGAACATGAAGTGTTGATCCACCATTCCCTAAAGAAAAAATATTTTAGTATCTGTTGAAGAGCACCAATAACATCTGCACTAACATGGAAGTGTACTGGGATCCAGTGCTGTGGTAGGGTGACCAGGAAACATGCTTTAAATGCTGCCTTCTACTGCAGAAAATAAGTTGTCATTTATTTTAAAAAAGTCCTTATGACTGCAGAGATGATCTTTTAAACCAACTGAGTGCCAATGAACACACAGATATCTATCCCAAATTTCCTAAACTGTTTGTGACAGAACAGCCTTTCTACTGTATCACAGTTGATAAAATCGTGCAAAGAGACGATGGACAGTCACTTTGGAAGCCTGGTGCACTCAGAGGGGAGGGTGTCCTGAGCAGACAGCTCTTGGGAAAACACAGTCGTTCTCTGAATGGCCACAGCATCATTCCAACAGGCCGTAATGTCACCATAAACACCGGCTGCAGTAGGAAACGAGTCCCACGAAGGTTCACCACAGACTCGAAGTGAGTGTTCAAAGGCACTTCTGACATTCATGTCAAAAAGTCAACGTAAATTGACATTTATAATATGGGATGAGAGGCAATGGTTTGGGATATTTTTACGTGCTCCCACGTTGCTAGGTTTCTGACAGTTAATCTCTGCTTGTTATTCTCTACTACAGACAGACTGCTGAGATGAGATACCGTCTACATCAAAGCCAACAGGCATCAAGGATTATAGGGCGATATTACAGACAGTCAGACGACTGCCTCCCAGGTTTCTGCTGTGCATTGGGGAATACAGTAAAACATATTCAAGTTATTTAAATTAAACAGCCCGGTTAAGGTAAGCGGTACAAATCTATAAAAACCTCAAGCAGGTGATATTCTATAGGGCACTTCGAAGCACCATATATCACCGCCAGCAGCACCCACGCGTTCAAAACCACCACGACGGCGTGCGAGACGCTACCCTGGGAAGTGCGGTGGCCCCAGTTAACGCACACCAAGCCCACCAGTGACGCTCGCAGTGGCGCAACTGGATCGGAACCGCGCAGCGGGCGGCGGCGGCAGGCCCTGCGCCCGCGGTCAGTGCTGCAGCTCCGGCGGCGGCGCGGAGCCCTTCCCCGCTCCCGCCGGGCCCAAACCGAGCGGCACCACGCGAGTGTGTCACACCGGCGCGTTGAGCGAACGCACAGCGCACCGGGCGAGGGGCACTCGGGCGGTAACACCGCGGGCGCGCCCCGCCCCGCGCCCCCTCCGCCCCAGCGGCTGCCCCGCGCCGGCCTGGCGAACCCCCGCCCCCCCCGAGAGCACGGAGAAGGCCGGCGGGCACCCACCGATTTTCGGTCCCGGCGGATCCGCAAACACGTGGTACCGGACGCCGAGCGGGAGCTCCCTTCTGCTCAGCTTCTCGGTGAGCTGCCGCCGGTAGGCGAGCGCCTGCTGCGCGTCGCCGGCCGTCAGCGCCACGACGTCCCAGAACTCGCCGGGCCGGGCGGCCTTCCCTGCCGGCAGAGCAGCACCGGCGTCAGGCGCGGCCGCCCGAGCCCGAAGCGGGCGCGGTCAGGCGGGGCGCGCCCGACCCGCCACCCCCGCGGCCGGCTGCAGGGCGAGCGCGGCCCGGCCCGGGCCTCCGCCGCTGCCTCCCGCCCGGCCCGCCCCGGCCCACCTCTGAGCGCCGCGAACCGCGCCAGCCGCCGCCCCGTGGCCTCCCGCCGCGCCGCGCTCCGCTCGCCCGCCGCCGCCATGGCCGCGCCGGCCTCCGGGAGCCGAGCCCCGGCGCTGCCGCCACCGTAACCGCGGCGCCGCGCGGGCCCGGAGCGCCCGACCCGGAAGAGCCGGGCCCGGAGCCGGGGCGGGGCCCGGCGGGGCGGGCGGGGCCGCCTCAGGTGGCGCCGGTGCCCGGTGCGTGGGTCGCGCCCGGGGCAGGGCTGGGCTGGGCTGGGCTGGGCTGGACGGAGCGGGGCCGGCGCCTGCCCCGGGCCGCCGCGGGCGGAACGCTCGTCTGGGGCGGCGGGGCCGGGTGCGAGCCCCGGCAGCGGGCCCGAGCGGGCGGCAGCGGCGCGGGGCCGTCCCGTCCCGTCCGGTCCCGTCCCGTCCCGTCCGGTCCCGTCCCGTCCCGTCCCGTCCGGTCCCGTCCCGCCCCGTCCCGTCCCGCGGGCGTGCGGAGCGGGGCCGCCGCGCCGCTCATCGCTGCGGTTCCTGCAGCGGCGGAGCCCGGCCCGAGCCCCCGGCGGGGCAGGGGCCGCGCCGGACAAAGGCGCTTTGTGCCCTGCGGCTGTGCTGCCCGCACCGGGATTTTTATTTTATTTTTTTTTTGCAGATCGTACTTGTTCACTAAGGTCTTGGGTCTGAAGACGTTGGAAGTGGCGTTGTGTCCAGCAGGAAAACACCGTCCGTGCGCCCGCCGCGCCTCGCCTGCCCTGGCCCGTGGCGTATCTTAAAGAAAGAAATTTCTTTCCCGTTCTTCTTAGTTACACGGCGTGTAAAAAAATACACTAACACGTGCAGGCTCCATTCTGGAAGCGCTTTGTCCCGTGTCGAGCTCAGAATCTGAAGGGCTGGGTGTGTTTGTGGAAACAGGTGATGGTTTCGAGGCGTAGGGTGCATGGCCGTGGCAGTCCCAGGAGGGAGCAGGGCGAGTTAGACTGCTGGTTTGGTAGTCTATTTAGGAATGGAATACTAATTGCACGTGAGCTAGTCCACAGAAGTTGTCCCTGTCCATACCTGCCGGTGTGCGTATCCCGTGGGACTCCCCAGCCGGACCCGGAGTATGGCTGCTGAGTGGGATTTGGGTTTGAGGAATTGCTCCTACAAGGACTTACTGCAGCCTCTCCTGTTGTGTGTAATTATCAGATATCTGTTGCAGTATTCACACAGCTGAAAGTTTTTCCCACTGCAGTTCTTTGCCCTGAATATTGTGATTTTTGATCTGTGGACTTCATCTGTCTTCCTGAATTTAGAGTCTGCTGAGACTGCAGATCCCAAATACAAACAGATGAAAATGAAAGGAGGGCTTGTCTTGATAAGATTTCATTATGCATAAATCTTACAATAAAGAATAGCTGTAAAAGCACTATAGGAGCTACTGAAAAAAAGAATTTAAAAAAAAAGTTACAAAAAATCCGTAGTTTTTCATGATTGTAAACTGCTGACAGAGAAGATTAAAGAAAAAACAATATTTCACTGTTGCTTTATGAGTTTGAGACTCTTCTGTGCTGCTTGTGGTAACAGCCTTCGTCAGAGTAACGTACACCGCAGAGGTCTCTTTGATCCTTCATTATGTTCCCAACATACTCTAGTAAGGAACAGTCTGTTCTGTTGAAACCGTACCTTTAGTCTTGTCTTTTGCATGGAGTTTTCATTGTCGACAACAACTCTGTTGACCTCAAGGAGAAAAAGTTCCTGGATCCCAAGTCCAGCTGTAAAGATGGGAGATTAAGGTTTAGGTACAGCAGGTGAAGAGCTGCTGCTCTTTACAGTTTTTTGAAATGCTGTTTTCCCCTTTCTTGCCTTCCGGCTGATGTGGCGTTAGTGGTGAATCCTATCCATTGACTGTGTTTCATGAACCCAATTCAAAACTGCATCACCCCAATCACAGTAAAAAGTGCTCCAGACATTAGCTAGTGTTTTCTGTTTTCACTCAGAAGAATGAGCGATTCTTAACGCAGCTGGGAACCCTAACGCACCAACCAGCGAGATTTCCCGTGTCCCGCTCCTTACGAGTGATTTATTTGCCAAGGGAGAATTCCTAGCTTGGAAAAAAGGCATCTGAGTTGGGAAATCTTTTTGTCGTGTTATAGTAGACTCCCCCTTATTAATCGCACTCTTCTTAATCTATCCCTGACTTGTGTGTCTTAAGGCATTGGATATAATAAATACAGTTTGGGAGAGATTCTTTTGTAGCTGGTGTATTTCGCTCAATAGTGACATGGTTTTCACAGTGCTGTTAAAAATGTTTGATAATTTACAAGTAATTTAGGAAACTGCTAGAGATACAAAGTAATTAACAGTTTACTGACAATAACGCTAATTTCTTTTTAACTGCAGCAAGCCTTTGAAGCTGTAATTGGGACCCTGATGCTTGCAATGAAATACTGCTGCAGTGCAAGGGAATTTTTGTTTTGAACTTTTCATCATTAGTCAGACTTCCAATGCATACGTTTCTGTTTGCACTCTCTAAGATCAACCAAGTCTAGAATAATTATTGAATCCAACTGTTCATGGTAATAATTTCTTTTAAAATTATTTCAGTTGGATGGTTATTCATAGTTCTAATAGTAATATTTAATGATCACTTAACCTGGTAGTTGATTCCAGGAAATAATAGATTCTCATCAATACTGCATTGCTCTGTCCCCCGAAATTCCAAATAATTCATGAAGTGTTGGTGATGCATTAGACTCAGTGGCAGAGCCAGAGAACCGCTCCAGGAAACACGTTTTGTCTGAGTGGTGAGCGCAGAGGTGTTCGCTGTGCCTGGTAGAGTCAGGAGAGCTTGTGTCAGAGCAAAACTATTTACACTGGTATTTAACTGGGGCGTAGATCCTCAGATTGAGTTTTTCTACAGAGATTGTGGTTACAAGGGAGCAGAAAACGGGGATGTTGTTTGTTGTGTGTTGCAGAAAGCTGCCTGGGCTCCCATCTGATTGTGCTGGTCTGCTGTATCCCCCAGCGCTTGGTGTGAGCAGCCTTGGGTGCAGCCCCGGTCTGCAGCCCCGTGTCGGGTGGAGGAGATGGAGTAATACACAACTCGTGGTGCTTGTGTGGGAACGTTTGGTTGAGTAAATAAAATGTGAGTGTGGTGGAGTCGTGCCAGTAGTTAGCAAAGTGCTTTCTGTGACCCTTTGGAACGCAGTATGTTGTGCACAATGTGTTGTTGGCACAACAGTATTTCTTTCTTAAACAATTAGTGCCACTGGAGTTTGTTCTACGCTGTGGCTGTACAGTATTTCCTAAGTAGTAGTATAACAAATGCCTGGATGTTTTCTTCGGTTATCTGAAATTCTCCCTTTAAAGCTGAACTCACAGCCTTTTACATTGTCTTTGTATTCTTTTCCTGGATCTCTGAGGGATGAATCCAAGAAGAGAGCTTATCATGAAGAAGGTTACTGAATACTGAACATCTTGTTTCTACTTCAGAAAATCTGATACCTGAATGTCATCAAACTATTGATCCAAGTCTGTTGTAAAAAAGGTAGAAGGCCTGGTCAGAGTTCAGTTAGATGGGCTGGATCTACAGAACGTGGGGCATTTGCAATATTGTTTTTTCACTTAAAACATGCATCCTCTCAAATAATTGCGTTACCAGTATTGATTTACTTGGTGCTGTGCTGGAGCCCCCCACGTCAGGTGGATAATGCTACTTTGTGAAGATGCTAAAGCAAAGTTGATTTATCTTTAGACTTGTGTAATTGTATTCCTTAGGAGCAATATGTATTTTGAATAAAGTATGATTTCTTCACGGAGGAAGCTCTTCTGACTGAGTATATTCATCTTTTACCAGGAACAGGTGGTTACATCTTGGGTGGGCTGACAGAATTTTTGCCATTTGTGATAAAAAGGTGAGTCTTCTTCCCGTGCCTACCCTGCTGTTTGGTGAGAAGGCCCCATACCAAGAGTGTCAGTGTTTGAAGTCTCCCTTCCTTTGGAAGGGAGCAAGAAGGATGACGAGGACAACATGGTTAGCTACATGGGAATTCAAGATTTTTCAGTATTGAAGTGGATTTGACTCGAGGGCTGTAGTCTGAAAAAAACACACCTCTGCTGTACAGAGAAAATGATAAAACGACTTCTTGTGAGTGTTTTGTGCATATTTTAAATGACATGACTAAACAATGGGAATAGTCTATATGACAGCGTACATATTGCGAGCCGTAATGACTTATTGTTCCTACTGTGCGTTGAAGTGCTCCGTCTGTGTCTCTGTAAATGGTTAAACCAGGAAAGCGCCTGCTGCTTCCCCTGTCCCCAGACTTACTCGGAAGGTTTTTCTGTAGATACCTGGCATACATTTTCCAGTTCTGGGTTTTAATCTGCTGTCAATCTACTGTTTATTCTTTTAGTTCGTGGAGCAAAAGTTCAACTTGAATCTGCAGTTCCACGTTTGGCTTTCTGAGCTCTGTAAGTGCTGGAGATAAAATCATAGAATCATAGAATCATAGAATGGTTAGGGCTGGAAGGGACCTTCAAAGGTCATCTAGTCCAACCCCCCTGCAAGGAACAGGGATATCTCCAACTAGATCAGGTTGCTCAGGGCCTCGTCCAACCTGGCCTTGAACGTCTCCAGGGATGGAGCATCCACCACCTCTCTGGGCAACCTGTTCCAGTGTTCTACAACTCTCATGGTAAAAAATTTTTTCCTAATATCCAATCTGAATCTACCTCCCTCTAAAATGAGACAGAACAAGCCAGAAGCAGAAAAATTCTGCAATGCTGCTTAGAACAACCCAACCCCAAATTCCCGTCTAATGGGTGCTTTGCAGTAAGTCTGGTTTCGTTAGATGTGTGAGACGATGGTGCTGCAGAGTGGCTCCATGAGAGCCTGGTGTTCCACAGCTGCTGCGGTGAGCTCCGAGCCAAGCGTGGTCGTCCTGCAGCCATCATGGCCGGGTTCAGCCCTTGTCTCATTGGTGGATTTACTTCTGTTTATTCTGGTATTGAGCTGGCCTGTACGTGATGGTTTGTAATCTTAGATGTTAATAAATTGCATTTTTCTGAAGGATGAATTTTCATTGTTTCAGATATAGCATCTTCCAGGTCCAGTGTTTTGGGAAGGCACAAAGGAATTAAGTCTACTGTATCTTCGTGATAATGAGATTGGAAAAAATGGTTAATGTGCATTCGTTATCTTTCAGTCCTAATCGGATGGGTCTCACCTCGTTTGATACTCCACTGAGCCTGAAAATAGCCTGGAGGCATTTTGTTGTTAATGGCGTGTTCTCCCTCAAAGCACTGGGTTACGATGCAACTTCTGATGAGGAAATTGTTGGGAGAGGGAAACTTCCTGACAAGTAGAAATGTTTTTGCCTTTGTCTCTCCTGTTGCTGGGGAGGTCAGCCAGCGCGTAGCACGCTGCGCTCTACAGGGTTCGGCTGTTTGTTCCAGTGGCCTGGCTCTCGTTTGGCTGGAGAGTCGTTAGCACAGCGGTACACGGAGCTGCGGTCAGCCTGGTGGCATTAGGGATTCGTTACTGAGAACGTTTGTGTAACGTGGCCGCGTAAGGTTTTTGAGGTGACGTGCAACACTGTGGTATGATTTTTTCGGAATGAAACGTTTATGTATTAAGAGCAACGCCTAACGAATAGATGCAGTCCACTCGGCTCACGCTACGTTCCTAATGCTTTTGTCCTTCGTGTTTGTCACCACCTCTTGGTGCATCCTTTGGCTGAGCCGATGGGAGATCACGCGTGACCTCTTTGTACGTGCTGAACCAGTTGAGCTTCCCCGTTTGAGCAAATAAAGCTTTTGGGGAACTTGCGCTGGGTTCCAGTACGGGGGTCCTCTTTCTGGATGCCGGGGCTGGTCGTTGCCCTGCTGCGAGCGGTGAGAGCGGCCAGCCCGGCCCGCGGCCCGGGGACCGGCTCGGAGCGGGGCTGCGTCCCGTGGGCTGCTCCGCTGCTGTATCCCGTGGGCGCCTTCCCGCAGGTGGGTTACACAGCCTGGGGACGTGGCTCTGGGGTCTTCTGGAAATCTTATTTAATGCTTGCTCTCTGCTGGCTTAACAGGACCAGAAGGACGTAGGCACATCAGGAGCCTGCAGCTCACCGCTTTCCGGGCTTTCCTCCTGACGCGGGACCGTTTTGTCCCACCTTTCTGTGCATCCCCTCCTCTCTTTTCTCTAGAAGCCCTTTCAGCATCTTGGCTAGATTTACAGCTGAACGAAACATTTCTTGTTTACTGCAAAGTCATACAATTTGTTTTCCTCTATATTCAGGGTTTTCCACTGGGCTTGTTCAAACTTGCCCGCTTATTCTTTGTGTGAGTCCTTTCTAAACATTTTTATTATCATTTCTGTTACTTTGTCTTTGGGGAACACAAGTCCTTTGCCTGAAAGCAGATAGGGAAAAACTCATTCTTCTGCCCCTAACCGTTCTCTAAACCCAGTAGTTATTGTGAAATATTTTCCATTTTCTAGGCCAGTGGGCATATGATAAATCTTTCCTCAAAACTGGCTACCTGGAGACATCTCATGATAAAGCTCTTTCTTTATTACAAATGTTCATCAAAATTTAAGACTTAAATACAGTCAGACTCTCACATTACTATTTGCATATAGGAGAATATTTTTTCATATGCTATTTGTAAATTGGTTGTTGCCTTGCTGGCTAAGGATAGCAAAGACACCACCAAAGTCGTTTAAACTGTCTTCTAAAATTTCTGACCATAGTTTTGTAAATGATCACTCAGTTTTACTTGGGTCCCTTTGGATGTAACGAAACTATCGCTTAAGGGTCTGTTAATAGTCAATCATTATCTCATCTATGGTTTTAAATATGCAAGCAATTTAAAAAATAATACTTTCAGAAGTTGAAAAAATAGTATGAGAAATTCTGTGCATAGAACAGACATTGCTTTTACTTAACATGGCATAACTTGATTTTATAGGCTATGTAAATCATAGAATCATAGAATCATAGAATCATAGAATCATAGAATCATAGAATGGCTAGGGCTGGAAGGGACCCTCAAAGGTCATCTAGTCCAACCCCCCTGCAAGGAACAGGGATATCTCCAACTAGATCAGGTTGCTCAGGGCCTCGTCCAACCTGGCCTTGAACGTCTCCAGGGATGGAGCATCCACCACCTCTCTGGGCAACCTGTTCCAGTGTTCTACAACTCTCATGGTAAAAAATTTTTTCCTAATATCCAACCTGAATCTACCTCCCTCTATTTTAAAACCACTACCCCTTGTCCTATCACAACTGGCCCTCCTGAATAGCCTCTCTCCATCTTTCTTGTAGGCCCCCTTGAGGTACTGGAAGACCGCTATAAGGTCACCCCGGAGCCTCCTCTTCTCCAGGCTGAACAGCCCCAACTCTTTCAGCCTGTCCTCATAGGAAAGGTGCTCCAGCCCTCTTATCATCTTCGTGGCCCTCCTCTGGACCCTCTCCAACTGGTCCATGTCCTTCTTATGTTGGGGGCTCCAGAACTGGACGCAGTACTCCAGGTGAGGTCTCACGAGGGCAGAGTAGAGGGGGAGAATCACCTCCCTCGACCTGCTGGCCATGCTCCTCTTGATGCAGCCCAGGACGCGGTTGGCCTTCTGGGCCGCAAGAGCACATTGCCGGCTCATATTGAGCTTCTCGTCCACCAGTACTCCCAAGTCCTTCTCCTTCTCACAAATCCACTGATGTTGTGAGATATAGAAATTTCTATGTTATTTGCTTTTTCCGAAGTATGGTAACATGAGATACTACCTCAAAATAAAAAATACACAGTGACTGTACTGTGAGCCAGAACATTGGATGGGCCCAACTCTGAACTTGCTATCTGTTGTACCGTAGGCTTTCAAGGACGTATTAGAACTATATGTATTAGAGTTATATGGTTGCTGCATTCAACAAGATATTTCTCTTGTTATTGAGGATAAACTTTTGGAGTGTCAGCATTTGTTTACTAATATATTTAGTTTAATTTGTTAAAGTTGGGTGAATGGCAGGAAACAAGTACTGTAATAGCATCTCTACTGCAGATAAAATCATTACTGCATTTTCATTTTCTCTCTTACATTGTTAAGGACTTGATTGTATTTCATTGTGAAGATGTAAATAACTTCATTTGCATAAAACCTGCCCATACTTCATAACTAGAAGAGCAATCACTCCAGTTATAATATTAAAAAGCAGAAAGTATTTGATATCTGTATTTCTTCAGTTGGATGACTTTATCAAAAAGTTTGTATACAATCAGGATTGTAGTGTTTTGTCGGATCCCAGTGCTGAAACTATTTACAGAAGTTGCCCTGACTTCATGAATTTCTGCTGTTTGCTGAAGTTAGTGGGCGTTGATAGATGCGGTTGTGTTGTTCAAAACATTTCTTGGTTCAAGCCTTTTCTGATGAGTCAGCGTAACACACCGTGACTCCGAAGGTGCCGTGGTTTATTTTGTGTGCTTTCTCTCTACCTTGTACGTTTGGCTGTGCTTTTACCAGTACGACACGTTGTGCTGTTCCCCACCCTTACTTGTGTACTTGGGTTGGAGTCGTTTTCCTGCGCCTGAGGCTTCCTGCAGTTTGTGGGCATTTTAACATGCAGTTATTGTCTTCTTGTTGTCACGAAGCACGATACTTGCTTGCAGCTTTCTAGAACAAGGTTGTACCTTATGCTTTTTTTACCATCTCTACCATTGAGTATAAGAACGTATTAATGGAACATCAAAGTATTAATGTTCTTCAAAAGGGGGAAGAGGGGGCTAAGTGCGTTTGACAGAATTTACGTCTTTTGATTCTCACCTGTGATGTATTTATGCACTTTTCCTTGGAATGAAAGCGTGAGCGAGCGAGGCAGCGATGCGGAAGAATGGATGTGGAGGAGGTGAAATACACAGTTCCTCAGCATCATTCAACAAAGACAGTAAAAGATCGGTTTTGAGGATAGATTGCTCCTTCATTCCCCAAAATTGGTGGTGGTTTAAGTGCAGCCTTGGCTTTGGTTACCATTTTTTTTCAGAACTGTACTTTCAAGTGCAGTAGAGTCAATTTTGGCCCTGACTTTTCTATAGTGACAGCTGAGGTCCATGGAATTCACCCTCCGTAGGTTGCTATTCCTGTCTTTAGATGATATCGAGTTTGATTTATATCTGGTTAAAAGCTCTTGGAGTTACTTTTTCCAGATGAAAACTTGCCTTTTGGGTGATCTTGTGAAAAATTCCCTCTTCACAATTAGTGCTAAATTGGATCTTTTTGGTATTTTTTGTATTTCCTCAACTCACATTCCTTTCCTGAGGATCCTTTTTTATTTGTATTGTGTCCGTCAGAATTTTAATCAGGACAGGTAGAGGATCGTGGCATTATTCTTCTGCCTGTTGATCCTTCTTGTTTCAGTTTTTCAGCCGTATTTTAGTCTGCTTTTGCTTAGTGGATAAATAAAAAAGGTTAAAAAAAATTCTGTGCCCCAGTGATAGTTTTCTTGAACTACTGAGCTTACGAGGAGAGACAGTGTCTGTATTATTTGGAAAGATCAAGTTTTTCCTCTGGGAATGTGACATTTTCTCACTCCAGCTACATAATTGGAACCAACCTGGGAGCACTGGTGCTGTGGGTATGCAGAGGAGTCTGCTGCCTTTGGGGAGAGCTGGGGGTTATGAACCACCGTGCTGCGACCAGGATGTCGCGTGAGTGCCTGGAGAACCCCGTGAGGTTCCGTTGGTGTCCGGAAGCTGTGTCTGAAATGGTGGGAAGAGGTTTTGCTCATGCTGTTTGATGCACAGTATCTGAAGAGCCTTAGTCTCCCTTAGCTCCTGCAAGGTGGGGGCTGCTGGCAGCGGCGTTCCGGGGGAGGGTGGAAGTGGTGCCGATGCCCTGAGCGTCTTCGGGCAGAGATGAGTCGCTGTAATTCCGAAACGCAGCTGTGCTCTTAACCGAGTAGCTGTTCCAAGCAGGGACCTTTAACATTTTTGTTCTTCATGCTTCTGCATTTTACAGGGTTTTATTGCCATATTACATATTACCATAAAAAGCTCGGTGTCTCCATAATGGCTTGAAAACGGTGTCATTATTATGTTAATATGAAGTCCTTTGGAGATAATGTTTTGTCAATCTTTCTGAAGTACTGTATATTACATTCTAAAAATTATCTACTTATTCTTTAGACTTACTGAATATTAACTGTGACTAGCAGGGGTTTCCTTGAAACTTGAAGATGTCTTCCAGACAATGTTTCATGTCATTAAACTCTTATTTTCGTCATTGACCGGAGTCAAAGTTTTCAGGACAAAAAATATCATTTTATGAAAAACACCTTAATTTTTCTCATTCCCGATGCATTAATATCAGTCTCTAAGTTTAAGCAAGGAGTACCTGTGTGAAATTAATTTAGAATGACTGATGGTCCTTCAGTAACAAACCCAGGTTTAAATTAAACCAAAGATGAACCTGGTACTGTGTCTTTTTAATTTACGAGTGCCAACTGTGTGAGAAGAAGAGTAAGAAAATTAATGAAAAATGGTAATTCTAGGATTTAACTTATTTTCATATGTGAAAAGCATGGAAACGTACAAATGTGAAATACATAGAAACACGTGTTTAATGTTTTATATGTTAAACCCCTGTCTTTAGGCAGTATGTCAGCAATATAAGGGGGACTCCGCTCTCCCGTTCCCGCGGCGGGGCTGCGGAGCAGGGGCCAGGCTCTCCTGTCCCTGGGCTGGGTGCTGCTCTCCCATCGACGCGCCGTGCTGCTGTCCTGCCTCCAGTCTCCTTTCTGATCCTTGCAGGGTCTGTTTGAATACTCGTTTCAGTGTGCGCTTGTGTTTATTTTATTCCTTGTCCATGTTTGTGGTCTTCATTTGAATGCTTGTCAGTGCCTTATATCACTTTCATTTTCCAGAGCTGAACTTTTCCCTCACCACATCTTTTCTGGTTGGAATAACCAGAACTGAACAGTATTCTTGGTGAGAATACATAATTGACCTTAAAAGTGCTACTGTATCCAATTTAATTTCTTTGACACTCATTAATTACATATTATTGTTACGTTTTTCATTGATGGTGCAGTGTTTCTTTTCATGATTTCATGGATATTTTAGAAAGCAAAGAAGTTTATCAATAATAGATCATATTATCAGAACATACCAATGTTATCAGAGTATTCCTTTAAATACGCATCACTTTGCATTTATGGACACTGGATTCGCCCAGCTGCTGTTTGTTGATTTGCTTGCCTCTGTTGGGTTCCTCTAAAGATCCCCCGGACTGTGTTACCTCATCAGTTTCATGAGATGCACTTTTTGTCATTTCACAAAATGACATTGTTAAAGGCGGCCCTAAATCCTCCTTAGGGGTCTGGAGAGCGTGCCCTGAGCGACACCGACCGCGCCTGCTGGTGTGCTGCCCTGTGAAAACGCCAGCAGAGAGCGAGGAGGCATTTTTCTTTCTGCTCAGAAGCTTTGCTGCGTTGCCCATAGTGTTTGGGAGCTTTCATTTCTCTTGTAGTTTCAGTCATGCCATTTGGCACTGAAGTGGGGCTCGCTCCTGGTCCTTCATTTGCAGGATTACTGCTGGCACCTTAAGAAGACACGTGGCTTTTACCGTACCCTGGCACTCCTACGTAGCCGCTGGTTTTAAACGAGACAGAGTGTTTTCTGTTGGCATCTCACCCAGGGGCATTAACATCCTCCAAAGAACCCCAGGTTAGTACCACAGTTCTGCACTGGGTTGCACGGGGTGAGGTCCCGGAATTGATTTCAGTGGGAGAATCCAGCCTGTGCGTGCGGCAAACCCCGGGCAAGGGTGCAAGAGGCATAAATAGAGCTTTGGGTGCTCGTGAGATTGAGTGACGTCGGGAGCAGGGAGCAGGAAGGTTTCCCCTCAGTGCCTGGCGATGGTGCTGCCGTGCTGTGGGAAAACCGCTCCCGTCGTGGTACGTCGTGGCTTCTCGTGGTCGCTGCCACCGGTTCTGGGCTGTATCTGTACGAGACTGGTTATGCCTGATGCTGTTCAAGTGAGAATAAATATATAACTCGTTATACCTAAGTAGGATTGTTGACTGTAAGTAGGTAGAGAGAAGGAAGACTCAATCATGCTTACCAAAATATGGCATTATTGGTGTTAACATCCATAAAAAGAAAGGAAACTAAATGACAAGTCAGTGGTAGCCCTGGGGCAGACTCCCCTTTTCAGTGGGCAGGTTCACCTTACGAGGATGATGTGCAATTCCTAGTTTGGACAGGTCTAACTTGGACTGATAAAGCAGACCTTTCTGCAGCCTGCGCTCTTTGTTATTGGTGGCAGCCAGACAGTCCACCCCAGCGTGGCAGAGTTCGTGCCCAAAGGAGCTGGGAAGATGCTTTTGTTTGTATTGGCTCTGCATAAATCACTGTGTATTGCATATGAAAATACCCTTCATTATTCACCCACCTTACTGAGATAGGTTAAGTAAGCTTTGAGGAGTTTAAATATGGATTTTGTTAAGTTTTCTAAAATTTCAGACTAGATATTTCATTAACGTTGAATAAACATTTCAGTATGGTGGTTCACTTGATTTCAGCTGCATCAAAAGAATTAACTCTGCTTTATTCCAATTTTGAGTACTATTTACTTCTTTATATACTGTGAAATACTCACAAAGGTTGTTTTTACAGTAGAATTCCTTTGCCTGAACTTCCACTGCAGAGACATTACGTTGGAGATGGAGATAAATGAATTAATAGTCGAAGCACACCTTCAGTGTGTGATAGGAAAAACTTGATGTACCACATCATTAAACCAGAACAGAACACTAAGGGTGAAAAGCATTCGCCTGGGAAACGAGTAAGTGCACTATTCAGAACATTTTTTTCTAAGAAAAAGAAGCTCCACAAACAGAAGAAAGAATGATTCTAAGAATTCTGGGAAAGGCTGATAAAAACAGACCACGTATCGGAAATTCTCACAGAATCACAGACTGGTTGAGGTTGGGGGAGACCTCCAGATGTTGTCTGGTCCAAGCCCCTGCTCAGACAGGGCCACCCAGAGGCGGTTGCCCAGGACCGTGTCCAGACGGGCTCTGAATATCTCTGAGGATGGAGACTCCACCACCTCCCTGCTGGTGCTTGGTCACCCTGACAGTGAAAAAGTTTTTCCTGATGTTCGGAGGGACCCTCCTGTGTGTCAGTGTGTGCCCATGGCCTCTGGAGGTTTTATAATGTGGGCTAGAGAGACAGTTTGTTTTGGAGCTGATTGTGCTGATTGTGTCGGGGTTTTATAGCCTTCAATATTCTTTTCTGTTCCGTTAATGAAAAGGAAAACATTTGGATGCAAACATGACAATTGGGCTGATGCTGATAAAACATACAGCCGTCGTTACACAAATGTTGAAAAGATGATAATGATTATCTTTTCAGTTGCAAAAAAATGACTTTCTAATTGTGTTTAGCTCTTCTTAATACCCATCCTTATATTCATGCTTGATGTGTGTCATATCATGCATCCTCTTCCAGGATAATATAAACTGTCATTAGATATTAGGGAGGTGCTTGGATTTTCCCTGCTTGCATCCCTGCAAATTCCAGTTTGGCAGCTCTCTCTTGGCGTGAGCAGCGCGAGCTCGGGAAAAGCAGTCGGAATTTCGGCTTCCCTCCTACAGGAGAACATCCCTGCAGGGATGGTCATACCGAGAGTGGAAAGGCTAATGCTTTTTAATCTAGCCTTGATTAATTATTCACACTACCTCCCAAGTACTGGTAGTGGAAAGTAAAAAACTCGTGCAGAAGAAGGAGGGTGTGCTGTAACTGTTGGAGCGCTGTGTTTTGTGTTGATTTTTATCACGGCACGCGAGGAGAACCAAGGCTTTATAGCAGTCTTGGAAACAGAACACGTGTTTTGCAAACAAAATCCCCTGCAAAAATAATTCAGTCTTGTATATGGCCGTGCTGTTAAAATTTTCCTCATAAATAAAGTGACATAGACACTATTTTAGTCTGGTTTATATTTGGATTATAAAAACAGGAAAACTGGAATTTCAGTATGAGTATAGTAGATGGAATATACATTTTCACATAAATCTGATGCATAATTTCAAGGGAAATAATGGAAGAACTATTGTACCGGTAGACAAGGAATGTATTTCAAATATGGACATGCAGAAACATCATTTGTATTACTATCTTCTACTCTTATAAATTTTATGCAGTGAATTTTGCTATGTCAGAAGATTTTTTTAAAAATCTGTTTAAAAAAGCAGCTACGGTAGGAAGCTGTGAAACTTTCAGGAAATTATTCATTTTTACTTACTTTGTTTACAGAGTTTAGGGTCTAGAAATTGTTTATGGAAAGGCTTGGTTTGACTTGAGGGGAAATAGTGGTGGACTCTGTCCCGGCCGTCACGGCGAGCGCCTGTGCTGTCTCGGGGATAGTCCTGACGGGGTTTGGACTTGGAGCCGTGGTGGCATCATCTCATCGGCATGTTGGAACGGGCAGGTCCTGGGGGGTGGTGGCAGAGTACATTGAGGACAACCCGTTCAAGTCATATTTTCAAGGGACTCTGATACGTAATCCGACGTAGCAAGACAGTAACTAGTCTTACACAATAGATCCGTTGTCAGCAAATACTAAATTCTGAGAATTTTTGTAATTGTACAGTTTTATATTCCAGAGACTGGATTTAGTGCTGTGTTCTTTTCTTCATCGTCCACTGAAAATAGAAAACACCAATACAGAGAAATAGACAGAGTGAAATTTGGTCTTTCCAGCTGCACAAAGCCTTTCCAGTGCAAGGGGTCCCCACGAGTGAGCGGGTGCCGGCAGCGCCTTGCCGGTCTCGTTTTCGCCGTAGTTCTGCTCCGCAGGACGATGCCAGGTGCCACCCAGGTAACTCAGAAGAGGGCCGCTTTGCTGGAGTGCCTGGATCTGAATGGTTTGGCCTGTTTCATTTTGCTGATAATGCTGCTCAACGAATGTGCAACATGACAGCGGCGCTCGGATGCGGCACAGGGCTACACAGGTGTAAATGGGCAGGAGAAAGGCAGCCGGTATTTTCAGGAGTTTCTTGAAAAGAAACAGTACGGAGTTCAGAAAACATGTGAAGAAGAGGTCTTGAGAACTGAAAGACCTTTACAACTGTGTCAAATGAAAAGATCGAGATGACTGAAAATGTGAGGCAAAGGCATACTTGGTTCTTTGGAAGAAAAACCGAAATCTGTTTGAGCGTTCATCAGGGCAAGACTTCAGTGCTCGACGTGTTGCTTTGACATGGCCTTGGTTAAGACTTGACAGATGGGAGAAACGTGAAGACACTGTAAAGAAAAGACAAAGAACTGTTGAGGAGAATAGAGAACAAATGAAGATGCATTAGCTGTTAAAAATTTTTGGGATGAGAGATATGTCTTGTAGCACTCCATGCTGTGGTTGTGAATGTGTTGCACAAAAGGACATTATTTTTGTAAACTTAAATGAGTCCATTTGCTCTAAGGGTGTTTTCAGTAAGTACTTGTTTGTTGAATAAACCAAATCACAGATAAATCATATTCAGCTTTGCAAATAGACCAAGTTTGGATTATAGTATTGTAAAGAAAAAGCTCTTCTAAAATAAAAAATACAAAGCTGAAAGACATGCAATGTTTTCTGTTCCTCTTGTGAACTGGAAGAGTGAGATGGTCTGGGGACTCAGGTAGCTGGTGTGGTCGGGTGCTCACTTCTACGGTGAAACACTCGTGCGTGCGCGAAGGGGTGTCCCGGCATCACCCGCGGCGGGGAGCATCCCGCCCGCCGGCACTGCCGGGCTGGCCCGTCGCTGTGAGAGCAGGGCTCGCAGGGCTGGAGCTTGGCTGAAGGTGAAGCAGGTGGCTCACACCTCCCTTCGTGTGATCCGTGTTGGTGCTCTGCCGCGCCGCTGCCGCACACGTCTGCTGTGTGACGTGGGGCAGGGCTTAGGCACGAGCGCGGGATCCGTTTGCGTGTTGCACAGCGCGTTGTTGCACTGAATGCTGGATTGAAATTAGTGATCACAAACTTCAAGTGTTTCCTAAATTAAGCCATTTTGGGTGTGAAAAAAATGAATCGAGCATGTCACTGTGTATTTTGGAGTCTATCCTGGTTCAGTTAGGATAATATCTTCATCCGGAAAGGTTGATTTTTTTAAACGAATGGTTAAAGTAAATTGCCTAATACAGTTTTTCTCATAACCCAGAAATTGCTTTTTTATCGTTTTATTTGTAAGTATTCTTTTCAAAGGCACTTTAAAAGTTGCCGTTTGCTCTGAAAATGGACTTAAAAATAAATGTGAAGTTCCGTGTTTGTTGGGTCTGAGGGATGCAATGTTCCATTTCCATTCTGTGTTTCACTAGTGTTTGTGAAAGTTCCGTAGGATGGAGTGTTACAGTCACCGGTTCCGTGATTTGTGACCTCGTGTCGCCAGCGCCCATCACCTGTGCTCTTTTGATTTACACTTGTGATGAACAGTGAGTTAATAAATGATGCACAGAACGTAACCGAGTGCCGCTCACTCCCCTTGAACTGTTTTTCTTCAGGCTCGGTGGGATAAGAAACAGCGATGGTGTTGCAGAAGATAAATCCATTCCAGAGAGACGTGTGAATTGACGGCAGGAGCTGGGTTTGCCTTGTTTGTCCAGGAGCCAGTGAGGAGGTGACGAGGTCCTGCTTGGTGAGAACCTTCGTGGGGGGTTTCTGCTGTGAGGGGAGACTGGTGCCATGGGCAGATTTGGAGAATAACAAGTTGCAGTTATTTAGGAGCCGGTGCGATTTGCCACGGGAGCAGCTCACTTGGAGATGGGGTCGATCACTGGAAGTCACTAGAACAGATTGGGTGGATGGCTCTGCATTACTCAGCCAGAGATTATGGGCTTCCCATGGGAATCACAGAATGGAAATTGGTTATGTTATCTGGAAGGTCAGACTGGGTAACTGTAACAGCCTCCTGGCTGCACAGTCGACAGATCCGTAAACGCTTATTTTGTTGCAAAAGTCCGAGGGTTTGATGAGTGCGCACAGATTTCATAGATTTCATGGATTTCTAGGTTGGAAAAGACCTTAGAGATCATCAAGTCCAACCGTTCCTAATCCCCATTAAACCATATCCCTAAGTAGATCATCCACCCTTTTCTTAAACACATCCAGGGATGGGCACTCAACCACCTCCCTGGGCAGCCTATTCCAGTGGCTGACAACCCTTTCAGAGAAGAAATACTTCCTAACATCCAACCTGAATCTCCCCTGACTAAGCTTATACCCATTTCCTCTTGTTCTATCACCCAACACTCTATTCCCCCACCTCCCCACCATCTTTTCTCAAGTATTTGTAGGCCGTAATCAGGTCTCCCCTCAGCCTCCTCTTCTCCAGGCTAAACAGCCCCAACTCCCTCAGCCGCTCCCCATAAGTTTTATTTTCCAGCCCCTTGACCAGTTTAGGTCAGGTCGCAGCTCAGAGGAGAAAGCCCCTTGGTCAGGCTTCTCCCACTGCCGCGTTTGTCCCGAGAGCTGTGTTGCTTCACGAGCTGCGGTACTAGAGGGTAATGCAGGAATTAACACAAGCACAAGCATTTATTTCCGAGCGTGATTGTTCCACATCGTCAGGCTAAAGCCGGTCCTATCAGATGTGTAATCACACCCAGAGCAGTGAATATCTGGTATTTCAGACTGCGTGGTGCGACATGAAATATTGGTGTTGATAAAAGAAGCACTGCGGGTCTGTGCAGTTACCTGTCCTTTTTCTTGGCACTAGATCTTTCCTGCTGCATAGTAACGGGGGGAAATGCCTGTGTTTTCAGGTGGCGGAATGTACATCCCAAGTTGGAGCAGAGCTCCCTGCAGGAGCCATGCCAGGGCTGTGCCCCCGTGCCAGGGCTGTGCCGTGCCCGGTGCCAGTCCTTCCCGGGAGGCATTTTCACCGTCCCTCCGCCCACTTCTGGCACTGCACTTTTTTCCCAGCTGGTGCCTGTCGTTAACGTGTTTTCTGCTTTGAGGGTAGTTTTCCTTTTCTTCATCCATACGTTAGTTATGCTGTGGGTTCATTTTGCATGAATTGTTTGTCTGTCTGTGTCACTGTGGAATTATACCTGGTGCACGTTGGTGGCCCTGAAATCCTCCTATAGACCCCAGGTCAACTCAGGGAAAAACAACTTATATGTATTGTTATTAGTATTACCATCACTGGTGGTATTATAAAAAAAGGGAATACAGTTCAGAATATTTCCCCCAAAATTAGTCTTTTAGGGTAGAATCAATTTTTTAGCAATACATAATTTCGTGAGAAAAAGCTTTCACAAAAATAGAGATAACATATTTTATACAAGTCATACATTAGACAAATGTTGAATATTTCTCAAGCACGTCAGCTGTGCCTGAAACTTCTTTGCTGTGCTTAGTTACCAGTTGAAGGTAGTATCTGTAATTTATTGGAGAAAAAGCAGTTAAAATATTCAGCATAAGATAAATGATCTTTTTAGCTGGAGTATAGAGTCCATAATTACAGTGTGAACAGATTAGGAAAAATAACATTCCATCATATCTCCAGTTCGGCATTTACAGAAATTCTGGGTATTTATTTAATATTTAAATAGCCCATCTCCAAGAGTGTTTTCATTGTTTGATGTGGTCGAGCAGTTCTCTGACACCCTTCATCATTCATCTAAATTATTTTTGTAAGCCCACAATATTTTAAAATTCTGTCCTTTTATCTGCTGAGTATTTTTACCCAGGCATTTTGTTAAACTGCTAATGAGTCCCACGGGGCAATATGTTTAAATTAAACATAGAATCACAGCGTCACAGAACGGTTTGGGTTGGAAGGGACCTCAAAGCTCATCCAGTTCCAACCCCCCTGCCATGGGCAGGGACACCCTCCACTACACCAGATTGCTCAAAGCCCCATCCAGCCTGGCCTTGAACACTTCCAGGGATGGGGCAGCCACAGCTTCTCTGGGCATGTGGGAAGGTCTCACCAGGGTGTCAGCTCCGTCTGGCACCGCGACAGCAGCTACGGCGGGTGCGCGCGGCTCTCGGCAGGATCCGTGGCTTTTGGAGGGTGGGGGTGCGGTGGGCTGAGCATCGCCCTTACCTCCTTACGTCTGCGCTCACGGGCCGGCCCGCTGCCCGTGGGAACTTGGAAACGAGATGGAACGCCATCCCAGAGCGTGGCTTTACCTGTGAACGTGGAGTTTCTTACAGCTCCATGACGGACCGGGCTGAGTTAGTGTTCAGTGAGAAGAAAACAGTTGCAGCCTTCAGTCAGTTTTGTCAGTCCTACAGTTCGGTAGGACTGCTTCGGGTCCCCTCCTTCGCCCTGCTCTCCGGTGGCACGGCACGTGCGGTGCTGGTGCTGGGCCGTGGGACGCGATGGCAGCAGTTGCTGCGCAGCCGCGCCGGGAGCAGCGCGTGAGCTGCTGCCCGCAGCGGGGGGTTCGCTCCCGGGGAGGGGGTCTGGGCAGCCTGGGGGTGCCCACGGATGTTCCACGGGACAGCGGGATGGTGGTGTGGCTTTTCGGCCGGGGCGGGAGCGCTGCCCCGGAGGAGGGCAGGTGGTCAGTTTGGTCTGGTGACACTGGTGCTCTCTGTGGTTTTTAAGAGGAAAAGGGCAGTGAGCACGGTGGTCTGGTGAGGGGGATCCCGTCGGGTCGGTGCAGTCGGGAAGGAGCTGCCTCGTCCTCTGGGTCGGACCCACTGTCTCCTCCAGTGCAGCGCTCTCCTGCGGGATCCGTGTGAGGTTTGCATAGTCCGTTACTGGTGAAGGGGCTGGGAAGTACAGCTGGGGAAGGGCTGGGCTCTGCAGAACCCTCGGCACTGGGAGAAAATTAATCACTGTACGCTGCTAGGTAAGAGCTACTCGCTTGTGGCAGTTTTCTTGGTCATCTTTTTCCTTGAATGGTTCAGACAACAGTTGTTTTTGTCTTCTCAGTAAATCAAGTTACCTGGTGACTGTATTTTGAAGCTAAATCATGCCCAGTTTGTCGGAGCTTCCCAGAGCTGCCCAGCACTGCCCAGAGCTGCCCAACACTGCCTTTTAAAGAGTGTTAGGCCAGATGTTTGCCAAGGCCCTGCTTTAATTACTCTGTATTCTTTCTTTACCTGTTGCTCTTCTTCAGCATAAGAGGATTTGTTCCTACATGCTTGCTTTGGAATTCCCTTGCTACTGGTCCCAGTCTCTCTGTGTGTTAAGTGGAACTGGTCGGTGCCCTCCCGCTGCGCACCCCACAGTTGAGACCCTCCGGGCATCTCTCCTGTTGGGCATCGCGATTACTCTGCAATTAACTGTGATTATTTACTGGTTTCATGGGTGCCCCTTCTGCTGTCACATTGGGATTTATACTTAACATTCCTAGAGGCTGTCAAAACAAATTTTTCACTGATGCTTTTACCTGAATTACCTACACAATAACCTAGCTGTGGTTACTCAGTAATGAATACTCGAGTGAAGGACTTCTCTTACTTCCCTTTGTACTTTTCCATCTTTGTACCTCATCCTCTATTGTCCCCTTCCCAGATTTCTTTTACAGAGATTATTCTGGTTTGTTCCCCAGTGCTGTCTTTTAACAGATACATTGAATTTGCAGAGGAATCTGTAGACAGCTGTTATTTCTGTAAGCACTTTTTACTAACATAACACCACGTGCTTTTTTTAATGGAGTGCTGCGTTCACCTCTGGGGCCTCCAACAGAAGAGGGACATGGAGCTGTTGGAGTGGGTCCGGAGGAGGCCACGAAGATGATGTGAGGGCTGGAGCACCTCTGCTATGGAGACAGGCTGAGAGAGTTGGGGCTGTTCAGCCTGGAGAAGAGAAGGCTCCGGGGTGATCTTATAGCAGCCTTCCAGTACCTAAAGGGGCTACAGGAAAGCTGGAGAGGGACTTTTGATGAGGGAGAGTAGTGATAGGACACGGGGCAATGGCTTTAAACTGAAAGAGGGGAGATTGAGATCAGATCTAAGGAAGAAATTCTTCCCTCTGAGGGTGGTGAGGCACTGGCACAGGTTGCCCAGAGAAGCTGTAGATGCCCCATCCCTGGCAGTGTTCCAGGCCAGGTTGGATGGGGCTTTGGGCAACCTGGTGTAGTGGAGGGTGTCCCTGCCCATGGCAGGGGGGTTAGAACTCAAGGATCTTTGAGGTCCCTTCCAACCCAAACTGTTCTGTGATTCTGTGAGGTTTACTTCTAGACCTTTTTGCCATGTCTTTCCTGTCTTCCATTATGTTGTCTACTTCTAGTTAAATATTTTGCCTCTCCTTTATCCAGTGTCAAAAAAGCTGCATTGTCTTAATAGGAAGGGCTGGGTGGGTGCTCCAGGTCTGGGCACCCTTCTAGCCCTGCAGCGTAGCTGAGGTTGGGCAAGGTGTCCCCAGGGGATACCTGAGATAACCCCCTGCTTGCCTCCAAAGAACAGGAGTTACCAGGCGGTTGGAATTGCATCTGAGTGCGGAGTCTCCTGTGCATCAGCTCTCGTTTGTGTTGCTGCTCTGGTTTGGCATCCTGTGGCATCGGCAGCTGCAGCCTCTTCTAACCTGCAAAAAAAACCAGTGAAACAACAAAAGAAGAAACAGCTGTTTCTCACTGGTTCACTAGTGCAGTAGTAACTGGAATTGCAGAAGAATAGTGTGAGTCGTCTGAGACACCAGAAAGGGCTTTACAGACCGTAATTTAGGGATGCAAGTGAAGAGTGTTGGAGGCTTCGCCCAGTGCGTGAATCTCACCCAACACCTTACTAAGAGCTCGGGGGAAAATGTCATTTGCCTGTTTGTCCTCCGCAGCAGCAAGTAAGAACTTGCCGGAGGTGCAGCAGAGCCCCTGCGGTGGGTTTTGCTCCTGCTATGGGGCAAACAAACCATTGAGGGCTGTTAGTTCTTTTTGTTTCCCTTTTAGCTTATTTTTCACTGTTTCACATCTAGTGTTACGTATATGCTTAATGTTAAGCAACAGAGTTAAGTGGAGCAACTGTAGGAAAGTAAAGTTGATCCCCTCTCAAGGTTTTGGGGGAAAAACATTGAAATTTTGCTGGATTAAGTCACACTTCCCAGCAGATGGCAGCAGATGTCCAGTCTTTAGGGAAAAAAAAAAAGTCTCGTCTGAAGGACGTGCTAACAGAAGTCCGAAGTATAGTCTTTACAGTGTTGTTTACAAATATCTGTTTTTGATATAATCACTCAATATTTGATAACTATTGGTTCTAATGTTAATAAATCCTTTCAGAACTTGCCGTTGGGAATCACCCTGTAGGAGCTCCATGGAGAAAACTCAGGGAAGCGGGCAGCAAGTGGGAGAAAGTCTCAGTTTCTGGCTGAGGGTTATTTTTCGGGCCTGAAACCCAAATGAGACAGGCAGGGGTGAGGGGCTGGCTTCTCCCGCAGGGAAGTGAGGGCGCACGGCCCGGAATGCTGCAGGAGGGGTTTGTCAGAGATTCCAGTTCCCCGAGATCAAACGCACCATGAGCAATGGCGGGGTGTTGCTTTTAATGTTCCCTATACCCCGTGTGGCAGGGCTCTTTCAAAGGGTCTCACCTCTGGGGTCGCTGTACCGAGTGCTGCGGTCGCCTGCTGCGGGGAGATGCCAGGGCAGGTTGTGGGGAGATGCCAGGGTGGGCTGCGGGGAGATGCCAGGGTGGGCTGCAGGGAGGTGCCAGGGTGGGCTGCAGGGAGATGCCAGGGTGGGCTGCGGGGAGGTGCCAGGGTGGGCTGCGGGGAGATGCCAGGGTGGGCTGCAGGGAGACGCCAGGATGGGCTGTGGCTCGGCCCAGGGCTCACCTTGGCCCCAGCCCAGGGGGACCCTGAGCAGGGCTGGCTCTCGGCATCGCTGGGGGCTCGGACCCGCGGAGGTCTGGCCTTGTACCTTCGTACTTGTATAGAGATGAGAGTTTTTGTGGCAAAATCCTGTGTGCTTTGCATTCTCTGGGTATAGTCCCTGGAGAGTGATGCTAATGCAGGGAGACATGAATGATTATTTTGTACTGCTCTTGGCAGTAGTTTCAATATTCTTATTTTCTGTTTATTGCCAGCACTTCCCTTTTCCCTTTTCACTACTGTACTTTTTTTCTTTAATATATGGCTTTTGTTTCTGTTACACTTATTTATTATAAATACATTATTCTGCTGCTGATTGCACTAATGTTTTTTTTGGAGACTTTTTCCTTCAAAGATAGGGAAGGAAAGAGGGAAAGAGAGGAGTTTTTCTTCTGGTTTTGGGGCTAGTCAGTGCTGCCCATAAAATGGGCTGATTAGCAGCTTCTTTTATGAGAGTCTCCTTCAGAAATCCACGCTCATACTGCTGCCTGTCAGCAGCTCCTGACTTTTGAGGCTATAGGAAAGCTACCTGGATACCAAGGTGTGTAGCTGATGTTACAGAAGTCTGTGCTGGCAGCGGAGGTCCCTTGTGTTGGGTGGGGTGTGGATGTCCAAAGCGATGCTGCGCCTGCTGCCGGTCTGGCACGGAGCTGATGGGACGCTGCTGCCGTGCTCCCGGGTGATGGCACGGCTCTGGGAGCAAGGTCACTTGCTTCAGCTGCCAGACTCCCCTGTGTAAGTTCATCCCTGCCCTTCCCCACTTGTCCCAGCACAAGTCCAGCCTGAGTTTGCCGTGCCCGGGCAATGGGAGCCGAGCTCTTGTCGAGCGGTGCTTTTGTGTAGAGTTGTACGTGATATGTTTGCTGGAGAAACCGCCGTGTCCTCCTGCGCTGCAGGTTGCTCCAAAATGCTCTGCCTTCCTTGGCCCTGGAGATGTGCTCGTGGGTGATGTGAGCTTTCGAGAGGACAGAGGAACAAGGCAGGGACAAACGTTTGTGCTGGCAGGATGCAGTGGTTAGGGTTGATATACTGGGGCTGGTTAATACCTGGCCTGGGGAGTCAGAAGCAGCTTGTGCCTTTATTGTTTGCTTTTATTTTATAGCTTTTGGCAGATGCCCAGAGAACTAGATGAGTCCCTTTTTTTGTTTTCCCTTCTTACAGAAAAACCCCACCAACCCTGTGCTGTGCACCGCTGGGTATATAAACATGGGAAGTTGCCTCTGACACAAAGTGGTGCTCTGTGTCTGCAGGAACGGTGGGTACCTCTGGTGTGAACTGGGGAGGTGTCGTCATCCCCTGCTGGCAGGTGGGGACCAGACCCCGGGGTGCCCTGGCGCTTCTGCGGGGGGTGAGTGCTTTCCCCTCAGCGGGGACAGGGCTGTGCCTGCAGTGCAGGAGTCGGAGCAACTCCCACGTCTCCAGCAGAACCAGGGGGTCCATGTCCTGCCTTTGAGCCCGGTTTGTTATCCGCAACCGTCTCCTCCGTGTGTTTGTTCCTGAATTGGAGAACATCTGGCAGACACCAGTGGTGAGCTCTGCTCAAGGGTGGGTGGTTATAGGTGATATAACTGACATTTCTGTGTTCAGTTTCCACAAACTCACATTCCTCCCTAAAATATTGGGATTCTGTAAGCAGCACAGCCCAGATAAATCCCGACATTTCCATGACATTTCTCAAAGATTTACAAGTTTTCACTAGCACTTAGACCTAGTAGTAGTAACTGTCTGTTACAGTAGTAACTGTAGTAACTGTCTACATTGATGGGTTTTCTTGTGGAAAGAGTTGAGGTGTTACCGCAGCTGTGGTTCTAGAGGCTTTTGACTCTTTTGTATATTAAGCAGAGAATTCTGGTTGTCTTTTTTTTTTTTTTTTTTTAAATCCACTGGTTGAATTCAAGACTACTAAAGCAGGACCTTTGGACCATGAGGTTGATGGGGGGTGGCAGTGAACTGTGCCATTGAGTCACCTGTCCCTTCCATGCTGGCTTCAAGCACAGGTAGGGTGTGGAAGCCATGGGTGCTGCCAAAGACCAGCCAGTGAAGTTGACTTTGTTTGTCTTCATCCATCCTCGCGTACAGCTGGGACAGGAGGGTTCCCTGCTGAGTGGAGGTGCTTTGAGAAATCTCATGTGTGTGTGAAACGTACCAGTGCACATCTAAAGAAATCCATAGTGTGTTATATACACATACACGTATATCGGTGTGTACACCTGTGTGCACACACACACTGGCTGCTTCCCCCCTTGTTTGAGGCCCTCCTGATGGGATTCCCGTGTCTCTCAACTTGGAAGGAGCCCCAGGGGTGACAGCATGTTCTTCCCACTTACCTCTGTATGAAACGAGTGGTCCGTTACGACGCTAGGAAGTCCGTGTTGAGCCATGTGGCATGCCCACAGCCAGTGGGAACGTGCAGGACACGTGGTCTGGCTCCCAGTAAGCTACGTCACCTTTCATTGCTGTGTATGATGAGGAGCAGCACGGAGCGATCCTCCCGAGGCAGCTGGAGTGCTGGATAACTCTCCTGCTCTCCTCCATCTCTGTTTTTCCCAAGAGTCTCTTGAAGATGGAGCTGCGGGGGGTGTTTTGCATACCTGCCTGCAGGGGCTGTCCCCGCGCGCTGCTGGGGCTCCCGCTGGTGCCGCAGTCCGTTCGGACCCATCGGGCTCCGGAGCCAGCGTGCAGCGTACGGTACGCCACAGATAAGCCAGGTTCTCGCTGCACTCTTGAGCAATTTCTCTAATGTATTAGGCATAAACAATCTTTCTTTCAGAGTCAGGCATGCATGTCTTACTCTAATTATTTTTTTCCCCTCTAACCCGCTTTTGTTCAAGTTGTTGCCACAAGCAGAGGTGATAATGTTCTCTTTCCATTGTCACTATAGAGAGGGGATCTGCTATAATTATTACTGAAATTGAGTTTTTCATCATTGAAAATGTTAAAATATCTGTGGATGCATGATAGTGGATTCATACATCTACGAAATATGCCATTTTCAGGCCAGGCAGAAATCTCAGTGTGTCTCTCGGTCATCCTGCTGTTGTGGGTGTGCAGGACAGGATCTGGCCACGCTGGGGACATGGGCAGGAGAGGAGCAGAAGACAGGAGAGGCAGGTGCTGCTGCATCAGCCTCAGCAGCACGTGAAGTGCTGCATCCTCGGTGCGCACACGTAGAGCTGCAGTGCTCAACGTTCTCTCGATGGACGGTCTGATTCCCCAGGCATTATCGTTGGCCAGGGGCAGGTACCTCTCCTCCTCCTCTGCACCTCACCATGGCACGGTGTTCACACCACCGAAAAACAGCGGAGAAAACGCTGCTCCAGCAGCGCCGTCTGCTCGAGGGTTGAGCTGTCACCTGGAGTGCTCCACCTGCAGTGCTGCGTTCAGCTCTGGGGACCCCAAAGGAAGAAGGACATGGAGCTGTTGGAGCGGGTCCGGAGGAGGCCACAAAACTGGTCAGAGGGGTGTAACGCCTCTGCTCTGGAGACAGGCTGAGAGAGTTGGGGCTGTTCAGCCTGGAGAAGAGAAGGCTCCGGGGTGATCTTATTGCAGCCTTCCAGCACCTAAAGGTCCTACAGGAAAGCTGGAGAGGGGCTTTTGACAAGGGCGTGTAGTGATAGGACAAGGGACAATGGCTTTAAACTGAAAGAGGGGAGATTTAGATCAGATCTAAGGAAGAAATTCTTCCCTCTGAGGTTGGTGAGGCACTGGAACAGATTTCCCAGAGAAGCTGTGGCTGCCCCATCCCTGGCAGTGTTCCAGGCCGGGTTGGATGAGGCTTTGGGCAACCTGGTGTAGTGGAGGGTTTCCCTGCCCATGGCAGGGGGGCTGGAACTGGATGGTCTTTGAGGTCCCTTCCAACCCAAACCATTCTGGGATTCTATAAAGTTGTCCCAGCACTTGTGCCACTTGGCATAGTGGGATTTAAGCCTATACTGGTTGCTTACAGCCAGTGTCACTGGACAGTTGTGTTGGAATGTTTCACAGGGCTGCAGCTGAGCTCTGCTGTATGTGAGGTGTGTTGGTCCCATACCCAGGCTGACATGGTGCTGCTGGGAGTGCTGTCACCTTTCCAAAGTGGTTTAGTATTGTCTGGTTTAAATACCACTGTCCTTAAAGCTGGCGGGCTCGCTGCCCGCCGGGGCAGGGCTGTGCCAACTCCTATGCTGCCTGTAATGCCTGAGCAGCTGTGAGTGGGAGCGGGAAGGGCTGGGAGCGCGCGCCAGCGGCAGAGGGAGCAGCGGGTGCTGGGGGGGCAGTCACACTGCTGCACGGCACGGCTGCAGAAGCAAATCTTAAGCAGAGAGAGAACAAAAGCCATGGGCCAAACGGTCCTTTGATGGCATTCACTTGTCCTGGGGGTCTTGCTGGGACCTTGAAAATCCATTTTCCTCCCTTCAGAGTCCCTTTGTTTCTGACTACAGAAAGCTTTAAGAGACACCTCCCTGGGAAGTGAAGCGCTGCCCATTAATTGCCCCGAAATTCCTGTGGAGCCATACTGCCCTTGCCCTGGCTGCCTCGGCACAGGCAGCAGCAGCTGGAGCGCCGGTGGAGCGCTGCCGCGGTCTCGGTGCGTCGGCTGCTCCGTGTCTGCAGCACATGCTGGGGTGGGATCCCTCCTCCTGGTGTTCCCTGCGTGGTCACCCGGCCCGCCGACGGGGTACCGTGCCTTATCTTCTGCTCTTCGGACTGGTTTCTAGTGTGCCCCTGGCACGGTTGAAGCCCACACCAGAGGGTCCGGTGCTTTTCCCACCAATCCGGGCAGACGTTGGAGCTGCTGATCCGAGACTCGCTGCGGCACAGCCCCAGCTGCAGCCCCGCAGCCCCCGCGCCACACGAAGGGGCTTCTTTAACCCCCGGGGTTTGGGAGAATGACTCTGTGTTCATTTCTGTCAAGGAGGTTCCTGAGGGAATGAGATTTAAACAGTGACGTGCTCTGTTCAGCTGGGTCTTGTCCAGAGGTGTTGTGAAGCTGTTGGCTAAGCCAAAGGAACCTTGAAAGAAGGATGGAGATCAATCAAACACCTGCTTTCCAAAACAGGTAGGAAGGTGGGTGGGTGGGAAGTGACCTCAGCTCAGCCAGATGCTGATATGTTTATCCTCCGATGAAATTAGACCCTCAATGTGACCCAAATCCATGCCCAGTCTCATTCAAGCCCACTTCAAACTTTTTGGCAAATGTTCTATTTATTTAAAAAAAAAAAAAAAAAAATCTTGCTTTTGTGTGCCCAGCAGAGGAGATCTGTCTGGTCTGTACCCCAGGCCACTGGGAAGACATATGGAGACACTTTCACGGCAGCGTATTTTCGCTTTAAAAAAAGAAAAAAGTAAAAAGAATTACAAATAATTCTCTTTTCCTAGCCCTGTCTTTAATAAAAGTCTAATGAAACTATGTCAAAATGGGTGAGTAACTGTTAGATGTATAATTAAACCTTCCTGTGTAATATGGGGCACTGCGAGATCAAATGAATTATGAGATTTCCCTTCTGGAAATCCTACTGAAGCCTGTCTGAAAGCTGTCAATATTTTTTAACAAGAAAGACTGAAAGGATGTGGGTTTTTCAAAGAATGGGAAACTTGTAAGCTACTTAACTCTCTAATATTAGCTCTAAAAGAAGGGAAATGAAGTCTATAAAGAAATATTGTTGGTTGTATTGACACCTAAGACCAGGTGATGTCTACAGCTGACTGGATCCAGTATTTCTGAGTGTTGTGGTGGTGTTCTGAGCCCTTTGTTTACACGTTCGTTGCCAACATTTAGTCCTGTAATGCTGGTTAGTACAAAGATGAAGAATGTGATCGATGGCATTGTAGTTGCAAGCAATGGATGCTTGATTTTGCCTCCTTATCACATCCTGAAGGGAAGAAGAAATAGGCACGAGGAGCCCTTCGCAGCCGGGGAAGGGAATGAGGCTCAGGGAGACTTCGAGTGCGGCTCTATGCAGATTCCAGACACTGCAAAAGAGCAAAGCAGCTTCTAAAGTGCAGGGAAAAATAAATATTTTTAAAGGATTTCAGCATATTTAACACAAAACATGTTGATTTATAGGGGTCTAATTATTACAATCATTAGAAGACCATGATTATCATTAAAAGGCTATTATCAGAAATGAAATGCTAAAACCAAATGGTACATATTAAAGAGGATCATACATATTTCATAAAACATATTATACTGCAAAATAAGTTGTCACGTAGCCATGGCAATGACTTTTACGTTACCCTTTTTGATGCCTTAATGCACCACTCTGCATGTTTTAGTGTCAAGCCTCTGAACATGCCCGGCGCTCGCAAGCTCCAGCCGAGAACCAGTATAAAGGGGCAGTTACACACCCAACGGGTCACTGGTGTGTGTAAGTGCCGGGTGCCACCGAATGGGTCACTTGGGTGTGTAAGTGCCGTGTACCACTGAACGGGTCACTCGGGTGTGTAAGTGCCGTGTGCCACCAAACGGGTCACTCGGGTGTGTAAGCGCTGTGTGCCACCAAACGGGTCACTGGTGTGTGTAAGTGCCGTGTACCACCGAATGGGTCACTCGGGTGTGTAAGTGCTGGGTACCACCGGACGGGTCACTCGGGTGTGTAAGTGCCGTGTACCACCGAACGGGTCACTTGGGTGTGTAAGTGCCGTGTACCACTGGACGGGTCACTCGGGTGTGTAAGCGCTGTGTGCCACCAAACGGGTCACTCGGGTGTGTAAGCGCTGTGTGCCACCAAACGGGTCACTGGTGTGTGTAAGTGCTGGGTGCCACCGAACGGGTCACTGGTGTGTGTAAGTGCTGTGTACCACTGAATGGGTCACTCGGGTGTGTAAGTGCTGGGTACCACCGAACGGGTCACTTGGGTGTGTAAGTGCCGTGTGCCACCGAACGGGTCACTCGGGTGTGTAAGTGCTGTGTACTGGCACACGACATGCCCCAGTGTTGCAGGTGTCAATCAGAAGCTGGCAGCTGTGGGCGACGTGGCCGCTTTTGGTGTCCTGGGACCGCGGTGGGAGCAGCTGGGGGCACTCGGCTCTGCCAGCCCCGCCATGCTCTCGGGCACCCGTCGCTGCCCGTGGTCCCCTGGGCTCCCCAGGCCGGGCTGGCCGCCCCGCCGTGCCTGCCTGCTGGGCACGCTGCCCTGCCCCGGGCACGGGGCTCCGGGTTCCTGTGGCCATGCTCCATAATGTCCAGCTGCGACTGGTTACTTGTGCAGCACAGTGGGAGGGGGAAAAAAAAAAAGTTAATTTTCTTGCTAGTTAATATTCAGTGATTTGGTTCCTCGTAAGTGTAACTTTCCATACTGGGTTTTCCACAGAATTCCCAGTACAGGGCATTTACAGTCCAGATGTATGTGCCTGGCTCTCGCACACCACAGGCAACTGTATTTATTAGGACACAGATGGCAGTTCTAGATGCCCCCTGACTAAGTTTTCCGAGCATAATTAAAATGCAAAGGCCAATAGTGACTTCCCAGTTAAGTTCAAGACTGGGATAGGTAGGGACGGTTTTATCGCAGGTGGTGGGGCTACCCCGACCGTCTTTGTTCTTGATTGAACATCTGGCTGCAGCAACTTTTTTAAAAAAATGGAGGGTTCTGAAATATATTTGTGCATTTAAAGTTCATAGTATTTTTCTAGATATCCTCTTCCTTTTTCATTTTATGTCCGTCTCCTTTTATTTTGAGTGTTTTCTTTGATTTTGGTGTCAAAGAGCTGATAGGTACAGCACGTCTGATAAGATCCAACTGAGATTAAAATAAATTCTGTTTTGTGGTGCAGTGGAGAACAGTTTTTACATATCAGATCTCACAAAAGCAGGAGAGATGTGTGCGTGGTGGGTGCTGAACTCTCGTGCACCCTCTCATTACACGGGCCGGAAGGGGAGCCGGTGCTCGGTGCGGCGCCGCAGCGGGCATCGGGAGCCTTTTATTACCGCCTTGGAACACCAAGCCCTTTCTTTTGTCACAAACGCTTCCCCGACGCTCAGGAGTCGGAGATGTAATTATGGATGTGAATTCCTTCCCGAGGGTGCGGAGCGCCGTGCCAGCAGCCTCTCCCCGCTCCCCCCCAGGCTGGTGCCGCTCTCTGGGCTCCCCCCTGCATCCCTCCTGGCCGGTGGTTGGGCTCCCGCGGCCGTGGCTGTGGCCAGCAGAGATACCCGTGGGTGTGTGGGACGGTGCTCCCGAGCTGGGGGCTCCGGGGCTCGGAACTGTCACCGACGTACGCTCTGGAAAACATCGGGGTGTCTGGCCTGGGAGACAGCTCGGGAAACAACCTGGGAGGCAGAGCTGCATGGACCTGGCAGCATCGAGTAGGGCAATTCCGTGTTTATTTCTTGGTATTGCTACATGAAGCATCGTCATCTTCTATTATGGGTATGGCGCGCTCTGTTCCTGGGCTTGTTCGGCTTTCAAATAGGCATTGCAGGAAAATATCCCGGATTGTTTCCTCGTTCTTCAGTTGCAGATGGATGAATGTGCTCACGGCCAGGCTGTGCGTCCTCACCTGCCTGGGCACGGAGACCCGGCCACTGGGGCTGGACAGGGGAGGAGGTGGCAGTGGGAGGAGATCCATGTGTGCAATTAGCAGAAGAAAAGTGGGAGTGAATCACAGGAGAGCTTGGAATACTTCCGGTGCAGGAGTAATGAGTAATGTTTTGGCTGTTCACTTCAGGAACGCTTTTCTTTCGTGGATCAGTGTAAATATGTAGCTTCAATATGAGGAGAATTAGGAATCCTGTTCATTTTAAAGGGACGGAATTTCTTGTACTATGTATGACATTATCATTAATTAATCCTGATGAGGTTTTGGTTATGGAGAGCTGCATTCCCATGTCCCAGCTGGCACAGGACAGCGT
This sequence comes from Tauraco erythrolophus, assembly GCF_009769465.1. Lineage (NCBI taxonomy): Eukaryota > Metazoa > Chordata > Aves > Musophagiformes > Musophagidae > Tauraco > Tauraco erythrolophus. The sequence continues at coordinate 35,778,488 of NC_141474.1, read as the reverse complement.
ACTCCTCCAGGGCTGAGGAGAGAGAGAAGAAGAGAAAAGCCACCAAAATCTGTCTGCTCTTCATCCAGCTTCTGTGCATCACATGGACCGCGGTGGTTAACCTAGGATCACCGGAGCTGACCTCGGAGGCTGGAGGAGGCAGCGTGTTCCCGAGTGTGCAAGTGCACCTAAGGAGGGGTTCGGGTGGGGGCTGAGCTGGGAGTGAAGAAAGTTGTTTCGGTTCATCGTTGTCGTTGGCTTTGCTTTGGTTGTAGGCGTTCTGGTGACGGTAGGTGAAACAGTGTTACGGCACCTCCGCGAGCGTCTCCCTGCACCCAAATGGCACACCCTACGCACGGGGCCGTGTTGCAGTCGTGTCATCGTTACCACCATCCAAGTGCCTTAAACAGCTTCAAGGTGACACTGTAGTCACTCAGAAATTACGTGGATGTGTTAGATAGTGACATTCGTGTCATCCTGACACAACGGTGACATTAGCATCTAATTATCTTGTAGTCAATTCAACATCAGTCACATCCCGTATATCACGTGTCGTACCACCTTGACTAACCGAATCTCCCGGGGACATTAAATAAGTTCCGATCACCGAGAATTCAGGTGATGGAGGAAGCATCCAATAAATCCGGTGGGCAGTGTGGTGCTGGGCTTTGTGTTGAACAACGGGGTGGTTCGCTGCCGTGAGGCCTGGGGGAACAGGGGTGCACGTAATGGTGAAAAGGAACGGAAAGGGAAATGAGAGACTTGGACTTGGAAGACCAGAGAGGGATAGTGTTGCGGCCGCCTGGCTTCCAAGTGGGCCACTGGGCCGCGGTGGCCGCTGGACGTGGCAGCAGCCCTGCTGGCACGGGGCAGGGGAACGGGCGTGCGGGAAGCGTGACGGGAACCCTGACTTTGCTGGGCGGAGGATTAGCCCAGTGCAATTATAGCTGACCTGACTTCAATCTGTTCAGCTTCCTCCTATTGTTAGGGCATCTCTAATTTCTCATTAGCAGCAGCTACAGCCAGGGTTGTCATGGCATTATTGTGTGAGATGGTGAAACTTAGTTTTTGTGAGCAGAGGAACAGGCTGATCATTACTGTCATTACTGAAGACCGATCATTTCATCCAGACATCTGAGACATCACTGAGGTTGGTCAAGTAATAGGAGAAAACAGTGAGTAATGTATTCCACAAAAATTCCAATGTGAGCAGGATAAACGATCCGCATGAAATGATTTGGCTGGTTATGCAGTCCTGAAGTCTTCAAATTCTGCTCTCCTGCGAGATGCTCATTGTCTCCGAAAGGGTGGATTTTATTGAATAATATTGAGCTCTTCTGTAAGAGCATGCACATTGCTCTCAAACAATACCGCTGTTCCTACTAATAAGCACTGCTGAAGAAGAACTGTGATGGTAGGGTTCTGGGATTCTAGCCACCACAATGTGTTCCTCTGTTTAATTAGGCAACAGTCAACATATTTCAGAAATAATGTCTCTCCCTTAAGAACCGTTTGTTGTAAGTATCAAGTTTTGTTTCTCAATTACCCTTTTTTCAGAGAGCATTTCTGATTTTGATTGATCTTCAGTTGTTATTAATGCCTTCCTGGCTGTTTTATCCAGAAATGAGAACTATAAATTCAATCTCTGAATGTAATCATACCTGTATTACAGGCCCATCACAGAAAGCAAAACAAAAAAATGAATACATCTTTACATCTCAGTATCATTCAAAGGAGTTCTTACTTTCCTTTTTTTTTAGGGATGACCTGGTTTGGGGATAGTTTTGTGCATGTTTATTGTGTAGGTGATCACACCTAAATATCATCTGCTTGCTTAGCACTTAAGATAATTGCGAAACTTAGTTTTAATGACAGGGTTGGCAATGAATTGCATTGGCTATCCAGAGCACTCGTCCTAATGTTATCAGTCAGCTGCTTGGATAGGCACGAGGGAAATCTTATCGTTATTCACAGAGACAGAGAAACAAACATTAAATTTAATTGCACCACCGAGCACCAAAGTCATAATCTTTATATGACAGTTAATGCTTTCATTACTTATCAATTCACTTATTATGTTACTCTTTTAAAAAGCCAAACATCAAACAAATAGAAGTAGATCTTTCTCTTCTGCATGTGTAAAGACAGATAAATGACAAAGAATATGATTGAATAAGTGTACTGAATAATTTTATTTTATATGAATACTTTTACTAACTCTCGATGGCATCTTTAGATATCTTGTTAAATACGCTTCGCTTTCAAATTTAGCAAAAAGTTTTCATCCATTTCTTGTAGGCCTGATTTGAGCAGAGCCTGCGGTGCCTCGTTAGACCAGGGCAGTTCCTGAAGCACATCCTGTTGCAGCAGCATGCTCAGGCACAGACCTGATTTGTGCAGCTGGGATTCCCAGTGTGCCGACTCTGATCCAGCAGGATTCTTACACGCACGATTACCAGTACGTCCATGAGCAATCCCGTGTATGTTGGCAGTGTTCCTGCACGTTGCAAATCAGTCGCGCTCTTCAGTGCCCTCCTGGTTGTTTTCTTTCAGTGCACTTCGTTAAACACCTCTTGAAATGTTTGGAAGAATCAGATCTATAGAAGCATGAAAGGACAGCAAGAGAATCACAAAGTCATACTGAAAATTTGATGCTACTTTAATGAGCTTCACGAAGATCTCGCGTGCAGTTGCTACGTAGAACTGAGCTGTAGTGACTAGTTACCAAAGAGCTGCTGGTGTCTGGTTTAATTGTCAGACTGTATCTGACCATGAAAACACCCCCTGATTGATCAGTCTGCACGGACCCCGGGAGCAGCTAGTGGAGCGCAGGCGGTGCAGCCTGGTGCCCAGCCTTGTTGTAGGGCACATGTTACTGCCGCAGCGTGGCTGCAGCCGCTGCCTGCACTACAGCCCGGCTTCTCGCTGAGGCAATAACGCAAAGAGCACTTGAAAATTTCTGTTTGCTCTCTAGAAAGAAATCAGGTTTGGCCACATTTTCTGCTGCCCGTTCAGATGTGCATGATTAATAGAGACAAATACAAACAAAAAATACAGTGTCTTGTCAAGTTGTCTGCCCGGTGCTAAGGGACGCAGGTAACCGCTGAGCCTCTCTGTTTCATGCTGGCATCAGAGAGCTATATCCATAATTTCGCCTTTAATTAAAACTGGGGGTTGTTTGATTTGTTCCCTGCGATGGCAGTGGAGGTGGATCCAACAGCAGGCACAGCACATGCCAGCTTTCTTCCCATTCAGTAATTCTTGCTACGCACCTCTACTTCAGCTGTAAAACCAGAACTCTTCAGCAGTCCAAGGCTTTACCTTATTTTTAAATGATTATAGTGCTGGTAATAAAGCTTCATGTGGAGCAAGAAGGAGATGAACATTAAAATAGTCACGTTAAGTGGCATAATAATTGAACCTGCTAACAAATGGGGGGGAAGCCCTTTTTGTAGTAATTTCTTTGCTTTGCGTGATATTTGAGTCTGAAGCGAGCAGGGTTTTTTGCAGCGTGCTGTTGATGTGTGTACACTTGATGTGCCATGTTAATAAAGCACATGAAAATTGAATAATCGGCAGGTCGTCCTCTTAACACCCAGGCTTGCCACTACCCCGAGCACGCACAGCGAATGAAGAGTTCAATAATTCATAAACAGTGCTTCGCGCGCGGCGGAGCGGGCAGGGGAGGGTCATCCTGAGAGCGCCCTGAAGTAAAGCCCTTTAGGAAGAGCAAACCTTAATAAACAAGAAGTGTCTGGAGCCCCCGATCCTTTTGTTTCAGACAGACAGCTCCTCTGTTATTGCTTTCCGGACTCGTTTGATCGTTGCGGCTCGCGTTGTGCTCTTCAGGCCCAGCATCATCCCGGTGTGCCAGGGTTTGTTCCTGCGCTCGCGTGCGCTGGGCTCCTGCTGCCACTCCGCAGGCACTGGGCATCTGCTCTGCCAGCCTGTGCGGGTGGTGGCTCTCTGCTGCCTCTGCCCGTTCATGCACTGCCGGTGCCCCTCGGCCCCAGGTGCTGCAGCGTGTTCCGAGGGGTGATGTGCCGTTCCGAGGGTGCATCAGAGCAGGTCCCCCAGGAGCTGCAGTGGGGCTCGGGATGGATCCCCACAGGGATGCAGCTTCCCCTGGGATGCAGTTTCCTCTGGGATGCAGCTTCCTCTGGGATGCTGCCCGCTGTGGGCTGACCCTGCCCGCTGCCCGGCACCCAGTGCGCCCCCGCCTTGCCAGGACCCTGCTCCAAAGCACACTGCGACTGCGTCATCACTTCCCTGCCTGTTTTACGCTTCTGTGCGTTATCCAGCAGTGCAGTCACCTCTCGGCATCTCTGCAGCGCCGTTTCCATCCTCCCGCTGCTGTCTGCGGATGCTGAAATGCGCAAACAGCTCGGTGCAGTCGCGCTCTCGGGGCAGGATCCGGTGTCGTTTTCAGTGCAGCGCCCGACTCGCAGTCCTCGGCTTAGGAGGCCGTGAGCGATAACGCATCCCCGGCCTCAGCTCTGTCGTTGCATCGTTTGCTCCGTAATTACGGAACGATGGTGGCTGCTGCGGGGCCGGGCTGGCGCTGGGCGCGTGTCTGTCTCGGGAGCGGCGAGCGCTTCCAACGTGGCATTGGGCGTTCAGCCACGCGCGGAGGAAGGCTGGCAAAGCCGTTTGGGTGTCTCTGGTTGGAGAAGGGCTGATTGTGCCATTTCATTCCATGTTCCTTCGGGTGAATCACCCCTTCATCATGAAACCGTTCCTGAAAGGGTCTGTGGGCCCTGGGTGGCTCTGGCTGGAGCAGTGGCTGAGCAGCTCCGGTGGCTCCATGGGACTTGGCAGCTCCAGTGGCTCCGTGAGGCTGCACAGCTCTGGTGGCTCCATGGGGCTGGGCAGCTCCAGTGGCTCCATGGTCTGGGCAGCGCCGCGGATGGCGGATGCCTTTCCCCACCGCAGGGCGCTCGGTGCTGCTGCAGCGGCGTGACTCACCGGTGCTGTACTTTGTGGGCCAGCTTCTGACCCGCAGGGTTTAACGTGCCTCTTCGTTGTGCATAAGGCTATGAATGCAGCGTTAAACGGCACGTCCGGGAGGGTTTTTTAAAACAACAAATTGTAAATGGCAAAGCTTTTCTGAGGTTTACAGAATACTTATCTGTAGGTCTCTCAGTTTCCTGCCCAAAGCTGGACAGCCGTGTGGGACTGCTCATCCATCCGGACCGGGTGCTGAGGGCAAATGGTCCAAATTAACAGTTAATGTAGATTACTTCATGCATCAACTTTCCTGGGCAGAGCTAACGTGGCTTTTCTTCCACTTAGTCAGCCGTTTTCCAGTCTGTTTCAGGGAGCCCTGGGGTTTGCTTGGAAACCCAATCCCGGAGAAGCTGTTGTCCGCAGCTGCGCGCTGCTCCGCGGCGGTCTGCAGCATCTCCCTCCAGCATTCCCAGGTGCCCGCAAGGCAAAAGGAGTCTGAAAGCTGCCAGCTGAATGTGATTTGTAAGAGAATTAAGTTTAAGGCAATCAGGGGAATTTTGCTTCTGAATAAGACTGTCCACACAAAGATACAGTGAGGTTGAAGTAATCTGCTCTGGATTCACAGCTCTGTCGGTTTAGATGAGCACTTGCTGAGCACCTGCTTGAGGATGAGCACTTCGGCGCAAAGAAGTGTTTTGTCTGCGGAGCGCTCGCTGCCAGGAGGAATGTTCCCCCACTTAGTGTGGCTGTGGAAGTGTTTCTGCGCGTGGGATTGTCACGCTCGCGTTCCCCTCTCTTCATGGCATTGCCTTTTCAGACCAGTTGGCTACTGGAGGAGGGTGTCTCCAATGCGGTGTCGCCCACCTCGCCAGCGGGCACCTGTTAACAGTCTCTGAACACAGGGGAGCACCTGTTGGCACCCATGAGGAGCAGCGGGTGCCGGGACAGAGAGGGGAGCCCGGCCAGCCAGTCCCATGGGACATGCATAAGAAAAAAGTCACGTCTTGTTTTTGTGGTCTTTTTTTTTTTTTTTTGATGAGTGTTACTATTGGATTCTTCAGCAAAATGCCTCTCCAGGCTTAATGAAATTTGGAGCCCGGCCGTGATGTCAGCCTGGTTTGCCGCTGACGCTGAAGGTTGTGTGGTTAGACAGTTGCTGCGTCCTGTACATTGCCAGTGGTAACTGCGACTGTGGAAGAAACTGCAAGCAATGCTTGCCTTAATCAGCAAATGAATTTGCTCTGCCTGTGCTAATATTTGGGTTTTTTCTTCACTTTTTGCATATTCTGGCTAATGAATTTCCTGAGAAGAGTGCTTGCCAAGAAAGAAAAATTTGGTCAAATGTTTTAGAATTTTGATGGCATATGAAATGAGGGTTTAGATCCCAGAGTGTATTTACTAGAACTCAATTCTAAAGTTCATCGCGCCAAGAAAAATATGAAATATTGTCTGAATTGCTTGCAAACAGACAGCAGACAAAATTACTTCCAGGATGTGTTCAGTGAATGACTTAAAACTCTATAAAAGAGAACTGTGGTCTTCAAGGCAAAGGCTGTTGAATAGTTAGAACAGTTACTTGCTATATTTGATTTACCTAGCTCCCAGTGCACGTCGTGACCTCTTAGAATTTCACGACTGAACATAGCTCAGGAGCTTCTGCTGTAATACTCAGCGTTCAAAATCAAGCTGAAGAAAATCTTGTTTAATTATAGCAGTGTTAAGGCCCGTCTCCTCCACGGCACAGTGTCCAGAAGCCAATGCGATCGACGTGTGTCCAAGGGGATGAATCAGCTCGTTGGTTACTGGTACATCTCCTCCCTCCCTAAGAGGTCCAGCAGTAGCCATCGCAGCTCTGGCATCTTCACTGGCTGGGAGCGACGGGAGTAGGTGGCTTTTGTCCTGGTGTCGGGCACTTTCCAGCAGCACTGCCCAAGGGCTGTACCAAGAAGGCTGCTGGTGGCAGCCCCGTCATTGCCAGATGGGAAAAATGAAGCAACAGAGCTCGTGGCCAGAGGCAGGCATGGTGAGGGTCTGAATGAGCCTCTGTTGCGTTTGATGTCATAGGAGTTATTTTAATTTCAAGCTAATTTTTTATATTGTCAGAATCAATCTCATCAGTGTCACTACCACGCCTATCTGCAGCAAGGCCATCGCTGCTGCTGACACCGTGGTCGTGGTGTCACTGCTGATAATTTAAGTCTGACATCAGAAAGATTAATTTACTATGAAAATGACCCTCAGGAGACTAGTTCAGACATAGGATGAATCATATTTGAAAAATTGAATGTCTTATTGTTTCACAAGTTCTAATTAACTTTTTTAACTATCAGAAGTAGTGGGCAGATGCACAGTGGCTGCCCGTTTCACTCCGATGGGGTGCCCACGAGGAGTCACAAATCCCTTTTACCGTTCTGTGGCAGGTGGGACGACTTCTCTGTTGTGCCGGATCTGGATCAGACTGTTCCCATCTCATGCATTTTCACTGTGAAGGCTGAAAAAACGTGTCTTGGATAAATTTGGAGCTAAGTTTTTTTTTCAAACATTTTTTTCATCTTTTTCTGGAAAACCTACCAACCAAATATTTGTGTGTATCTTTTCCTGCTCTTCATGATCTCATGTCAGCTACTTGGTCTGATCGAGTGCTCGTGGCTGCCTGTGGTACAAGAAGGAGCAGAATCAGAAGAAAGAGTTTTTTGGATAGGCCTTGCTGGAACAGGAGTGTTTATCACGTCTAAAGATGTCAGTGTTCGTTATAGGCTGTCTCCAGCCAGAGGTCTATGAAGCAGTTTCTTTCAGAAAAACATTTGCACAGTGCCCCTGTTATAGTGGGGGTGACACGGACAATTCAGAGCAGAAAACTTGTGAAGTGTTGGTTTAGCAGTGCACTGTCCCGAGAATTGCCAGCTCTGCACAACCCTCGTAAGCTGTGCCTTTGCTGCCCGATCGCTAGAGACCCTGTTTGGGACTTGTGAGTCTGGAGAACGAGGGAAATGAAACCAAACTTGTTCTTACAAGCTGTAATTTGCTACGTTTTCTGATAACTTAGCTGCTTTCCTTTTTTTTTTCTGCCATTATTCTCATTTTCCTCACTGTTTCTGGTGATGACACCCTTGATCCAATATTCTATAAAATATTGCAATATAAAACTCTCAAGACGTAGAGGCTAGAGGCAGAGACTCTGCCATTTAAGTATTTTTGTCTTGCTATTTTGACCTGGTTTGTATGCCCTAGCAGCTTCTTACTTTAGGAAATTTTGTCTCAGCTGTGCAGAAAAAACTGGGATGTCTCTGAGAGATGTCTGAGGTGAGCTAATACAGCTGCTTGCACACGAAAGGTGTAGGAAGAGGAGAAGGACATGACACAACCAGCAGCATGAATTCAGTCTAGCAGTCTGCTACCAGTAAATCAAAGAAAAGAAAAATGTATTTCCCTCTTTATTTTCTTGAATCCTGTTTGTGAAGTGGGGTCATGCAATGCCTCCAAAACACCGTTCCTTGCATCGATTCGGTCAGAGCCTGCGGGTGCTCAGAGCGCTTCTGCAGCAGACCCCCAGGCTCTGGTCTGGTCTACGTTTCCCTGCAGAAAGCCACGTGAGCGCACCCCTGGCCCAGTGCTGTTAACTGTCCAAACCATCACCTGAGCATCAATAATGGATCCTGAGTAAGCTCTCCAGAGCAGGGATACAACTTAAACCCCGGTACTTCCCATGCACTTTCCTCTCCCTGCTCTCCCCGGGTCGGGAACATGAGCTCGGCTCAGCGCGCTCCGAGCGCCCGCCCGGCGGCGCCTTCACGCAGGTCACCGCGGGTGAGTTCGGTTTGTCAGAGCTGAGGGTGGTTTTGCAAATCCTCTCGTCCTCTGTGGACTGCCCTGTTTGCTGAGGCAGGACCATAATTGAAGGCAGTAAGTTCTGGGTTCAGATGCCGAGGTGCTGGGAGCAGGTTCCTTCTGTTGGTTGGGAGCTCTCTGATGTGAGATCCGCTTGAGGAGGGCCACTGGGGTGGGTCTGTGCGTAGCCCTTGGGTTCCTCAAGGATTTACAATTAAAGGAGGCTCTGAGTGTGCTCTCACCAGGACTGCGCTCCTCCTCCTCGCCCCGGTCCTGCCGCACAGCTGCGCGTCAGCCCTCAGGCTCCTGCCCCTTCTCACACCCGTGGCACTCAGCAAGGTGCTACTGATGCCAGCGTGGTCAGCCCTGCCTGCCAACAGCCCTCTCCCTGCTGGCTCTGTGGCATCGGTGGGGTTTTTATTTCATTTCATATGTAAAAACTCTTGAATGTATATGGTTGAGAGCTTCCTGATGGCTCTTGCTTGGAAACTTGGCACTGATGAAGTTGGAGGACAGACAACTCATGCATTAGATTTTGTAGAACAGCTTTCTTGCTTGAAAAGAAAAAAAACCACCCAAAACCCTACATTCACAAACAAGCATTTGGTAGCATGTGTCAAATCCATCTGCACGTGTGAAACACGAAAGGGAGGTGAAAACTGTTATTAAAATGTAAATGCCAAAATTCTGTACTAGATGGGAGATTCAAATGACCTCGTTCCAGCAGCAACCAACCATGCGATCCCCGATGCATCGGTCTGTAGGTACAATAAATACATCTCCTCGCCGAGGGAAGCTCTGGCTGACATTCGTGTGCCACCCTGCGCCCAGTGCCCGGGCACTCGCGTCCGCTGCTGCAGGAGCAGGCGCGGGCTGGCGGCCAAGGGGCGTCAGTGACCTTCCGAGTTCATTTGCTTCTCTTCGCTAATGCAGCTCAATTTTGAGTGCGGCTTTTCCCTGGCCATCTTCCGTGGAATCTGATCTGAGCTTTTGCATGGGTGTGTTGAAGAAAGCCAGACATTTCTTGTCACCGAAGGACGCTATTTAGAAGGTGATGGGCTCCTGAAGATGCGGCTAGGTGCCCACTAGGGTTTTCTCAAAGCTTACTTTTTCTGGAAATACACTTAATTCTTACTAACATCAGTATCTTCATCAACTTCAATTAAGGCTGGGCATCTGCATAGTTTGAAAGTCTGTCTGAGTGGTGCTGAGCGTGTATTTGTACCTACACCCCTCGGAAGTCCGGCCTTTCCATTCTGCCCCGACGGATGGCCGCGGCAGCGGGTCGCTATCTCGGCGCTGCTCTGCCGGGGCCGGCGGCACGGGCCGGCCCCGCGCACCCGCTCAGCCATGCAGCTGCAGGGCAGCGAGAGCCGCCGGCGCCCCGTGCGCGGTGAGGGCTGGAGAGGGGCCTCCTGGGCTGGGGAGCATCATCCGCGTTGTCTCTGCCGGACCGAGAAGCTGTTGTAGAAGATCTTTGGTCTTGGCACCCTTTTACATTTCTGACTGCCGGAACAGCCGCTGCCCGTGGGGGAGCGGGAGCCGGGCACCACGCAGCAATAGCAGGGGGAGCACTTGGAGCAGAGGTGTGAGTGGGCAGCGTAGTAAGCGAGCGAGCAAGGGCACACCGCGGGCCGTTCGTTCGTCATGAGCCAGGTGGGCAGAGCGCGCCGCGGCTCTGCTGAAGAGAAAAACAGCTCCGTGACAACTTGTCTATCAGCGTCAAGGAGACTCTGTAATTTACTGACGTCTGGAGATAGCTGCCTCGGGGGAAGGAGGGTCGTGGTTATCTGCTCGGGCACCGGGCAGCACGCGGAGCACGCCGTGCGCTGTACCGAGCGGTGCCGGGAGCGCCGAGGCGGGGGAAGAGCCGTGCCCGGCACAGGCGGTGCTGAACATGCCTGTCTCGACAACGACTCTGGAGATCTGCCCAGATGGTGTACTACATCTGTGTCTCCAATGTACCAATTAGCACTTGGGCGGGCGACATGGATGGTTACTAGCACTTTCTCCATGGGTCTAGTTTTGGGATTTTACTACTTTCCTTTAAAAAAATGTGTTGGCTGCTACTAGTGAGCTGGCAAGTGCAAAACCCAGCACCTGCGTTGCTAGGTACTGCCCGAGCAGCGAGCGGCACGGGTGGCTGCTGGGCCGTCCGCGGTGTGTCCCGCACCGATTGCACCGCGGGGATGGGGTGGGAATGATGACCTGGGGACCAGGCGCGTGGCAGCGGTGACACACAGCTGCCGTTCCCTGTCCCGTGCCTTGTTAAGGCTCCGTGCCCTGATGTCTCTCCGGCTCTGACCCGGGAAGACGGGCACCGGTGCGCTGCCCCGCAGACCATACTGGGCAGCAGCTGACTGGCGGCCGGCACGGGCACGGCTCGGTGCGGCGTGCGACCGGGCGCAGGGGGTGTCGCGCTGTCTGCGAGGGGGCGAGCGGATGTGTTAAAGTGGGGAAAAGAGCGTTTCAGTTCTTGTTCCCCTTTGGTGAAAAGGCTGTTGGGAAGATGCTGTGCGAGGCCGGGAACGTGCTCCAAAGCTGTTTTGTGTTGACGAGTAACGACAGCGCGTTTGTTGGGACGGCTGGGAGGAAAATCAGCCACAAAGGGAACTCCATTTTATTTATCATTCATTTTGGCTTGCTGCAGCAGGTGTTTGCTGGGAACTGTTTTAACCTACTTAATTTGTCTTTGTGTAGTGGGAAGCAGATAGCCTCAATTAAGAGACTGATTAGTAAGTTCTTTAATGACTTTCAATAGTTTTAGTCATTATTTCTTGTACAGGACTCTGAATCCTGGGAGCTGGGATTTAAGTATTACGTAAAATCCCAAACAGACCACAGCTGTTTGTATCCAGTGACTGTGCTGCTGGCCGTTTCCCTTCTTGGCTGGGTGGAAAGTTGCCAGATGTTTGCTGCACGTCGTCTTCGATTCTGAAGTTTGCAAAGGGTTTTGTAACGTGTGATACCACCCGGTGCCTGTTGGGGAGGGCAGAGCGTTCCCTTGGCTCTCCTTCTGGAATTCACTTGAAGAACTAGTTGTGACCCTCAGGGGATCAATGGCAGCAGATCCCTGAACAGGAATTTCAGTAAAGCATTAAAACTAACAAGCTGCCTTTTTGTTTGTTTGGGGTTTTTTGTTTGTTTGTTTCTCAAAGCGCCTCTAGTCAAGAAGTTTGCAACAGCAAAGACAACGCAGTGAAGTCTCATGTTAGCAAGAGTGCTCCAAAGGCTGTTACACACGTGCGTTCCGGTATGGATGCACTCTTCTTAACACCCCCAGCTGATGCGTGCAATCCATCCTGCTCACACTGACGGCGGAGCTCCGTGGCCGTTGCATTTATTCTGCATCCCCTGCCGTTTTCGCTCGCATCGCCCCTGTTCGTCTGCCCCGGCGGGACTGTCTCTGACGTTTGCAGACAGCCGAGGAGGTTCCCCGCGTGCCGGGCAGCATCTCCCACGGCGAGCACCCACGCAACCCGCCCGCGGGACGGCGTCTCCCCTCCTGCCACGCAGAGAGGTCTTTGGGATGGAGCCGGTCCTGACGAGTGGGGCACGTCTCTGGTTTTGTGGTGGTGATGAAACGGAGGGTCACTGGGGGTAGTTACTGGAGACATTTGTCTGGAGCACCTTGGGGTTGGCAGAGCACCACCACGGCAGAGCTCCGGAGCGCGGCGAGGGGACACGTGCGCCTGCGGGGAAAAACCATTCTCGTCTCTGTTTTCTCTCTGCAAGAATTCTGAGATGCAAACCTCTTTCCTTTTTTTTTTCTTTTTCTCTGAAAGAATGAGAATAAAGTAGAGACAGATGTGAAATGAAGTTAAAAAATTAAGCTGAAATGAATGATTAATGTGCTCTCTTGAATTATATATTCAAAGCAAGATACGTCGACATTACCGAATTGTTTTGTTTAATTGTTATTTTTCTGCAGCCTAATTTTTTTCAAACTTTGCATGTTTCCCATTTTTTGTATAAATGACGTTGTGGGCAGAGAAGTTTCAACAGAAAATTTCCAAACAATGGAGAACATGAGGACAAAGCAGTAATATTTCGGTATCTTGCAGTGCTGTTCTCTTGATTTTTTCAGGAGCTGACCATGTCCGCAGCGATGCGCAGACCGGTGGATAGAAAAGGTGAGTGATCTGGACTGTGATTGTGTCAAAGTTTGTGTCACAGTCATTACTGGGATGGGGTGGATCGTTGACTGGGGTTCCCTCCTCACCGCGCCCCAGCTCAGCTCCACTTTGTCTGCAAAAGAAACGCATTGCTGTTGTTTTCTGCCCCCTCACGAGCCCTTCCTGGCTCTTGCTCAGGCTGGGATAAATTTGGTGGTAAAAACCCACAAATCATTATTAGGAGGGAGGATGACACAGTCTGTGTCCCAGAAACCTTGCCATCAAAAAGCTGGGATGTGAGAGCACCGTCACGCAAAGACATGTCGGTGAGCCTCAATTATCAGCCTGCTTCCCGGGGAACTTTGCTGCCTCCTCTTTCTTCTCAGTGTTTCTGTGTGCTTATTTTTGTGTTTCTTTGAACAAGTCCTGGCAAGTGCCATGAAAGCTTTTGCCCCTTGCAGTGAAATAATGGAAGTTTTCTTCCCTTGCACTATTTTATGAGAGCATAAAATTTCATGACATTTATGGAAGTTGGTGTCATGAAGCAGGTGGCTTGTTAGCTTTTATTTTATTTTACTAGGCTCATTTGTACACATATAATATTGAATCTTTGTCATAAGTTTGTGAATTATGCTAAGATATTGTCTGATATTGCTGTCTGAGGAGCCTGAGGAATCTTTGCTGATGGTGACTGAGCAAGCAGGTGTATTTATCTAGTCTAGATTTTGGTGTAGCATTTAAAAGCTCCGTATCAAATAGGAGTGATGGGACATAAGACAGGAGAGCAGCCGTGAGGCCAGAGAGTGGCAATCTGCCACCGGCGGCTTGTGTATCAACCCAGCCAGCGAGTGTAGTGTCTCTCTCCAATCTGTTCTTGTTCTGCCTAATTACAGGCATGAACTAAGTGGGGATCGTGTTTCCCTGGTATCTGTAAAACGCCGTGGTAGATAGCCCGACCGCTCTCTTGGTAGGCACGTAGGGAAGTACGGAAGAGAAACTCAAATGACCCAAAGAGTCAACGCTCTGGGTTGCCTTCTAATCCAGATGTTGCCCCTCAATGCTGCTGGGGTGCAGCAGTGAAACCCCGCTGGGCACGTCTCTCTCTGCGGGTTGTGTTTGGTACGTGCCAGCAACGACCGTTTTGAAGATGCTCCACGTTCACCAGCCGGAGGGATTTTTGAAGTTCTGGGATGGAAGGGGGGCTTCTGGCTCTCTTTACGCAGCCGACAAGTCATAATTTGCCATGATTAGAGGTTTGCTGTGAGCGTCCTGCGTTACAGTGAAACCTGTGTTTATGCCCCCCGTACTCACGGGCACCTGCTTGAGGTGGGCACTGGCGGTAACAGCCGATGAAATCTCATTCCCTGGGAAACATCCATCTTTTGCATAATCCCTCACTCTTCAACAGGCAGCCACCTGCCCGCTGCGTGCCGCCCGCCCGCAGGCCTGCCCAGCTGTGCAGACTGCGTGGCAATCAGTGTGGTGGGCAGTGCCAAGGGGGCACCACGCCGTGCCCGCGCAGTGCTGTGTAACGTGTTTTCGAGCCATTGACTTCTACATTGCAAACAAAGTCTTTGTATTTGACCTTCTAAACGCTGGGCAAAGCGCAGGGGAAGTGCTGTGACAGCACGTATGGGGAAACTGCTTTCATGCTGGTTTTTGGTGTACTTTGGCCCATTACAGTGGTTACAGGCATCGCTTTTATTATCATTTTTCATTCTTTTTTTTTGGTAAGGGGTGGTTCCCTAGGCTGCCCATTATTGACATGTTTAACTAATCCATTAGTGACATCCCTGGCTGTATTCCCAGCGGATACATCTCTAAGGCTGGACGCAGCGACAGGCTCGTCATCTCAAAGACCCACGTTCCACCTTCCTGCGAGCGTTCCCTGCCCCGCCGCACGCCCAGCACGTGGGCCAGCATCAACTTTTCTCCTGACGTCTTATCGACCACAACTGATTAATAACTTTTCACTTTATGCCAGCCAGCTTCCCCCGTGCTGCACACGAGCTGGACGCTGTTTTCCGTGGCTGCTCCCGAGCCCTGCCGCAGGGAGCTGGTGTACCTGCCTGTTACCCGGCCACGTGCCAGGAGCCACGGAGAGACCCGGCTGGAAGGGCTGGTCCAGACAACCTCACACTTAACGTAAGTGCTCTGGTGCTTAAACAGGGTAAGGTCGAACACTGGCTCAGCACCATGTTTTGCCTGGGCGACAAGCTGCTGGGGAAGGATTTTGGTTGAATCGGATGCAAGAGCTCACGTTGTCCTTGCTTCTGCCTGTAGCCTTTGGCCACAGGTTTTCCCTGGATCTCCAGCATGGGTTTTCCCCACAGGTGAAAGAAGAGTCCCCTTTCACGTTGCTCGGGACTGCGAGAGTCACGTCGGTTCAGCTTTGGTGGTGAGGCTTTGGGCACCTTGCAGAAGGGGAGGAGAGGAAGGGCAGAGAACTGGAGCAGGCTTTCTGCGAGAGCGTCTCTGGGGGACAAAGAAAACCTGGCTCAGTTCGTTATTTTGAAACAATTTTATGTCCTGGCTCTGAACTTTATTCCAGACTCTAATTGCACATTCACAGAGTTACATAACTCCCCTCGTCTATAAACAATGAATTATTAACTGGGACTAAGAGACCCTGACTCTGCAGCCTTCTTGCTCAGCAGCTCACCCCGGCTGCATGGACCCCCCTTGGACCAGACAGCGCTCCCCCCACCCACGCAAGGCCCATGCCGTTGCGCTCCCCCATCCCGCCCCATCCCACTCCGCCCTCCCGCGCCGTCGCGCTCCCCGCTCCGCAGCAGGCAGAGCAGCCATCCTCCCTCCCTGTCTGTCTCTGAGCCCCCATTCTCGAGAAAAGCCCCGGTTTCTGCATGCCAGCCCGTTTGCCCCGGGACCCCCGGACCCGGTGCAGCACAGATGCTGCTGACTTTCGCTCACCAAAGGTGTATTAACGAGCGCTCAGCGGGCACGGGCTGGGCAGGGGGTCTCTGTGTCACAACAGAGCGACAGCAGCTGCCGGGAATCTTGCTTTTTGGGTTTTTTTCCGAGAAATACAAACTAAGTTTGAAAAGGAAGATGCTACTTCACATGATATGACAGATGTGTTTACAACTACGTTGTGTCTTGTGCTTGTTCTCACCAGACATGAAAGGAAACTGGAGATCTTGGCCAAGAGATCAGAAGTGTGGCCGTGTTGTCTGAGGAGTTGTCTTCCCCTCGCCGTGCTCATCCAAGTTCCCTGGCCAGACCGTAATCTGAATTACTGAGGTGGGTGTAACACAGGAACGGATCCTCAGCGTGATGTTGAGCTGGTGTTGATAAACTTTGGCTTGGATAATATCATCTGGTGTGGTCAATGTGTGGCTGCTGAGCGTTGACTGCAGCACGGCCACGTGCCACGCGCACACCCAGGGTCTGTTCTGCTGTGACCCCAAGGACAGGGACAGCAAAGGGCTCTTTTTTGCCATGGGCTTTCTGGTAGGTTAAGCCTTGGTTTCTCAGTTTCCTGGTAGAACTTCAGGCAGCAGAATACGGGGTGTTGGGATATTACCCAGGTATTGAATGTTTCAGCTGAGTGCTATTGACACCCTTAAACAGCAGTGAAGCAACATCAGGCGTCATTTCGCCCATAGATGTTAACGGTATATTGAGACTGCCTTCAAGTCTTCATTAGAACTTCCATTTTCCCATAATTCTCAACAGTTTCTTCATAAACTTCCATTTTCCCATAATTCCCAACAACATTTTCCATGTTGTTCCCATGACAACAAATGACATTTACAGCTTCTGTTTCAGTTCTCAGGTATTTTTTTTCCAGCTATACCAGAAGTCCTTTTGTTGTGGTCTGGATGCTGCAGGACCTGTTGGTTCTTACAGCTTCACCGTTACCTGGCATTGTCGTTCGTTTTACGTTAAGGCTGACGGTAACACTGGCTCATGTTTCATGTTTAGAGGGGACACTGTTTGCACAGAGAGTGCAGCCAAAATTTTTTGAAAGGAATAGTTATTTTGAGGGCCTCCGTTTCTTTAAAAAAACAAACCAACAAAAAGCCCTGAGAAATAAGATGCCGAAAAAGTTGCAAGTTGACCACACAAAACAGTCGGTCATTTCTGGAAAACTTGACCAGCAATATTCTGGCTCGTTAGGCACATCTCCCTTCACACGTATCGCTGCTGTATCCGGAAGCCAATATGTGCTTTGATTCCTGAGAATTAAGTCAATACATGAATGTGTAGAAAACTCAGCCAAGGAGAAAAATCAGTCCTTACACCAACCGTGGAAAGGTGTTGGTTTATTTATTTGTGTTGTCACTCAAAGAACGTTGCCACAATCACATTTAAAGTATTAAATAGATTATGGCTGAAAATTACATTTTAGGCAGCTGAGGCAAGTTTTCCTGTTAAAAAAGGAAAATAAAGCAAGCACAGGAGAGAAGCTCTGGGAGAAGGAGCCACAGGAAAGCAGTAAATCTGCAAAACAGGAGGGTAAAGCACCCTGTCCAAAATCTCTCGTTGGAGATTTATGGTGAGCAATAGTTAAGTACTAATGAAACAAGGCACTCAGTCTTTAGCTGACTTCACTTGTGTTTAATTATTCTCATCGGACTACAGGATGAGACCTTAATGATCCTAGTGTGTAGCTAAAAAATCACTTCAGTAATATATTCTCGAGCCTCTTTCTGTCTGGAGAGCTTGAGAGGAAAGTTGTGCTGCAGCGAGGGGCGGATCTGGAGGCGAAGCCTCGCCACGGACCCGCTCGTAGGTGAATCGAGCTGCGGCGTCGAGCACAAAACGCGGCTTCTGCAACGGCGATGCTGGCAGAGCTGCAAACAGGGAATTACAGTAATCCCATCTGGATGTTATTAAATGGCACGACTGATTTCAGAACAGCAAGGGACCAGACAAGATTTAATCCAGGAAATGTTTGTAAGAGAGCAAAAGGTTGTTGCAGTTACATTTTAATTTGTGAGGCACTTACCTCTCTTTTGGTAAGCATAGCTCCTCGACTTTTTGCAGATGTGTAACGTGGGTATAATAATCTCTGGAAATGTGTTTTGAGTAAACGAGTATTTTCAAGGATGAGAGAAAGAAACCAAACCTTCAGTTATGCTTAGGATTTTGGTTTCACCAGTCAAAGCTCCTCTTCCTCTAAAAGATCATAACAATCCTTTCGACTGTAGAAGGGCCTGTCAAGAGACATATATAAAGATGTGAAGTAGCAAGTGGAATGGCACACATTGACTGTCCCTCAGGCTGATCTTGTTAAAAGTTACTACTGACATACATACTACAAGTTTTTATGGAAAGGTTGTTTTTGTAATTGTTACATCAACACCTACGATCATTAGAGCGGAAAAAAGACCCAGAAGGATTGATTTCTGCTGCAGGTTTTGAGTCTCCTTATTTTAAGCACTTAACACTGTGAATTTTCTGTCTCTGTTTCTCAGAAGGGCCCTTGCTGTGCCTTGTGCACGTCGAGTCCCTCCCTGTGCCCAGTGGGCCAGCATCCATCACAAGAGCTGAGCGTGTGGGCGAGAGCTCTGCTGGACTGGAGCCAGAGTTCGTATTCCCTCGTTTTTTAAAGATAATGTTGCAGGGAAGACGAAAGTTGTTGTTTTTTCAGTAGGGAAATGGGATGGTAAGGCAGTGAAAGTGGTGAAGAATGAATCGTGGCATAACGTGTACATGGACTAAACTTCATTAAACATGCCAAGGTTGGTTGTTCTGAGTGGGGGCTGAAGGTCCGGAATATACTTCCAATCATTCAGCTCTCCGGGAGTAAATTCCTGAGTCCTGACCAGACCCTCAGACCAAAGTGGACGTACCTTCTGGTGGTGATGCTGGTATGGGCGTTGGTGAAGCCCCACCTCTGGGGTGGCAGCTGGACCTTGCCAAGAGCTGCACGCCGGGCACCGGCAGTCGGAGGAGTCAGTGCCAGGGAGAAACGGGACAGGGGAAGTCAGAAAGCAGGCGAGGACTGACGCTTATCTGGTTGTTAGCTTTGCAATTGTGCTAAACCCCTTTGGTTTTATTTGTTACAAGGATTATTTGTAACGATTGACTGGCAGCCCGATGCTTGGGTTGTGATTTGCTCTGGCAAAAGCATTTATAAGGGCACGTTAGCGGTGAGGAGCTCTCAAAGCACGTGCGTGTGTACGTGTGTGGATAGAATAGTGCCAGAGAGACCAGGTGTGTGCTCACGCCTACGTGCGAGGCAGCGAGCTGGCCACGAGCCCTGGGAGTCAGCAGCACTTTGTCTCCCCGTCGTGCCGCTCCACCGGCCCCGGGCAGCCGGGGAAGGGCAGTGCCTCGGGCCCCGGGAAGGAGCCCCGGCTCCGGAGGCGGGCGCTGCGGAAGGGCTGCGGTGCCACGCTGTTTTCGCTTGTTTATCTGGTCAGCGCCAGCCTGTTTTGTGGGCAGCTTGTGCTTGTCTCAAGGTATTTGGATTTGATAATCTGATCAGTGCCAGTCCATTCTTGGCTTCTCTGTCCGCCTGCTGACTCCCTTGTGTTACCCTTCTGGTGCTCCATCCATCTGTTAAGAATTTACTTACAAAACGCATTAAAATAAATCACTGTGATTTTATGTGCGTAGGGATCCTGTTTCCAGCATCTCAAAAATCCTGATAAATAACTGTGTCTGTGAGTAACAGTATCATAAAGTCTGGTATTTTACCACTAGTGATTTACAGGGAATGCCACGATGCTCAGAAAACAGCCTTCTAGCATGGAAATTTGGTGGTTTTCAGAATTAATTTTATACTTTGTTGTCCGGTAATACAGATTTTCGGACCAGGTGCATGTGCTGAACACTATTGTCAAAGAAATATATTCAGATACGGAGTACAGCAGCAGCATCCATCGAATTATTGTAAAGAAGATGACAGCTGAGACCTGGGGCAAGGGAAGTGCTATGGACCCAGACATTTTTAGTTTCTGGGCTATTGATTTTCCCACGGGGGAGGACAGGATGGCTCTGCAAGGAGAGAATGCTGTTTTCCATCCTCTGCAGAAGCTGAGCTGAACAGTGTTTGCACCAGCACAGGTCATGCCAGAGCTGGGGAGCCTGGCCAGGCTGATGCCACCAGCCGACACTGGGCAGGCTGGGCCACAGGGCTGGGCACTGGCCGAGTCCCTGCGGTAACGGGGCTGGGGGTCGTGGGGGAGCAGGACGTGCTCACACCTCCTTCCTGACTGGCAGTGGAGCTGCCCTGAGCTGCAGAGCAGCGCCTGGCGGGACGGCCACTGGAGATGTAGCTCCATCATGATCAAACCGTGCAAGATGCGGGAGAGGAGGAACACGTGCCGGGGGCAGGTGGAGGCAGGTCGCAGACGTGCTGGCGTTTGGAAGCTGCCGAAGGGCCGTGGGACCACGCGGCTCCGGTCCCCCCGCGCCCCTCGGCAGCGCTGGGCAGAGGTGTGACGTGAGGGACCGCAGCGGAGCCGCGTGGGTGCCTGCTGCTCATTGCACCGAGCTGCCAGCCGTCTCCAGGGGACCGACTCCGAAGGGAGACTGCTGAACACAGTGTACTTGATGCCATTTTATCTTCGTGTTGAATGCTCGTGAGCTGTGGTTTATTTAAATGAAGCCTTTATCTGTAACATATCAGTTAAAGCCATAATGTTACAGGAAAAGAAGCGTGACTTGGCTGATACAGGGATTAAAATCTTTTAACGTTGTGGCCCAGATACTGAGTAGTGTGATATAAAAAGATCGCAATGCATTCAGCAAAGCCAAACGCAGCAAGACCTGAACGAACCTCAGAGGACACCAGGACAACCAACCTAAACCACAGGTCAATGTTTTCAAATTCGGTGCAAGTTCTTTTCGTCTAATTAATCTGTATCTACCAATGTATTAATGGGAGGGAGACAGAAAGCTGACTGCTGCTGAAAGGTCCCCGAGGCTGGAAGAAAACAGTCCCAGTTTGTGGCTAATTATTTTTTTTTCTTAAAATTTATTACTCTGAAAGATAAGCAAACATGGTGTTTATTTGACCTGTGCACCTTGTGCCAGACTCTTTTTCCAAACACTGTTCTTCAAAAACAGCAATTAAAATAGAAGAAGAGAAGAAAATGCTGCCGAAAGCGCGGCAGCACAACAACGAAGGAAGGGGGTGAACACGGGGGTCCTGACACGGGGCCAGCGTCGCCCCTCGCACGCGGGGGTGCGGACGGCCGTCAGCACACGCCGTGGTTACCTGTGCCTCGTTTGCAGCTTCACGTCCCTCCCCAAGGGAAGCTGCAATCCTCGGGGAGCTATCAGGATGTCTGATTTATGCAAGAGTCTGTAATAAACTTGTGACAGTTATTTCTGTAGCTAATGGGAATGTAAAAGTTCAGATAACATATGTTAATACCTATAAGCAAAATCTCTGATAAGAACATCGCCCCCACTCCCCGCTCTGACTGCTCTGGTGCATCGCCCCTCGCTGCCAGAAACTCTCCTGAAAGGTGAATTTGTGGAACAGAAGTAGAATTCCAACACCGATGGTGTCCGTCCCGGAGCCAGACCTTGCTCCTCCCGGCAGCTGAGTCGACTGTGTCTGTGTGCGGTGACTCCATTGAGCCGGAGACGAGGCAGAGAAGGGAACCTTTCTGATTTACATCGTGTTGCGTCTTTGGGAAACAAATTAAAAAATGTGATGCCTGGTCAGAACTCCTGGTGATGGCAGCGTTAGCGACCGCACACCGCTGGTGACTGCTGGAGCCCCAAGGCTCGTCGTGGGGGCTTTGATCATTTGTTGGTGCCTTTGAAATGCACAGCTTTTCTCTTTCCATCCTGATGGCTTCGTAACTGATTCATAATCTCACTCCTCTGAAGGAGGTTAAGATAGGGCTGAATGTGTTGCTGAGCAAATGGCTTGCTTTTTGTGGTATTTTTATTAGACTTGAAAGAGTATATCGCTGACTTGCCTAAGAAGAGGTTTATATTTCATGTAATAGAGGATATACATCCTGATGGGCATGCCGTTGGTAATGCACCGGTAGAATTTATCGTAGCAACGTCCAGACCTCTAAACACCCACTAAATTTAACTTTAAAGCAATGCTAATTCAGGAGGAAAAACAGTATGCATCATCCGTCCTCAATTTGATAGTCTGTGATATGTGTAACCAATTGTTCTTATTTACATTAATTTGCATTGTGAAAAGCAATTTTACAGTTTCAGTCAGCCTTAATAGGCAATTTGCAGCGCAGTGCCTAATGGCGCGGTTACTTAAGCCTGGCCCCAGGGTGCTTTCCAGGCCCGACAGGAGACTAAACCTTTTAAATGTTCAATTGAACATCTTAAAAAGTCAAAAAGTCTTCAGCTGTTAGACCTGGTTCATACTCGCCTTGTCACATTTGATGTTATTGCTACGGATGCCCTTTGATTCAGATGCGTTTTGCCCGAGACTGCAGGAATGGCGATGTGATTCTACAAAATATGGCGGCGTGAGCGGCTGCCCCTGCCCGCAGGGGCACTTTGCTGGCGGTGAAGGAAGAGCGTCCCAGCAAGCCTTGCACCATGGCCTTGGTGGTTCAGGAGATCTACCTGCATTTAATGACTGACTTTTCACCAGGGCATCTCACCTTAATGACACGTTTCCGCATTTACCAATGCACGAACCATCTCCAGTAGGTGTGATAAAAGCTAATTTTACAAGAAAACTGAATGAAAGCCCTTAATTCACAATATTTTTACTTTGGATTGAATGTGTTAAGGGCAAACCAAAACCCCAAATAACCTACGTTTGGGTGATGTTGCAGAGGCTATTGTAATTCTCGGCACTCTCGGAGCGCTACCTAAGAAAGGTTCTTTGCCCTGTCAAGTTGCGTTAGGAGCTTGTCCTTCTTCTAATAGTACGTTTGATCATTGAAGAGGCGCTTTGAGAAAGCACATAAGCAGTCCCGTAGGGAAGGCTGCTGGTTCTGAACGTTGCAGATGAGGGAGGAAGTAGGAAAGACCTTCTCAAAAGATGGTGCCCCACTTAATTCCTTACTCTGGTTACATGCAACAACTGAAGGTCACAGCACGTTTTAGTTCTGTGTTGTATGAAGGATACAATGTACATGAGACTGAAGCAGGTTGCTGGTGGTGGATGGGTTGAGCAATGACTGTGGTTGTATCTCTGGCCTTTGCATCTAGTTGGTCATGTGAAATTCTCAAACGGGAGTGAGTTTTGTAAGAATTACACAAAAGATGTTGTGTTGTTTGGTCATCCTTGTACTAATGATTAATGAAGACAATAGAGAGTTGGGATACGCACTCAATTACATGAAGATATTGACAAGTTTGAGATCACGATGGGTCAAGATCTATGTTGTTGTTGTAGTTTGACGGCGATCCTCTTTCACATTCAGCAGTGTTCGTTTCCAACACACTTCCAGACATTGAGGTATTTGTTTCTAACCCATGCTGGTATCACATAGGTATTTGTATTTCGCAATAGATTATGGAAATGTGTGAATGTTATTGGATTTCTGTCTTCTCTAATGTGATAAAGGAAATACAAGGTTTGCTAAATGCCACTTTATAGGAAAGAATATTGTGCCACGCTGAACTAGTGTAGTACCACCATCCTTATTCTTTAGGAGTCTGCTTTATTTCTGCAAGAGGGTTTTACTTCAAAAGATGTCGCAATTCACTTCACAGTAGTATACAAGAGAGCTTCCAAAAACTTGCTAAAGCTGCGTGCTACTTGGCATATCTTGTGTTTGCAGCATTGTGCAGAGTGTGGAAAGATAGTCAAGGGAAGTTACGTATCGCATCACCCCATGTCATAATGCAAAACGTCCCTTATCTACAATGAGCTCAAAGTATTTGAGGCTGTGAATATCCCAGCCAGTTTGGCAAAAAATAGATAAAGTGAAATTATGCTTTTATAATGTTTTCCAACTAGATCTGGCTTGTTTGAGGCCATCTGAGCTTTGTGATGCATGGAGGTGGTGTAGGTAGCCTAGGCAATCTGCTACTATCTATATTTGTACCTCACAATATCAGTGATCTAACCTATTTTCAGTTTTAAGCCTTTTTTTTTTAAGATGGGCTTTGCTGTTTTCTCACTGCTACGTAATTAAAAAGCACAAAAGTTCAGAAATCTAAGTGCGAGAGGTTGAAGACAGCCTTTTGAAATGGCAGGTACAGGACATCTTTATAGCACCAGCATGAATCTTTACTACTTTTCTGAGATTCACTTGTAACATGGCCAATATTTTTAGCTTTTCATGAAAAAGAGTGGCGATTGTGGCTGCACACTACATGAACCGTGTTCCGTGGCTGACAGCAGTGTTGGACCTGGGGTAGGAAGAAGGCTGGAGCTCCTCTCCCTCCACCCACGCCCCGGATGGTGTTGGTTAAGGTATGACTTACCCCACTGGGGCCTCTCCGTGGCCCAGAACTCTCGTGGATGACTTTGCTCTTGTCCTCTCACACATCCACTTTTGTGATCCTGCTGCAGAGTTTGCCACAAAACCCACCAGGGATTAATGTTTTTTTTTTTCAACCTACTCTGGAGCCTTCCTCTGCACCTACCAAGAAGAAGTCCATAGCTGGTGATAGAGGCAGATGCCCTGAGACAACCAGCCACAACTAAGGTTTGGTTTGCCCCCCCATCCCATCCTCCAGGGTGTTCTGGATGGGCACTGGGAGAAGTCCCTGCTGTTGGCCACACATTTCAGAAGAATGATCTCATGGAATTGCCACTCAGTTTCTGCTCTACTTCCCGGACACTCACCTCTCTGCAAGTCTCTGTAAGTCAGTTGGGTTTTGTGTTTCGAAGTCTATATTGTCCAAAATGCGGAGGTAATGTTTAAGAAAAAAAAAACAAAACACAGTCATGGAAGGTTTTGGATTAGTTGAGTTCTTTAACCTTTAAATCGGTGACTGGCAAGGACAATTTCTAGTTTGCAGCTGCACAGTCCAGACACAAAGTTGTTTTTTGTTGTTTATTAATGTTTAATAAACAGCAACCTGCAGATGTAAACCGATACTTTACAAACTAGTTCTGCTGTGCCGTTGTGAAGGTGGCAGCCCCCACCCACCAACCCCCGTGCCGGCCCTGGCCCTCGCTGCGGGAGCTGGGGTGCCCGCGGGGGTAAGGCAGCACTGGGAGGGCTGCAGCAGTGGAAGGTGATGTTGTTCTTTAAAATGCTGGGATGTGCAGAGAGGGGCCGAGTGTTGGGTGCACCGAAAGGGACTCCGGTACAGGTTGCTCACAGCTTGTTTGCATAGACTGTGCCACGTCCAGAGTCGCGCAGTGGCTGGGCATTCCGTCAAATCCCCTGCCACAGAGATCAGCTGGAGCTTTGTCTGTGTCTCTCGGAGTGAGATCAAACCTTAAAGTTCAACACAACTTTCTGCCTTTTCTCCTCTTTTTCAGGAGTTTTCCTTCTCTTCCCGCTGTCGCAGTGTTTGGCCGGGGGTGGGAGGTGTGTTACAAATGCACATCCCCAAGCGAACACAAGGTCGGGGGCCGACGTTGTCGGTGGAGGTGTCCCGAGGTGAGCTGGGCATGGCAGGGAGGCGTGAGGGAAAACTGCAGGGAATGCTGACCTTCCACCGTGCCCGAAGGGCACCGTCAGGGCAGTGCCCCCGGCGAAGCGACGGGTTTCCGTGGCACGGCTGCCACCGAGGGCACTGCCGGAGTCCCGTGCCCTGGGCAGGCGTGGGGCTCTGGGCAGAGGCACCAGCAGCAGGAGGGGCTGGACAAACCTTAGAGGTAATAACCTGTCTCCTAAAGCGGGCATGACCTTGAGCGCGGTAACGTTGTCAAACGGGGCCGTCTGTGGCTGAGATCGCTTGTTTCCCACTTGAGTAGCAGCACATCAGAGTGCTGCTGTGGTACAGCCTGTGAGCTGCGTAAGTGACATAAAACCACTTTTTAATTTATCCAAAATGGTTCTGATACACTGCAAATATTGATCGCACTGACTGCTTTTGATTTACTTCTCTCTCTCATCCGTAGTGCTGTATGCTTTCCAGATAACTCCAGTGTCTAATTTACCAGTTCTTTGTTTTCCTCTACCAGCTCTCTGCTAGACTTTGAAAAAGGAGGTGCCTCTGTCAGCTTTGTTTCTCTGGTTTCTCGGGGAGGTTTCTCTGGCTGTCCTCAGAACACCCCCGTTCCAGCAGCTCCCCTGTGGGTTTTTAGTGAACTGCTGGGGAAGCTGCTTTATGACAAAAGTATGATTAATGATTGCTTTTGCATGTTTCTTAGAAATGAGATGCTCTGTCACTAAATAAATACACAAATAAATGGGCTGGATGTAAAAGAACATGTTTTTCACCAAAAATTACATCCTTAGTTGTAAATTTTAACAGATGTCATGAAACCAAAGATATTATGATCTATTACAAAAAGCCTTTGAAGTTCTGTTTTAATTAACTTGCAAAGCCATCAGGGCTCTTGGAGGGAAAATGATATGTGTAGTGTATCTCAAGAACTGATTGAATGTGATCACGAGGATGTGATGGGCACGGCTGGAGAATGAAGTACAGAAGAATGGAAGGTAAGAGCAGTCACTACCGCAGCAACACATAGTTGGTATTGAGCAAAGCAGCCCTGGCATGGAAAGGGCTGGGGCTGAAGGTGGTTTTCAACTCACTCTCCTCAGCGTTGTCAGCATCGCTGCCCTGGCACAGCCTCCGGGGCTGACCTTCAGCAAACGCGGCGTGGCTGGTCCGTTGTGCGCGTCGGCGGGCGCTCCATCGCGCGCTGCGGGCACCGTGCAGCGTTTGTCTTCCAGAAACTCTGACTGAATGAAAGGAGGCTGGGACTGTCGTGGGTTTATCTCTGAATATATTATGTTGGCTGCGGATGGAGTTCCTGCGTGCTTTATGGCATCGCTGTTTTTGACTGAAGGTAACCATATGCTGTATTTCCATAGCATGTGTTCCAATGAGATTTCCATACCAGAGCAGATGGGCATGCTCCAGTACGGCAGAATTGCGTCTCTGTGGCACCGCCGTGAACGCCGGTGTGTAACCGTGGCGTAGACGGCACTTTGCGTTTGTGTATGATAAGCATGTTTTAAGCAGGTTTGTGATTCCCCTAACTAACATAAATTCCAATTAATTGCTCTTCTGAAATCCCACTGGCATGCCCACTGCTTGCTGGCTTTCTGGTTTCTGTTGTCTCTCTTCTTCCTCCTGCTGATGCCATCAATGTCTGTATCGCCACTGCTGCATTACGGAGGTCTGGAGGCCGCTGTAGACAGACGTTCTTACAAACTGCCTGTTGAGGGCTTCATCCTAGAATCCCAGAATGGTTTGGGTTGGAAGGGACCTCAAAGATCATCTAGTTCCAACCCCCCTGCCATGGGCAGGGACACCCTCCACTACACCAGGTTGCTCAAAGCCCCATCCAACCTGGCCTTGAACACTTCCAGGGATGGGGCAGCCACAGCTTCTCTGGGCAGCCTGTTCCAGTGCCTCACCACCTGCAGAAGGAAGAATTTCTTCCTGAGATCTCATCTAAATCTACCCTCATTAGCTAAACGAAGCAGCAGCACAGCAGTCACAGGCGAGTCAGTCACCACCCTGCTTCGTATCCTGTCTGTGTTCAAAGTCTTGCTCTACTACAGACCACCTGCGTAACGTTGGGCAAGTTGTTCAGAAGTACACAGATGTGTAATTTCTCGTTGCGATAAGCGGGAATTGATCCCTGCAGCCTGTGAGATGGTGCCCGCTGCCGAGGGCCCTGCTCCCTCGTGAAGGTTGGCACGGCTGCTCCACGTTTCATGGGCAGTGGGAGAATGAAATTCTGGTGGCATGGCACTGCGGCCAGGGGGCAGGACCACGAGCTGCGGCAGCATGTTGGAATGCTGTTGTAAGGGGGATACCTACGGCCCCCTGAGAAGAAGCATTGCGGTGCTGAGCTCAGTTCTGCTGCCTGCAGCTGGATCCCCCTCCCCTCCCCTCCCCTGCCCTGCCCTCTCCTCCCCACCGCTCCCCTCCCCTGCCCCAGCCCCACGTGCCTGGCTTTGCCGCTCCATCCCCTGGCCGGTGTTTCCATCTCCGCTCACCCCGAGTACGTGCAGACCGTTTTGTTTCACCCGCTCATTTCCTGGTTTGTTTGATTCTGAAACAGTTGTGCTCAAGCATTAAAATAGGGTGATTCAAATTATTTTTAAAGAGCTACATGACTGCTCAGGGACTTACATGGAAGAAATAATGGAATGAATAAATGGATGACTGGCGGATCTGGGTTTTAAATGCAAAGCAAGAACCAAGTTCCCCTCTCATAAATGTGGGATTTAGAAAGTCTTATTTGAAGGTTTATCTAAAGGGTGTGTGTTTGATTATGTCTGCAGGTTACAGATTGATCCCCAGTGTGAAGTTTTGCAAGAAAAAGCTATTATTTTAGGGTCTGGGAATAGCAAGAGGGGCTGGATCCACCAGAACCAGGAGGATTTCCAGCGTGGAGGGAGCCTGGCAGCACTTGCCCTTCATCCGAGTTTGAACGTGGGCTCTCGGCTGGAAAAGAAGCCCTGGAGAGCTGTCGGGGGATTATCTCTGCCGCTCCGCAGGAGTTCAGGGTTTTGCTGCTGGAACAGCGTGCGCCTCCGATTTGATACCAACTTAGCCGAGATAAGGATCGGGCTCGGTGCCTCCAGCCTCCGAAGGCAGCCTGATAAAACTAGCAAGAGTCGTTTTTGTAAAAACGTCCGTTGGTAGCTTAGCAAAGGCCAGCAGGTTAAAGAGAAGGAGCAGGACTCGAAGCCGCGTTTCTCTGTGGGTGTGAGCAGGTGCCGTCGCACTGAAGCCAACGGCAGTGCTCTTAGCTGGCACCTGAAGGGCCGACAAAACCCTTCCTTGGTGCTGCCATGAACAGACCTTTCATGGGTGCGAGATGAGTTCAGGTACAAACCTTGGGTTTTAATTTCCTGCCTGCCTCCCTCTGATCTGTACAGCAACCGGTGTTATTTCACTGTAGTTGTTTTAGAAATTAGCTTGTAGTACACTCCGGTCACTCCTTCCTACTGAACGACAACTTCTTTAAAATTTAATTTAAGGTTTTTAAATTGGCATCCTCATTGTAATGCATCTTCCTTCTGGTTTCCACTAAAAGCTCAGCATTGTGACTTGTGTAGAATTTTTAATGAGCAGACCTGTAATACAAATTTTGCCACTGCTAGTAGTTAGACTCACCGGCGAGCAACGCGGGGAGCAGGAGCCTCTGTGCTCCTCAAAGGTGCAGAGTCGGGGGATGAAGCAAAGTTTTGTTTTCCCGGTGAGGCAGAGGGAGCGGCCGAGTTTGCTCTGCGTCGTTGCCGACGGCTCAGCGGCACCGTTCCATCATCGCTGACCTTCCTCTCCACATCCTGGTGCAGCCGTTGCCGTTTGGGGCAATTTAAGGCACTTCAGACTGTTCTGTAGCGGTCAGCAAACCGTTCCAGCACCATCATTAGTGCCTCCGCGGCTGGCGGGGAGCGAAGGTGAATGCCTTGGGGCAATTCTGAGCAAGAGTTCCTGCAGCATCATTTTCTTTTCCAGTAGTTTGATGCCAAATATGAATTTCCATTTATTATTGTACTGAGTGGGATAATACATTTTTCAGGCTTTTGCTGATATCCTCCAAGAACCTAGAAAAGAGTACTTTTATCTGAACCTATAATTTATCGGTGTGATAACCAGGAATTAAAGACTGAGGATAACTAGCAACACCAAGCCTTTTTGATCTTTAAAAAATCTCCCACTTTTTAAGGTTACTTGCTCCGTTCTTTGCTGTGTCTAACAGACATAATTTGGGTCCCAGTTAACCTGCAGTTTAGGTCAAAAGGAACAACAGGAAAATTAAAAGAGTTTGACCAGCAAGAAATAATTATGAGCTTCTCACAGAGCGGATGGAAGAGAGCGAGAGCTGCGGCTGTGGGGTCAGACTGCAGAGGCTCTAAGGGACTTTGGGAACCAGGAACCTCACGCGTTCAAAGTAGCAGTGAGCGGTGCTGACACTGGTCTTGGATGATGCTGGGGAGGACAGAGACCTCAGCCCAGGTTCCTGCAGACCCCCCAGGCCTGAATCAGCACAAAGCGGTGAAACCAAGTCAGTGCAGAAAGGGAAACCAAGTACCATGGGAAAGGCTGGGAAATACCCTGGTGCCAGGCAATGCCAGCAGCAAGCACTGCCAGGCGATGCCAGCAGCGAGCACCGCCGGCTCCTGCGGCCACGGCAAGGAGAGGAGCTGCAGGGCAGGCACCCTGACATGGCACGCCGTCACTCTGCCGACCGCGGTGCTCCGTGTGTCACAGTGCCTGCAACCTGCCAAGCGAGAACGGCAGTTACTGTCCCTGTCTAACTTGAAATTTTATAAATGATCTCTTCAATAAATTTTACTTTTCATGTTTTCTCCGTACGGTTAGGAAATAGGCAGTTTACAGACAGTTACATTTTCTAAATGACTGCATTTGCTTCTTAGCCTTTAAGTGAGATGCCTGGAAAAATGTGTTTCTGTATCCTCCAAGGGAAATAATGGGAAGTCTCTCCCTCCCGGTTCAAGACCACTCTCAAAGAAATACCCAGGTTTTAGCACTGGATTTATCTCAACAATGCACAGTCGTTTAAAAGCTTCCTGAGATGTCTGTACTTACAAGGAACGTTTCGAAAGCACCTTCGGAGCGCACACAGTGAGTACGTCTCGCTTGGTGGATGGCTTGAAGAAAACCTACTTGGTTCGATCATCGGGTCAAGCCAAATAAATTTCTACCTTCTTCATAGAAAATTACTAGTGAATGTCGAGGCTGAAGCGATTTCAGCTTCCTTGACATGGAAGATTTAGTTACATCAAACAATAATGAACAGCTGAAAGATGTAATTTTGGTTAGAAAAAGCGTGCAGCAACTACACATGCAGAGACAAGATAATTCTTGCGATTCACTGCACCCAAATATTTAAATGCTTAGGGCGTTAAATATTAGTAAGACTTATTTTCAGAGGCAGCTGATGGCTCTGAAGCTTAGTCCCCGCTCAGTCTGTCAGATCCTTGAGTTTCAGAGGAAAAACTGTGCAGGAAATGTTGTTCTTTGGTCGTGCTTTCCATTGCATTGCAGATCAGTAACGGCAGCAAATGGAGCTCTGGCACGGGGAAGGTCGCTGCGGGGCGTGCGGAAATGAAAGGACTATTTTGTGTCTCGTTTAGAGACTTCCTTTTATTTATTGGTGTGTGTTACCCGGTGGCTGGGGTAATGGGCCTCGGAAGAAAGTGCTGGTTAAGTAAAATAGCTGTGGTTTGGGGGGGAATACCGAAAGCAGAAGTTCTGAGAAGCAGCGGCCACGTTCTCAGGCATCCGAAATGTATCTGCTGCTAAAAGCAAAGCAATTTTTTCTAATTCCGAAATCCCAGTTTGCGAGGCTGCTAAATCATCCTCGGGCTTAGCACAATAGTCTCTTGGCAACTGCAGATGCTTGTCTTGAAAGATTCATTTTTACAACAGATTGAATTCTCAGAAAAAGAGGCCAAACATAAAGATGTTAGAAATCAAAGCGAAAATCCAAAAGGGTTTTGAGGCTTGATTTGGTTAAGCATCCAAATGTTTGGATATTGATTTGAAACTTATTCAAGCTGCTTAAATCTAGAAAACTGGTAATAGGCTCTATCCTCCCTGCTCTGTGATGGAAAGTCTTGGCACATACAGTTCCAAATTGCATTGACCTTTTTTGCTGCCAAATTCTATTGCGTTTTCATTTCTAATTTACTGTCCAATCCAGCCCCAAGGTCTCTAGCTTTTACTGCCTTTCTAGGTTTCCATTTCCTATTCAACATGTGCATTTCCCCCTTGCTTAATAGTTTTCATCTTTTCCCAGTTAGGTCTCATCTGATTACTCAGAAATTTAGGGACTCATATATGAGATCAGACTGGCAATCCATCCGTTTTGTTATTCTTTCTTCTGTAATTTACCAGGTTCAGATGCTTCAGAAGGCATAGAAAATGGATCATTATGGAAAGCTTTATCCATAGGAAAAATCTATAGTGTGTTTCTGTGCTAACGTAGAAGGATTTATATCCTCTTCCATAATACCTGGCTGAAATAAGTGTTTCCTCTCAGCACCCTTATACAATATGTTTTTCTGAATTCTACTAAATGTTCACTAAATATCCATTGACAATGGGTTCCACAGGTTTATTCTGGAGGTTTAGTAGTTGCTTCTGCCTACTTTTTGTATTTCCTCTGATGATACTGGTGTTATTTATCTTTTTCTGGTTTGCTAGTTTTCCAAAGTAGTGCCACTTGTGATTGTCATTAATATGCCAAACGTCACTTCTTTTTGAGCAGCAAGGAAGATGCTGTATAAAATGAATTACAATACACATTCTCCCTCTAATTTTTAAAGTATATTTGTATAAAGCATATTTTAAAGTGTATTGTAGGGACTTTTCTCTGAAAGCTGTGGTTGGAATTACTGACCTCTTTCTTTCGAGCAGCATTTCTGCATTGCCATCCTTTGGTAAGTAGCTGCCTGGCAAAGGGAAAATTATCCACACAAAAACCTTCTCTGCATGTTTCCCTTTTACTTTTTCCATTTCCTCTGAATATTCCTGATGCCATTTCTTTAATTCACCCTTCCTGACGGTTGCACCGTTTTTCTGAAAACGACAGACCGAAAATACCACATTGCAGGAGGAGGAGGAGGACGCAGAGCTCGAGTGGCTCCATCCCGGGGTGGGCACGCCGGCGGGTGGGGGTCCCTGCGCCGCTGGCCCCTGCGCCCGGCACAGGCGGCTGGTCCTGGCGACCGTGCGGGAGGAGGCAGCGGCCCGGATGAGGCACGTGAGCCCCACGCGGGGCCGGCGGCGCTGGTGGCTTGGAGTAGGCGGCGTGGCCGAGTCCGACCCCACGTCCGCAGTCGCCCGGCGCTTCCTCCGTTTCCTCGGTTCACCTCGTTACTTCGGCACTCGGGGCTCGCCGCCGCGCCGCACTGGTGGGGCCTTTGCGAACCTTCTTGGCAGCACTTCCCGTCTTTCGCTCAGCCCTCTCCGTGCCGGGCGCGTTTGGTCCGTGCCTGGGGTTTATCGGTGTAATTAGTGTGATCTCTGCGGTGTCATCCCTGCTCGCCAAAACAGTTCCTGACGATGTTCTGCTGATCCCGGTGATCGCTGAATGGGAGTGAAGCTACGCGGCGGCATATGGCAGTGTTTCTTATCTGGGATGGCTCAGTTTAGCATTTTAGGGTTGTTTTTAGTCCTTTTTCCTTTAATCAGAGTTGTCTGTTTGCTTAGAGATCGGGCTGGCTTTGTGTGTTTCCTCATTGCTAAGACGACACTTTCCCAAGTTCTGCAAAACCCTGGTGTGTTCCGGCGGGCTCTGCAGGAGCGAGCCTCACGCACGCAGGCAGGGGCTTTGCTGCGGTGAAATGCACACCAGTGGGGTGGTGCACAGGGGCTGTTTTTGAAGTATTAACATTTGTTGTTTATTTCTAAATGTTTGCAGGGAGAACAGTGTTTTTTAAAAAAGTACATGGCCAGGTTAATGCCGGACTGTTCCCAGTAACTCCAGTGGTACACTTTCAGGCCCCCAGTGCTTGTACCAGCAGTAGTTTTATGTCAGTGATATTTCTTTTCCTACAAACTGCCAGTGAGCTGAGAGTAGCGGTGACAATCCTGCCTTCCAAGGATGCGCTGCGGCGTTTTGGATCCTGGTGCCTGGTATTTACAGAAGGTTTTTATAGTACAGACTCAGCAGTTTGCACAGTTTGGTGAATCCGTTTGGAGTAATTGGTGTAACACCAGCCTGGAGTTGTGAGTCTGTTTAAGCCATTCTCCTTCAAGTACATCAAACGCTAAAACACCTACAGTACAAACATTGATTTTGTTTGGGTTGTTCCATGGGTTCTTCCAGCTCTACCGACACAACGGTGAGTAACTCAGCGGTTGGTTGACACAGGTCCCAGTCATTCCTTGGGCTCCGGGGCCAAGGGCCCAGCCACATCCCGCGGCAGGTCCGAGACGGACGCCTCTGCCTCTGCGTCGCTGGCTTCCCTGCCCTGCTGATGCAAAGAGATGACAGCGATTCTCCACCGAGCCCCCGCAGCCAACAGTGCAATATACTGTGCATCTCCTCCTGTAAAGGAGATCCGTGTTGTGCTGTGGCCATATGTCATGCTCTAACTGCAGACCAGTGGCTTTGCCTTCCCCTTATCCTGGTTCTGGGATAGTTGTTTATGTTAGTGACAAAAGAACCTGTCAAAAATCAGCTCCCATTTAATTTATTTTTCACTTGCAAAACAGAATCAGTCTGCATATTTTTAATATAATTTTTTCCCCAGGGATGGGCCAATTTTATTCTACCTCTCTTCCCCGGGCTGTGTAGAAAGCCCTACAAAGCTATCTGGAGACATTGTGTGGCTGAAATTGCCTCAAGAGAATTTTCTTTCATGCTTTATCCCCAAACTCTTATTCGGCTGTTCAACACTCTTCCACCAATTATTAAAAGAAGCTGGTGCTTGTGTGGTATCCTGTGAGTGTGACTTGATGAACAGACCTACTGGCAAATTTGCTAGGGTAAAGCAGATTGCTGCCCTGGAGAAGATCCAGACATCGTGGAAGTGGCATTTTGTTTTGTTTTCCAAAGAAAAATTATAATTGCCTCGAAATAAATTATCCCTGTGATACTGGCCTTCCCTTTTTGCAGTTTGCTTGTTTGAAATCCGAGTCAGATAGCATGAAGAGATTTTTTTTTTTTGTAACCCCTGCTCTATGTTCCCTATTAAAATTTCTTTTTTTTTTCCCTCCAGAATAATTTGCCCTTTTTCACCTAAAATAGTGATAAGAAGAAAGATGAACCTGTCCTGCCCCTACGTGTGTTTTCAGAGGAGCAGTAGGGTGGCTCAGCTGGCAGCTCCCTCGTCCAGTCAGTGTTGACACCTTGTACTGGCCAGGGGATTTGTACTGCTGAGTTGATATATTTTTCTGAATATCTCCAGAAATTGTGTTATTTGTGTTCATGATCATGAGTAACCTTAATTTTTACAGGTAAGGTAATTCAGGGGAGCTGAGCCGCCTTTTTTATCTCAGACGTAGTCCACCTGAGTAGATGTGTTCCCTCCCCTTCCGTCAGTGCCAACGCCACTGGTTTTCTCCGTCGCAGTGATGTTTGAGTGATGCCCAACATAACCGGGTAGCGCTTCGCTTCAGACCGTTAAACCGTGGCCACTTCTTCCCTGGCGCGTGCCATGGAGTTACACCAGTGCTCTTTGTCCGTGTGTTAGTTTTGAATCATACAAATCCCAAGTTCTTCTAAAATCATCGTCGTCTTGTTGTTTTCTCCTCACCAGTAGAACTGGCTGGAAAGAGGTGGAAAAGTGGCAACTGAGGCTGCAGCCCGTGTCCCTGCCAGGGGCTGCGAGCGCGGGGCCGTGGGCAGTGCGGGCACGGCGGGGCGGGCGCAGGCGGGAGGTGGAGGAGCGCAGATTTGTGCCGGTACTGGAGGACCGATCAGTACGATGCTGGTGTGTCCGGGCCTGTTAGCACGTCACTGATCCCAGACACAATAACAGAATAGCTGATATGAGACTTGATTAATGAATAATTAATTAGAATGTATTCTAATTAGTGTCAATCAACTTGCGGGTATGGAGAATAGGAGCAGTAGATAAGGCTGACTCTTTCTTTTAATGAGATGACAAACGCACAGATGAGGAGTGTATGGATGCTCCAGCTGTTTGCCTTGGCACCGTGTGACAGCCGGGGAGGAGCCAGGTGCCACGGGGTGCCACGGGGTGCCGAGCGCGCCGGGCCGTTGGGGCGACTGAGGGCGGGAGGGGAGCATGTGGCCAGCACTGCTGCGCGGGGCTCGGCCGGTGCCCGCTCTGCCCACGGGGTTGGGGATCTGGGGAAGGGGTTGGGCAGCCCTGCTTGGCACGAGCCTGGCTGCTGCTGAAACCCTCTGCTGAGCTGCGATGGGTGCGTGTAGGGGAGAGGGACCATGTGCAGAGAGGGACCACACAGAGGGACCATGCGAAGCCACGGGGAGCGGGAAGGGCTGGGAGAAGAAGCCGGGCAGCGAGAGGCTGGAAGGAGTTGGTCTGCTGAACTCCAGAGCAAGACGAGCAAGGCATGGTTCGGTCTCAGCCTGTGAGCGTGAGCACAGGGAGCAGGCACCTGGACAGGAAGCTTTTCGGTTTAGTGGGCAGGGATATGAGGAGGTCCAAAGCTGGAAGCTGAGGTAAACATGTTTTATGCACGGCAGGGGTAGTTTGGTAACTGGAGTGTCCTACCAGAGCTGATGGCCAACTCCTCATCGCCAAAATGTCTTAATGGAGATCGGTTTGTGGTTTTCTGAAAAGGTGCTCCACCTGGAAAGGCATTAATCCTGGGAAGCCATGATGGATGCCCACACAGCCCTTCCTGGCTACGGACCCGCAGTTACTTGCTCCAGCCCATCTCGCTGGAAGCAGGATGCGGCCCTGGCCCTGCGTTGGCACGCGGAGTGCCGCCCAGCCGAGGGCCGCCGCGGTGCCGCGGCACATGGGTGAGCAGCTCCAGTGTCTGCGGCTCTGCCGCTGATCAACGCGTCAGCCAAAGCGGATTGGATTTCGGGAAGTCTTACAGACCCCAGTAAAGATCAGTAATCATTAAAATTAACCACACGCTGATTTAATCAACATATAGCTTTGTTAATTACTAGCTCTTTTTTCGTGTCCATCTGTTTTAAGGATTTTAGGGAACCTGCAGCAGATGTTCATGTAAATATAATACGCCGGTTGCCATGTAAATACAAAATTTTCAGGAGTGTTTGTGTAACAGACTTCCAATTTATTTGTGCCGTTGTCGGTATCACGTCTTCACCGGCTGGAACACAAAACTGACAACTCTGTTAGTCCCCGCCGGAGCCGGTCTCTGCCGACGGGCCCCTCTGCCCGGCCGCGTGTGGCCGCCCCGTGCTCCGCGCTCGGCGGCCCCCGGGTGTGCCATGGCCGTGTCCCGGGAGCTGCTGCCTGAACGTGAAATGGGACCCGTCCAGTCGTGCTCCCTCCCAGGGGATCAGGAATAACCTCCATGCTCACGGTGAACATGATTCATTCCCGGTGAGCGCGTGAGCGGGCAGTGGTTCCTGTGGCGGAGGGTCGCAGGTTTGCAGCTGGCTGTGCCATCATGCGGTGGGCACTGCTCCGGGGGGCGCTGGCACGGGGTCCTGTCGGGGTGCAGGGCGGCCAGGAGACAGGGGCAGGTTTGCCCACAGTTGGGTGGTTCTGCCCTGGTAAAGCGTTTGCAGCCCGGCGCTCATCTCTCTCTTGTACAAATTTGTGCAAAGCGCTCTCCAGCAGCGGATTCCGCGTGCTCGTTGGAGGGGACATGACAAATGAAATGTGCGTTTCGGTGCTGGTCGAGGGAGCAGAGGGAAGGATGGATCTTTTCAAAGTTTCCTGCAGAGAGCTGAGCCTGGAGTTGTCTTTCGTTTGTGTCTGCACTTGAAAAGAGCTCCGCTTTCTGCTTTCTTCCCTTATTTTTCAGCTTCTGAGTATTTTGGTGTCATTTAGCTCTGCATTGGCAATGCCTCCGGGGGCCGAGAGAGGCGGGCGGGCGCGAGCGGAGGCAGGTCATTAACCAGCTGTCATCGGGCGCCCCGTGGTCCGCACAGCCCTCGCGCCAGGTTGGCCGAGCAGCTGCGGCTGCTGTGGGACTCCCCTGCACGGGACAAGGGGTACGACGTCTCAGAGACGGGAGCACAGAGGAGCAGATGCCCACAAGTGACTGGTAAGTCCCGGGGGCAGAGGTGGCCCCTCGCACCCTTCCCAAGCAGGCACGAGGAAGTGGAGGTTGGAGATGGTGGGGCTGGGCAGAGACCTGATGTCTCGGCAGGGGCGACTCAACGCCAGCA
The DNA here is from genome assembly GCF_009769465.1 of Tauraco erythrolophus. Taxonomy (NCBI): domain Eukaryota; kingdom Metazoa; phylum Chordata; class Aves; order Musophagiformes; family Musophagidae; genus Tauraco; species Tauraco erythrolophus. The sequence goes on along the minus strand of NC_141474.1, from coordinate 35,740,823 downwards.
ACCAGAAAATAACGTACAGGTGATAGACAGCAGTCAGCAACGTGAGTGGAAGTTCATCTAAACCAAACTCATTAAATTATTTATTTAATATTTACAATTTCCAGTAATCTTGGCGTAATATTTGCTAATTTTTCTGTTGTTTTAATACTAAAAATATGCCCTTCTTGACTGAACACAGGAAAGAGAAGAGAAGCTTCTATTTCCCACCACAATTGAGTCTCACTACGTCAAATCCTTAGATTTCAGATGACAGTGGAAATTAATAGCAAGAATAAAATCTTATAATTGAAATTGAAATGAAACTAAATCTTACAGATGGGATATGTGCTTCAACTTCAGTCTGAGTGTCTGAGGAATCACTGTGCATTTTTTAATTCTTTGACTCTTCTCCATAAATGTTTTGACATGCTCAGAAATTTATCATCATTATTATGGCTGCTAGATCATCACATACTGATGAGTCCAAAGTCAAAATTTTTACTTGCCATTTACTCAGAAATAAATTTCCAACCAGAAATCTACATTATGGGCTTTTCCAGGAGGCAATACTTTGTCTTGTGCTGCAGCGCAGCGCGTGTCGGTGCCCTGCCTGGGCTGCCAGGGCTGTGCGGTGCCACTGGGGCTGGGAGCATCCTCAGTCCTGCAGGTACTGGGGGAACAATCCCAGTCCCTACCAGGGTCAGTGCCTTTCATTTCTGTTACCGATACAGGCAAGTTATTTGGTAGAATATGGCACTCCTGTACGTATGTTCTCTGAGTATGGCTCCTGCTTAGAAGCCCTCCTAACTGTTCTTTTTAAAAGAAGGTGTTTATAGCTTTAGACCAGATTGATATTTTAGTTAATAGATTCAAGACCTTCCCTTTTGCATCTGTTTGTCTTCAACCCTATCCTTAAATGTCACCTTTGTCTTGTGTACGTGATTAGAAGGTGGCCTTAAAAGTGTGGGCAACTTGAGGCTGTTAAGTGGAGGAGGAACCATTTCAATCTTGTGCCTTTGTGCCGCGAGGGTGTTACGTGGATTGAGAAGACGGCGTCGTACCAGTGTGGGTGTGTGTTTGCGGTGCTGGTGCGGCAGGTGCCAGACGCCAAGCGGGTACCAGATGTGGAGCGGGTGCCAGACGCCGAGCCGGTGCCGGATGTGGAGCTGGTGCCAGATGCCGAGCCGGAGCCAGCGGGGCATCCCTCCGATGGCACCACACCCAGCGCCCGGGCAGCCGGAGCCCGCGCTGGGCTGGGGTTTGGTTTCCGCGGGCTCGGAGCTGGCCCCGCTTTGGTGCTCCCTACAAACACTCCCGGTGATTTACTGGGATCGCACTCCGCCTCCGGCCTTTAGAGAGGAATTAAAGTAATTGTGGGACATAATGGAGGAAAAATCCTTTAGTGTTTCCTTCTTTATAATTCATATTTCTATAATATCCTTCAATTTCCTCTAAGCTCCTTACGTGCCTGTGCACCTGAAGAGTTCAGAGCCTTCCTGCACTGTTTCGTTATTGAGGTGTGAAATAGGTGGCGCTCCCGTTAGCGATCCCTACGAGCCCTGGCAGCCCCGTTTGGAGCCGCCGTGCCGGTGGCGGGGCCGGACCGTTGGCTGTGGTACGGATTAGTTCTAAAGGAGCTGCGTGTCGAGTGTGAAAAAGGACACGAGATACTTTTACTTACGGGTTTCCCTTTTGCATGTGAGTTTAGGGTAAGTATTGCAATAGCATATGTGTAGGAAAGAAAGCTGATAACTTTTATTACATGTTTATTAACATACAAGAGGTGTTTGCTGTACCTTCGTGTCACATATGTGATGTCAATCTCTGCTTGCAAAAAGCGAGTGAGGAAACGGCGACTTTCAGGTCTTGGGTAGTTTTACTGAGTAAAGGTGGAGCTCTGACCTTGGTGGTTCCTGCCACCCTTCGCCTTTCCCTGTGACGTTTGCTGCCCCACTTGGTCTCAAGGACAGCTTCAGGTCATTGAAATTATCACAGACCTGTGTTAATTTGCCCCAGGCTGGTGAAATGTGTGGAATTTACACAATGAAATTCAGATTGCAGTTTCTTCTGGTTGTTTCCTGGATGATTTTTTCTGGTTTAGCACGCGTTGGCTGCAGTGCAGAACTCTGAAGTTTGGTGCCAGCCGACTACCAAAGCATTGCTCAGAGTGGATCTTCTTCGTTGGTAGGACCAGAGGTGGTTGATTCCTCAGCAATATGCAGTAACACCCACTAAATATTCGCCTTCTTGAGGTTGAATGATTTATCGCAGTACTTCTGGGTGTTTATTGCCACTTTTGAATTTAATAACACCTTAAACTTTGCCCAGTTAAAACACTGATTTTAATAATCTTAGAATCACAGAAAGGTTTGGGTTGGAAGGGACCTCAAAGATCATCCAGATCCAACCCCCCAGCCATGGGCAGGGACACCCTCCACTACACCAGGTTGCCCAAAGCCCCATCCAACCTGGCCTTGAACACTGCCAGGGATGGGGCAGCCACAGCTTCTCTGGGCAACCTGTTCCAGTGCCTCACCACCCTCATACATAATGTTTTTAAATTTGAATGGTAGGAAACAGGTTAAATATCTCTCTGTTGACAGATACGTGGATTATGTGGCCAAAGTGTCTGTTATAGTCACCTAGTTTGACTTCTTGAGTAACAGAAGCTTTAAAGCTTTAAAATTAAACCTACAAATCATTCCTGAAGCCCTTTTCCTTGTTTAGAAAAAAAAAAAATCCATTTTGATTTATTCAGAATTGTCTCATTTCTTCATAATGTGAAGATCGTCTTGTGTGCTAAGTTGTGAGTCCCCTACTATCAATGTTAAGTGACCTTCTGAACGTTTCAGAACAAAATGAATCGTTGATCTTCTCAAGTCTCTTACTGCAAGGAGGCTTCCAGATGCAAATTACTCTTGTAGCTCTTCTCTGTGCTGCTTCTAACGTTTCAGCACGATTTTGATGTACTGATGACAGCACAGGGTTCAGTATTTCACTGCAAATCTCACACTGGAGGTGGATACAATTTTCAACCTGTATTTTTTCTGCTTTAGAAGAATAAAAAGTTAAAACCAAATTAATGTGTGCTTTGTCAAATTGTCTATCAAATGTGCCGTTCACAAATCAAGACAATCTCAGAACTTTTCTTCAGATGGTTCTTTCTTTTTTCAGACATGTTGTCTCCAGGCATTTCCCACGTTTATGTGATAGAAAGTGTATCCTCTATTATTTTTGCTTTGCTGACAATAGTGAATACTTTGTTCCAAGTCAGCCTTGAACATTTTTAAAGTTATTTTTTTCAAGTCAGCCACTTAATTTGATCTTCTGAAAATCAGTTTTTAAGAACTTTATTTTTTATCTTACTTTCCCTTGATTTGGGAGATGATGACAAGTCGTTACGTCTAAACCATGTATGTTTTTATAAAATGGGTATCTGGCAGAGATAAACTAAAAAATGTTCTACCACAATATTGCACATTAGGTTTTTGAGGTCTGTCAAACCAACGAATGATGAAAAATGGAATAAAGGAGTTTCCGATTGCACTTGAGGAGCTGCTTGTATTTATTAATGCTGCAAATCAGTACACAATTTCTGAAAAAACGAATTTACTAGCTTTATTTCCTCATTTGAATAATTACTGCCAATAAATATCTCAATAAGCCGTCACTTAGAACGTAATTTTCATAAAAGATAACGGCCAGAGCCTCTGCACTTGCACATTTCTCTGCAGAGCGTTCGCAGCAGCTGCCGACCTGACCCCTCTGCTGTGGGCTCCGACCTCCCTCCATCTGCAGTGTCAGGAACTGGGAAGCTCTGCCACGGACTGGGGGCCTGGTGGAGGTTCTGCTCCTCAGCATCATCACGGAGCAGCATGGAAAGCGGGCAGCCCTCGCCATGGAGCTGCTGCTGGGAAGGTCCCAACAATGGTGGTGGTGGAAGAGCCGCTGCCGCCGGGCACCGGGCTGGCTGCCGCGCCGTGGCACGCGGGAGCAACTGCCATGGCATGCATGGAGCCCGCCGGCGCGTGTCCGCTGCTTTCCCTGCGAACAGCGGGTCAGAAAACCCCAACCAAATGGTCTGAGAAAGAAAACAAAGCGAAAATAAACAAGTCTCATTTTTGAGGACAACTGTCTGCTATGGAAACAGCAAAGTCATTTCGGCGACCTTTGCTGCTTCTGCCATGTCTGCTAAAACATTTGGACATTTTTGCTTTTTGAAATGCTTGGACTACAAAAAGCATGCATCAGATTCTCCTTTGTTAGTTTAAAAAATAAATAAGAACAGAACATTTTCTTTGTTTCTGACTAATTGCCTTCCAAATTGCTTTGCAATTGCACCAGAGAAAGCCCATTCCATTTTTTTATTTTTCAGAGCGAAAGATCTTTCTCTCTAGATGCTTCTCAGGAAGGAATTTTCATAACAAGAGTCTATTAAGAGCTACTTACAGACTTCCAGGCCATCTGAGAGGTTACAGAAAAAAAAAATTAAAAAAAAGGCAGAAAATGGCGTGACATGGTACACGTTCCAGCTAAAGTGTCCGTTGCTATAGCAAATGAAGGAGAATAACTAACCTCTAACACAGCCTGCTTTGAAAATCTGTGTGGTTTGTTAAGGCTCTTTTGTTCCGAGGCATTCTTTTTCTCCATTTCTGCTGCAGTTTGCTAAACTGCTCTCAAATTATTGGAATTTATAGCCTAGAAATGGTGATAGATGGTAGGTATGATGTATAAAACCTTAAAGCGATGAGGAGTAAATCTTCTGTGTCATCCTCACTAGCACATTAGTACATTAATGCAACACTTGTCGAGCAATTTCAATGTTTTATTTTATTTTTCAGATTAAAGATGGATTAAAGCTAGAGGAGAGAAGGCATGGGTTATCCGAGCTGGAAGCCAGTACATTTCTGGTTTAGGATAACATCTGTCGAGGCTTCTGCTTTCTCCAGGCTTTATTGGTTTGAGGGCACCTCTGCACTGGGTGTTTCCCCGATGCTGGTAGCACCGACCCGAGATGCACGTTTTGCTGTTAACCTTCTGTGCCGTTCTGCAGCCCGACCTGCTGTGAGCCCAGGAGCAGCACGGAGCCCCGGGGCTGCCCGAAAAGCGGAGCTGAGCCTTTCGCCGCAGACCTGTCCTGTGGCCAGTGCAAAGAAAACAGTCGGAGGTTTCAAACACGAATATATATACAAGCAAAGAGGTGCTTTTCAAAAGTAATTGCTGTTTACTTTAGCCAGCGCAGGAAATAAATCTGGTCAAAACACTAAAGAACACATTCTGTTGTTTACTCTGGAAAGCAGCAGCTTGCATGAGCATGGCATAAGCCGGGGTTAATGGTTGACTTAGAAAAGCAAAGACCAGTAGGCATAGATAAACCCAGAGCTTTCTGTCTGAAAGATACAGGGAATGTCCAATATGAAACACAATAAATTACTATAACCCAAACTGCTGTAATTTTGTATAAAGAAATAAGCTGGTGAATGTGTATAGAAATGTCTGTTCAGATTCAATCGAGATAACGCACCATAAAAGTGGTGTTCAATTAAAAGGAGACGGGCTTCCAACACTTCCTGCTGGGAATCCGACCGATGCCGACCCACTGGAGTGCGCCGCCCCGCGGCACGTGCAGCGGCAGCTCTCGTAGGCAGGACAGGGCAGGATGCTGCCCTTCAAAGTGCAGAACCTGATATAACGTGTTCTCTTGGGGAGGACTTTGTGCCGTTCCCATGCCTTCTTGGTCCGTGCACCGTTCCCATCCCTGCTCGGTCCATGTGCTGTTCCCATGCCTGCTCAGTCTGTGCTCCGTTCCCATCCCTGCTCAGTCTGTGCTCCGTTCCCATCCCTGCTCGGTCCGTGTGCCGTTCCCATCCCTGCTCAGTCTGTGCTCCGTTCCCATCCCTGCTCGGTCCATGCATCGTTCCCATCCCTGCTCAGTCTGTGCTCCGTTCCCATCCCTGCTCGGTCCGAGCTCCGTTCCCATCCCTGCTCGGTCCATGCTCCGTTCCCATCCCTGCTCAGTCTGTGCTCTGTTCCCATCCCTGCTCAGTCTGTGCTCCGTTCCCATCCCTGCTCGGTCCGTGCTCCGTTCCCATCCCTGCTCGGTCTGTGCTCCGTTCCCATCCCTGCTCAGTCTGTGCTCTGTTCCCATCCCTGCTCAGTCTGTGCTCCGTTCCCATCCCTGCTCGGTCCGTGCTCCGTTCCCATCCCTGCTCGGTCCGTGCTCCGTTCCCATCCCTGCTCGGTCCGTGCTCCGTTCCCATCCCTGCTCGGTCTGTGCTCCGTTCCCATCCCTGCTTGTGGGGCTGAACCAGGGCTCGGGGTGCAGGCACAGCTGTCTGTGCTGCTGCACCAGCCCTGCGCAGGGAAACTGCTCCTGCAGCACCAGCAGCAGTTTTAAAAAACGCAGATGATTTGCTAAATTCACTCCGTTTACTCTGTTTTATCTCTTGAAATGCAAAGGTTGTGCCTTATTGTAAAACTGAATTGAACAGCGGGACGAAGGAATGCAGTTGTGCCTCTTGAAACGCTCCATCCCACCACCCGTGGAAAAACGTTGTTTTTCAGCTCCAAATAAGTTTAATTCGGACCTTAATGAGACCAACAGCTTCACTGGACTACTGGTGCTGTGGGAATTTTTCCCAGCTGGGGAAAGAACTCATCTCCCTGAGGCTGGATTTGTGTCAGGGCTGTCGGAAAGCCTGGCTTCAGCAAACAGCTATGGAGCTCTTGCACTGAAGCAGCTGAGCTAAGCTTGAAGTTGTATTAAATCTTGATATTTTAAGAGAGTAAAATAAATAAAAAATTACTCACTGTTTCACTATAGCTGGAGCAGAACCTGCACTGCTCCTAAAGCCTCAGAATAGCAGTCACCATGTACGAGGAAAGCTCTTATGAGTTGGTCAACTGGGAAATAAATGTAAAAGTCAAGCTAACCAGCAAAATATTGAATTTGTTTGAAAACGAACACACTGCAGTGGTCTATTTCTGCAAGAGGAGGCTGATTACGACTGACATCATGGGGCCTTACATCACAAAAGCTCCGGGACCTGTTCAACAGGATGCACCGTCGTGGTTTCCTCCTCCCGTCCCACCTCGTCAGCCTTTACCACGATGTTTCCGGTTCAGCTGCTCGGAGAGAGCAGCTCTCCTGTTCAGTGTGGTTTGGTCCGTTAAAGAAATAAAAAAGTGCGTGTAAAAAGGATTACATGCTATGGAATCCCAATGGAATTAATGTTAAAATCTGTGTTTATATTAAATTTTTCTTTCTTTCTCCCTTCTTTAGATTGTGACAGATGCACATAACAAAGAAAATGGAGAGAGATGCACTGCAATCTCTGTGTGCATATATTTTAATATGTTTCTGAATGCCATTACCCCCCCCCCAGTCTTCAGCTTCAGTGGAGACTGCAATCAGCTGCTTTTCAAATTATAAATCCAAAAAGTACAGCTGGAGAACAAGCATTTGAAATCCAAAAATATTGTGCCTGTAGGACTAATTAGGCTTTTGCAAACTTTATCAAAACACTGCTGTTTATTTAAAGTTAGCAGCACGAGAACGCGTCGGGATGAATGGGGACTGTTACGGCTCATGCATCCAAACATACAGTTTCTGGAGAAAGTGACAATTAAGGGCTTGCAAGGGATTGTTGTTGTTTTAATCTCTCTGCCAGGACAATGCAGAGTTAGAGGCACTGTAGTCATGAAGGATGCTGAAAACCCGCTCCCCGATTTCTCAGGACGACTCGCAGTTTGCTCCGAGGGTTGACGGGCCGCGCCGTTCGCTGCTGACCCTGGAAACAGGACACTGAAGATGCAAAGCTGTCAAAGGGATGGAAATAAAACTGTGTACCTCGAGAGTTCCCTCTTCTTCAACCATTGTAAGAGAAAAAAACCCAAATCCACGTGGCATGTGTAAGGAGTTTCTCAGGCGTGGTGGAGAAATGCTGGTACCTCTCCCAGCAGATATACACACGGTGGTGAAATACTTGAAATATTCAAAGTACTGAGACAAGGCATAACAATATGAGAAGAGTTTCATGGTTTGGCACAGCAGTCCTAAATTTGGAGCTAATTTTCTGGCCTAATAAAGATAAAATGTAAAAAGCCTTTTCCTGTCTACTTGTCTGAGTTTCTAATCTCAGCAAGTGGAATTAGTCTGCAGTTAGGTGTCCAGCTCCTGTTTAAATATGAATAATCTGGGATTTATTGTCTCTCTTGTAATTTACTTAATTTTGGGGGGGACAAGATTTCTTTTCTTCCTCCTTTGCTCCCACTTTGTCATTTTTATACGATAGGGAGTTTTTCCATGTGTCTGTGCAATCCCAGGGTCTGTCACCCCGGGGTATATCATGCCCAGGTTATTCCTGGACACCGACACCAGTATTATTGCAAAATCCGGTGTGAAACTCCCTGCTCCCTGCATGCTCAGTGCTGCTATGGGGAGCCCGGACAGGGAGCGCGGCACGGGGAGCGCGGCACGGGGAGCGCGGCACGGGGAGCATGACTGCCTGTGCTTGGTGGCCCCCGTGGCAGTGGGCACCCACCCTGGCTCATCCAGGTGGGCAGATGCTTCCAAGCTGCGGTTCCACCCAGCCAGCAATCAGGTGGGACGTGCTGGCTCAGCTGCTGCCGCAGGGTCCGGGCCAGCGGTGTCTCCCACCGAGCGTGTTCCCACACCAGGGCTGCGTTTGCAAACGGTGCCCAGAAAGCTGAGAAAGAGAAAACAGGCTTTTATGTGCACCCTCACGAGCGTGCCACGTTAGGATTTGACATAGCTCAGATGGAGGTCACAAGCTGTGCCCAGAAAACTGTGCTGGCAGGTGCTTTAAAAAGCTAAGAACTATTAAATTAGACACAGAAAATCCTTGAGAGAGGATGCTAATATCTTTATCGTTTTCTCACTGAAAATTAAAACTGTTGCGTTTGTAAAGGCTGGTGCATCTTGTGCTGGGGAAGTTTTCTGGCTTGGAAACATCGTTCAACATGAACATTGTCGCATCAGGTTCCTTCAGCTAGATTTATGTATTAGAGGAGTATAGAATAGTCATCTCTGGGGGAAGAGGAGGGGATGAATCAAAAATAAAGACACGAAGAAGTGAGGCCTGACTGACAAAGCAGCTGGTCACAGGGGTTGCCAGGAGAGGTGGCCTTTTCCTGCCGCTGCGAAAACGTCTCATGCTGAAAACCAGCTGCCATCAGAGCATTTTGGACACCCCGGGAAGGACAGACGGCAACACGCTGGTGAGAGGAAATGCACGCGCTGGGGATTGCTGTTCGTGTAGGTTGCAAGGGCTTGGTTGAAGTACTAATTTCCCTGGAGATGAAGTAGGTGTCAGGTCTTGGGGAGTGAATTCAGGCCCTTGACAGTTGCGCTGTGGATTTCAGTGATTCCCTGTAGGATTCATCAGTCTTCAGTTTTTCTCTCCTCCATGGCCTTTCTCCCAGCTGGGTGTCAGCTGGGTGTCAGATGGGGGTAAAGTTCTCCAAACCTGGAATGGGTAAATTTGGGTGTTTCCTTCCAAGGAACCAATTTCCTGGCAAATACATCTCTGGGTTCCCTGCACAATCACATTCTCCTTCGGAAGCAGCTCAAGTACAACTTGGAGCAGGTGTGCGGCGGTTGAATGCACGGACTCCGTAGATGTGATAACAGAGTGACCTTTATTATTATTA